>NC_066320.1:15875000-16175000 GCF_022539315.1 Serinus canaria | reverse complement strand
GGAATATCCATGAAGACAAAGGTAGGTAGGCATGCCTTTTTGGTTCCTACAGGATCTCATACCAAACTTCCAGAGTCTGTTTTTAATACCTCATTAAATAGCAACAGTTAGGCTTTCTTACTTTGACCCTTTAACTAACTGCCTAGCATCTCAAATGTGAATTAAAGCAAGCAAAATAAAAGTAAGAAAGGCTTCTTACTCCTATTCATATCAATTTCCTGCACATCTTCTGCAGTACAAATACATGTAGATTGGGCGCTTAGGAATATGGTTTAGTAGTGAACCTGGCAGTGCCAGGTTGATGATTGGATTCAATGACCTTGGAAATCTCCAACCTAAATAATTCCATGATCCTACATAGCAGACTTCCTAGTTCTGTCCCAATGAGGAGTTAATACAGCCCTAGTTCTATATTCTTTGTGAAGTGATAGTAGTATCATCCTGATCAGCAGTTTGGATCAGGTCTACTTGATGGAAGAATAAGCGAACTGACCATTTGGTTGCACTCAGTTGAGTTCAAAGAGGGGAAGGTTTTGGATCATTTCCTCACTATCAGTCCCTGGCTGCTCCACCTCTTCTTTTCAGTGTGCCAACATAACTTGTTCCAAGGCTTGTTGGGGTAGGGGATAGAAGGGGAGAACAAGGCAGACAGCCAGAGCATGGTCTCAGTCCTAAGGTGTTAGAGTGTGACAGCCCTGTTTAGCCAATACCCTAAAAAATTAACTCCAGAAATTCAGGCTAACAGCATCCAGTTCAACTCTGCCACTCTATAGATTGGGTACAGTGGGGATATTACATGCACTCATCTCCTGGATACACAACAGTCCCTGTAATTCCTGACCAACAATAGCCAAAGGTCATATGTACTTGAGACCCCAAAGCTGTGGCTGTGCTGAGACAGACCTAGGGCTCATAGATAATATTTTACATATCTCTGACACTAACATATGACTCTTAACAGTCCTGTTAGCATTGAACACCTGCAATATCAAGCAGGAGAGCAGCTTATTTCCAGGAGCAACCCCCGCCAATCCCCACATACTCTTGGGGTCTATTTTCAAAGAGAGATAAATGGTGCTTTTAATTAGCACCTTCCATTTTCATTTGAGCCTCAGGGTTTTTGGAGCTGGTCCCAAGAGGGAGACCAGGAATCTGAGGAAAATCAATCTTAATTCAAGCCAGTAATAAAAAGCAGAACACTTGCTTGAGAGGGCTTTCAAAGAATGTCTTCAGCGTAAACTCTCCTTTCATAACCTTTGGCCTCCTAATGCAGTGAGGAAGAGACTCTAAGAAGTGCTTTCATTCTCGTTTCATTCTACTTTTTTAACATTTCCCATCTGAACTGGTAAAAATAGAGAGGAGGCATTCACATGCGGGCAGTGAAAACTTCAGGAAGAAACCTGAAAAAGTGAAAAAAAAGTCAAGAGGCCTCTAAACAAACCAGCAGCTAAGCTATCTATGATGCTGTTTCCCAAGATGATGATGGAAATACTGTATTCTTTGTTGTCTGATCATTGTCCAGGAAAAGCCTAGAGATAGCATAGTTTAAGCAACCTAAACATGGTTTGGAGGAAAATAACATAAATGAGTTTTTATAAGGCTTATCAGAATAAACTAAACTCCTTTCCACCTGTATAGGGCCAAATGCCAGAAGGTTACAGGTAAACTACTCCACAGACACCTCCTCTGCTCCTCTCCTGCCTCTTCACCAATGCAGAATCTTAGCCCATTATGCCATTTGCTGTCTAACCGTGCAGTCATTTCACTATGCAATGCTTCCACTTTACATATGAAAACTGAGGTTCAGAGGGACTCACCTCACCAGGTTTTTGCCACATTAAAACCAGCTACAGTTTCATCTACATAGGCCCTCTATGGACAATGGAGATAACATTAACATTAACAGTAGTAACTTACTGTGTAATTACAGGTGGTAATTAACTACAGTGTAGCTAAGAATCCTATAATGAGATCACTCACAGATATTTAAAGCAAGGTGAGACAAACTCTACCTTAAATGGTTTTCTCAGAATTACATAAGAAGTCTGTGCTCAGATAAAGAATTGCTTGTCCTTACCTGAAGACATCCTAGGCACATAAAATATGCTGAGGTTGTCCAGCACACAGTGGAAGATGCCAGGAATTACACAGCTTTAGTCTCTGCATTCTGATTCCATCTTTCTGGATGTCACTAATCAGACAGGCCTGCCCAATACCCTCAGCAGTGCCTTCCTCAGCCAGACTACTTGAACCTATCCAAACTATTACTGGACATGCCTGCAACATCGCTCTGCCATCTTTCCCACTGTGCCTTCCAGGTGCAAGAAGCAGACACAGCCAAGCTCTCTCTCTGTGTCTGGTCTTCTTGATGCTAAGGGTAGTGAATAAATAAAATCATTTCAGGGTAAAACCCCTACTTAGCCACCTCAAATTAATTTTAATCAATAAATAGCACAAGATGAAAGCCATCAGAAGAGGCTGATAGGCCCCCCAGAAACCCACTAGTTAAGAGCTCCTTGTTAAACTGAGTGCCTCCTTTAGGTCAACCGTGCAACAAATGCCACCAAAAAGTAAGTTAAAAATCTCAGAAGGAATGTTTATTCTCAGATATAACACTGGTGACAGTGTACCAGGGAAAGCCAGACCTGGAGAGCAAAGATACTAAGACAATGAAAGAAATTTCCAAACTGATCCTGTTCCAGAAAATTCAGAGCTTTGCAGCTAGGAAGGAGCACTCAGACAACAGGCAAGGCTTTAGATCTGATTCTTCAGACAAGAAGAGAGGATGGAGTTGGTATCATTACCCATGCTGAAAATGCAAAAGTACCCCAGATACAGAATTCTGATTCAAGAACAGATGCTCTGAACTTGTTGATCTACAGTGAAAAAAGAGGATGCCACTGAGACCTCATCCTGGAACCATTCCCGAGCACTAGCCCTGAGCAGTCGCAGGCTCCCAGACTGCTGGCTCCAGAGCCCACTTAGTATGCCAGAATCCTGGCTGTGCAGCCTGCCACATGCTTGCAGAAACCTGCTTCCCTAATTTAATGCAGGCTTGTAGAGTTTTGTTTCTGGAACCCATCCTGAGCAGCAGCTGAGAAACTGCAATGGGACTGGTCCAAAACTCTCCAGTAGCATTGTCTGACTCCACATTCTAGCATGACCATACAACAGCAGCATCCTGGTTCTCAAGTCCCTGGTAGATGCAGTCAGACTGCAGTCTATTGGGAGATGTAGAAACACTGATCAGATTCTGCTTGTGAAGTTCTGGATCAGTAAATCCCATATAAACCAAGGACATCTACATTGAATACAAAAATTATTTTGGAACCCACCCTCAAACATCTGCAAGATTTTTTAGAAGGCTGCAATGCACAGCAGTATTTTTTTTTTTCATGGAGGTTACTGGCAGAGTGCAAAACCTCAAAACCTAGAGATGCAGTGATATTTTCTTTAGTGGAGAATTCCAGCTGAGGTCCAGAGGGCAGATCCCCACACCCATACCTTCATCTGCCTCTTTAAAACTGCTTAAAAAGAGAATAAAGCAGCAGAGAGCAGTGGTTGGGATGTTCCTGGCTGGACAGCCCTTGGGATCTCTTCAACAGGGTTTAGAGTCCAAGTGAGGTGTAAGTTTACACAAAAAGAGCCTATGCACACATCAGAAATTTTCCATACATTGTGGCCTATCACTCTGGGGCACTGTTTCTCTCTGGGGGAGCATCATGAGAAAGAAAGGGCAAAAGGAAAATAATGTTCTCAAAGAGATCTTACTGCATCTCCACATCAGGACTCCAAACACTCTCTCTTTTCCTGAATACCCTGTCAGTCCAATACCAGTTATAGGAAGTCCTATACCCCATTCCATATGGACTCCCCATAAGGCAATACTCCCATCCAGGCCTGAGGTGGACAATGAATGGGGATAGCTTCCAAACTTTTGTCACATTGTACACACAGTATGCAACAAAGCCACATAAAAATAAATGAGGATTTTTAAAAGGGAATAAAACATAGAAAAAAAGACTACATGACACAGTTCAACATCCCAGACAGAGAGGACTTTTTTCTTCCTTTCTCTGGACAGTTTTCCTCAGGCCATCTTTTTGCATAGCCTTTACAGTTTCCTGCTGTGGTAGCCTTTGGGAGAAGGCTGAGGGCAGCTATAGTCAACACAGCAAGAGTGCTTCAGAGACTGAATGCTGGGGCTGGTTGTACTTGCTGACAGGGAGGTAAAAGGGTACACTTTAGCTGTGAGGTATTTGAGGGAGATAGACTATTAAGGATGCAGCTACAAGATGACTGTGGCCTGGCTAGAGAGAGCTCCACAGCTACAAAGTACACTTGATGCCAGCTTAGCAGACAACAGAAGATTGCCTTGGTAAGACATAAAGTGTCACTGCTGCAGCTCCTGTGTGGCCACTGGCCTCATCACAGGCACAAGAACCTCATCAGGCCAGTGAGCATGGCAATAGAGCAGCGCTGAGCACCAGCCTCATAAAGGCACCCTTGCCTCATAAAGCTAGCCAAACAATTTCCTGACTGCTGATTAGGTCTCAAAATTTGTGCTTCTTCTGCAAAGTCATATTTTCATTTTGGTAAATTTTCCTTAGTCAGAAGGGACATGGGGCTTTTCATCTAAATCAGAGCCCGGGTGAAAACTCAACTGAAAGTGGCATCACTGCAGAGTATTTCCACTTCATCGTACTTCAAGAAAATTCCATTTCAAAAACACCTGGCAGAAGAAGCCAGAGCAAAGCTAGCAAAACAAGGAGACTGCTTCAGGTAATTAATCCATGACTGGGGTGGTGCAACCAGAAAGGTTTACAGCTACCTTTACACTTCCATCCCGAGTTTCAGCTGAGGCAGCTGGGATGCAACCCAGGATAAACGCCTATTCTCTCTCCGTCTATCTCCCTCTTTCCCCTCCCTTTCTCTTTCTCTCTCGGTGAATCCCAGAGGGCACATTTCCGTGCCAGAATAAGCGTTTTTGTGAGGAGCGAAGGGAATGCACAGAGCCACTAATGAGAACAAAACTGGAAAGCAAAACCTCGGGCTGAGGAGAGCCTTCCTCCCTTCCCTCCCTCCTCCTCCTCCGCGCCGCGGCACCCTCGGCGGCTCTGCCGAGGGCGGAGGGCTCGGGGCTGGGTGCCCTGACCTCTCTGGCTCTCCTACCCGTCTGCTCCAACTTCCCTGCCTTTTTAAGGCAGGCTGCAGAAAAGGCAGCAGAACAGCCTTTATCATGCAAATAACAAGAGTAAATGGGCAAATTCCCCGGTGGGCACTTGAGTGAAATGCAGAGCTTCTGGCAGCGGGGAGGGGGGGTTAGGGGAGGGGGCGCTTTATTTGCAGGTCTCTGTTCTAATTTAACTGCAATGGCAGCTAAAGGAGACACCAGGGACCTGCTCTCATCCTTGGCACTTCCCGTCGCCTGCCAGGGCCACAGGCAGGGAACGCGAAAGGGGGAAGGAGGGTGAGCGACGCCGCGGTGAGGCTCCAGCACCGAGGTCCGCGGCGCTCCGAAGACCGAATGCTGCCCTGCTGGGCACCTCCCCCCTCCCGAGGGAATCCTGGAATAAGAGCAGGGAGGAGCGTAAGCGAGGGCTCTGGAGAGAGACGCGTTTGATTCACTCGCTCCCAAGGCTCCAGGGAGTGCCAGCTTCAGCCCGTCTCTGGGAGCTTGAGGGCAGGCTGTTCGCCCGACACCCCGTGAGCACCTGCACCCCTGCGGGGAGGGGGCTGCAAGACGTGCAGGGACGGATCAGGGGCCACCTCCTCATGGCAACAAAACCCGACAGCTCCAGGGTCAGCGCTCGCTGCAGGCATGATGCCTCAGGAAGGCAGATCGGGGCTTGGGTCCGATCCAGTCGAGCAGCCAGTCCGAGCACAGGACGACAGAACAAACGGGCCTGGCATTCAGGGACCATACAGCTGATAACCCACCTGCCGGTGCCAGTAACACCACAGTGAGCTTACAGGTTCACAGGAGTGAGAACTGTGTATTGAATCACCACTTTTGGGCTGAGATGAGAGGAGACTAATGGACCCAGGTCATTTTGTGCCATGCTTCCTTCTGTAAAATGGGAATAGTACTCCTTAACTGAACAGACACAGCTTCATGAGCTGGGTGGGTAGTGAAACCCCATGGTAGCTACACAAAAAGAAAAAAAAAAAAAAACAAAACAACAACACCTGGGGAGAACACACTGAGTACTCACTCAGAGTACAGTGAAGGAGGGACATATATGGCAAGGTGAATGGAAATGAAAAGCAGCTGATGTAGTCAGAGGCAAAGGGAAGATATGGTGTTAGGAAAAATCCACAATACCAAGGTTTTCCTGCAGATTAAAAACAAGCCCTACCATGACTGAATTTAAACCCTCAATCATGCTCAGTTGTTTTCAAAAGATGTTTGGGAGCTATCCAGTCCATCAACTGCAAAGCCCAACACATGAGAAGCATCCCCACTTTTCTAAAAGCTGTTGATGTCTTTTTCTATCCTGGTTTTCATCACAGTCTGCTTTGCTCAAATCAAGGAACTCAAGACATTTTGCATCAGCTCTCAGTGTGAACCTCACAGCTGCATGGGGTTGGTGGGAAAAATGCTCTTCTGTCCTTCAGATAATGTGAGAAACTGAGATGGGCAGAAACTAAGTGACTGAGCCAAGACAATGGGACATATCAGTGGCAGAGCCAAACTTAAAAGGCATATTTCCCTGCATGAAGCCACCCCTTATGATCCAAGCTACAAAACTCTTATGCTCTGGCACCTAGCCTTCCCCCTTCTCTCCCCATATCCAAAAAGCTGAAGCAGTGGAGTCACCTGTCCTGCACATAGCACCTCCCAGTTCCAGAAATGGCATGCTTGGGAGCAGGAGAGGATGCCCAGCTGGCTGTCTCTAAGCAGCCCCAGCAAGGCTGAGGGTCCCTTGGCTGGCCTCGGGGAGCATGGGGGACAAGGCGGCAGCCACGACTCATTTGGCATTCTGAGAGGCTGGTGCACAGCATCCCCATGCCGGCAGGGGGTAAATGAGAGCTCAGACATGAGTTATTGGAGCACTTACGTTCCCAGATTCTCCAAAACGTTGGGAAAAGGACAAACTGTTTAGTTGTAAAGAGCCTGGGGGGTGTGAACAGGGGAGGGCGAGGGGGGGGGGAGTAAGGGAGAAGAAGGGAGCTGTGTCAGGCTGGTTTGCACATACCTTGAACATGTAAAACAGGGAGGGAAAGTAGGGAAACCAACCTCCAAGCTCCAGACCTTACCCTGGAAGCCCATAATCCTCCAGTGTGGATTCTGACAGCAAATTTGGGACTTACCTAGCACCTGTCACCACTAGATCCAGTAAGGCTGAGAACAACACAGTCCACAGCCAACTGCTACCGCATGGCTGTCTGCTGGGCTGCATTGTTTGGGAGGCAGTTTCAGTTGTTCAGGAGAAGAAAAAATGAAAGCTGGGCAGAAGGGGAAGCACTAATTTTCATCAGAAAGAGATGGTTTGTAGGTACCACAAATATTAGCCACCCCAACCTTTTGATAGATATGAGCCACATCTAGACTTAACTACAGTAAGTCTCAATCAAACAAGACGTCTTAAACTAATTGGTACTAATTGGCCACAAGCTAACTAGTTGAAATGTGTGGAGGTCCCAGCCACAGATGCATGAAGTAATGTTCAGGAGAAATAGAGTGAAACTGAGGACTCAGCACACCCAGATGTGCACAGGACATCTCAGAAAAAACTTGGACAGAGCTCATTTTCTGTAGCTGAATCCTCCAGTCATTAGAGATATACAACAGTAGGTTAGAAGGATACAACTTTCCCATGAAAGAGCTATAAACTCCCCAGCATCTAGCCCTCTTCAGCATCCCAAGTATGGTGCAAAGTAGATTCTGATCAACTGCTGGACCAATCAACACAGTGCAATAAGTAGAACCAGCCTGGCATTTCTCTACTGAACAGGGCTCAGAAAAGAACACCAAAAAAGGGGAATAGGTACTAGAGAAAGCTTCCCTAAATTGTCATAAATTTCTTGTAGTCTTTGGACTTTTTATTTGTGTCATTATGCTGAGACGTGTACCTTGCCATGATGAAATTTCCCTGGCAGCATTCTGAGAACTTCTCAGAATCACACGAAATACATTTCCCCAAGCCTTTATTGACCGATTCTTTGGATTAAGTGAGGATTTTGGTGAGTGCTTTTTTTTTTTCATTCTTCACTATAAGCAATGAGGTGCTGATGTGCAAGGAAAAATGTCTTATCAAAAAGTACATATTCAGCTTCATTTGTCTTCTGATTCTCAGTCTTGCCAGATCATATCACTTCCATCCTACTGAGGACTATTTCCTAGTCACTGAAGCAGCATCTTTCAAAGGTTGCCTCTTCTGTTTTCTCCTTGGCACATGCAAAAGAAAATCCCTATCACAGAGTGAATACACAAAGGCACACTGGATGTGCCTGAGGGAACTGCCCTGCTCACTGACAGACAGGCAAACTTACAGTCCTCAACATTTTGCCAGACCACACCCTGCCTGAAAAAACATTCAAAGTGAAGGCCCAGCCTTCTCAAAACTTCAGAAAAAGCTAACTTGAAGAAAGCAATTAGTCAGTCAGAATACTGTAATGTACAGTAATAATGTCAGATACTACCACAATCTTGGTGACAAAGTCACCAAGGAACTCAGTCATCACTGTTGTGCTGCCCTTCTCAAGATATCTCTTCTCAGGAGTACCACATTGATAACAGCACAGGAAAACCAAGTTTCATCAGGTATATTTCCTATTACTTTGTTCCTGAGCCCTTGAAAGAATCCAGTCAATCAATCTGTTCTCTTGGTTTCACACTCATTTTACTTATGTTTGTAGATTTCCTAAAAATCTGCTACTTATCCCTACCTTGTCTACTTCTCTCCTTTCTTCTTGGCACCATTTTCCTTCTATTTTCCTGTATTTTCTCTCCACAGGTTTTCTCTCAAACTCTCCCTGAGAAATTTCCTGTTTCATCTCTTAGATGTTCTTAAAAATAGCATATCCTGATTTCCTTTGGCCCCTGCCCTCCCTTCCCCATTTCGCCACCCCCGCCCCAACTCCATCTCCCAAGAACATTCCCCTGGCTGCACCTTCAAAACCTCTTCTTCCCACACATGTACCCCACCCTGCTTGCTCATTCATTTTCCATCTGCATCTCACTCCTCCCGGATTCTTCTCTAAGTCTCAGTGATAAAAGTGCCAGATTGGAGTTGCTGTGTAAAGAGGGTTCATTTGCCATTTGCCACCATATGGGCCCAAAAGCAAAATCGTCAGCTAAGCGATTAAATCAAGTATGTCGAACAAAATGTTATGAACTGACATTATGGGTATATAATTTTATGCCATTTGTTGCCATCTGTTTATCTAAACAGCCACCATTCCACACAAACACACAGAAGTCTCTGCCACGCTCACAAGGCTTTGGTGCAGGGGTCACAGTGCCTCCCTTTTCCTCCTTCCCTCTTTCTCTTATTCTGTCCTTCCATCCTCTCTGTCTGCATTCACCACAGACTTGGAGTCTGGCCATAGACAAATCTTCTACTGCACTTCAGCACAGATTTAAAGGAAACAACCTCACAATAATCAAGGAGTTTGCCTTAGAGAGTAAGGTGTGCTCTCTTGCCTAAAGACTCTTGCCAAGTTTATTTCTATACAAGTAAATGAAGTATCTGACCAGAAAAGGCAAAGAAGAGAAAGAGAGAAGGGAAATAGTGGTGATCAGCAAACAGGTGTCATTTGTTGACCCTCATCTGGGACAGAGAAGGAAAAATAAAAGAATAGGCTCTACCAGTCTTCCTTGCTCAGCTGAGTTTTTCCTCTGCTTCATTTTACATTTTCCTGTGTCTTGAAGTGGATCCCAGTCTACTTCAAGGTCAGGTGGTGGCTGTGACAGACTGCATACTGACCTGGTGACCCCATAGCCATCCTGTTTTCTGTAAGAATGTGAAGGCACCTACTACTCTAGAAAACATTTAGTAAGTGTAGCACAGGATGAAACCATAAGCAGCTCCCTATGGGTTGAATTTATTCCTCAGTTTTAAGATTGTTCTGAGGAAAATAGAGATAGGTATCAAAGAGATTATATGTACATAAAGATTAACTATTTCTTTAGAAGTTATTTATTCCACCAAGAACAGCCAGAAGATCCAGCATGATAGTTTATCTCAAGTCCTCAAAAACAGAATTCACTCATTTGCCCCACTTTTTGAGCCCAAGTTTCCATCATCCACGTTACTGTTTATGCAGATGATGAAGTGGGCTTTCCTGATGACCATCAAGAAGACACAGCAGTAACTATGTCTGAGCCAAGTACATCTCAGCGTAGCAAGTCTGTTCTCAAGGGATACCTCGAGTTTAAGAGAGTTGGCAACCAGGCAAGAAAAATATTTTGAACCAATTACCAGTGTGTCTGGTTAATGGTTTTAAAGAACTTTATCGCTACCTTTTTTTAAATGAATTGTTCTGACAGGGTGTCCTTCCTTTTCAGATGTCCTTAGTCTTTGAACGAAGTAGTGTCTCAGTAATTGTCCCAGTAGTTCTGAATGCGACAAGGTGGGTGGGAACATTTACCTTTTTTCCTATCTGAACAAAACCCAACTCACCATATACCCTGTTAAGAGAGCCAGCTCCTCTCTGTGAGCCCCTCTTTCTCTTCCACATCATTTCAATCAGTTTGAGGATTCTTTGGGGGAGAGCGTTGAAGAGGAAAATGGAAATCTCTCACCATTGACGTCTCCCATCCTCATTCAGGGGGCTACTGAGCTGAGCATATGTATCTCAGCATGGTGTAAATGGGAAGGTATTATGACTCTGTTACTAATGGAAAACAGTGGCCAGACATTATTCAAGTGTCTGGAGCACAGGTTTTGCTCCAAAGCCAGCACTTGGCCTCAAAAGTGCCTGTGTTTCCCAGGCAGTGGGTAGATTTAGCTACAAATTTATTTGGCCATGAAGCATCCCTTTATCTTGGTTTTGTTCACCACTGACAGTTCTAAATTTAACACCTCTGGGCCATCTGACCACTGTATGCTGGAGCCACCCTGGCACACAGCACAGCTCAGATCTGCAGCTGCACACTGGAACCTGGAAAGCACTGCTGTTTCTCCCCAGGGAAATTTGCAGGCACAGGGAAAACTAAACATCTACTTTAAAAAGCTCAAGAGATTCCTACAGTTCCAGTGGATTTCAGATAAGGCCCTAAATGCTGGCAGTTCACAAATTATTACACAGCAAGGCCATACTAATAAACAGGAGCTCCTTCCTTTCCAAGGCCACAGCTGATCTTCAACTGAGGAAGTACAAATATACAGCACTACCAAGGATGTTCTCAGCACTTGGCAGCAGCGAGTGCTCTATGCTGAGCTGCCCTGCTGGATGCACAGTGCACTGCTCAGTTCAGGACAGCTCTGGTCTGAAAGCAGGCAGCTGTCTGCCTAGCTGTTAATGCAACTTTGCACTGCGTGTGCATGGCTTCTATTTTCTTCTGATAGGACAGAAACAGCGAAACACCTCAAAGACCCCCGGAGAGCCTCAGCTAGTCCAGAGACAGCAAGTCACCTGCTTAGACAAGCAACCTGGCACAAACACAGCCCACCTGTCCTCTGGGTACTGTACCAGCTTCCCATCTGCTCCCAAGTGCGTCTGAAGGTGGTCATTTTAATCTAATAAGCATTTGATTACTCCTATTCTAAAAGGCCACCTCTCTGCCAGCACATCCCCAACTACTGCCTTCATCAGCTAGGGCCCTTCTTACAGCCTTTGTGTCTGCTGGGTATGGCTGTCACCAGAGTTGTTGTAGGCAGCTCCTGCAGGCAGCCATATTGCTCTTTGCCCTAAAGTTTGATTTCCTCCAAGGGTTAGAAGGAGAGAGAAGAGTGAATGGCAAAGTAGCTGGTCACCACTGCTTCCCAGTACAAGAAGCAAGAGTTTTGCTATGGTATGCTATTAGACAGGCACAACCATTCTGCTGCTGCAATGAGCTCTATTATGCCCACCTTGCTGTGGGTGATGTCCAGCCTCCCACCCAGCTCCCAGGCTACTTCTTGTAGCACAGAACCACTGTGTGACTCTGGATTAGTCCTTGCAGCAGATAAAGCCACCAGCAACAGGCAGGGACAGGGGGGTACCACCAGAGCCCTCCAAATCCCTCCAAGGTGGTATGGGCACAAGTATGTGCATAGCATTCATTAAGATGAATGCTTTACCAGCTTCAGAACAATTGAGATATTTGATAGTCTTCAGCTGGATATATGAGCTTAAGCCAATATATTATCAAAACTACCATAAATAACTCCTTTGAAAGGCCAAAATAAGAGATGGGGGGAAAGTGAAGGCAGGATCATATAGAAAAATCACAAATTGGGAAGAATACAGCTTTCAATATTCATTGCAACATCAAGGGAAAAAGCACATGATGAAGTACAAAAAAATACTATCTTGGATGTTACACAGCAAATATAGTAACTGGAGTGCCAGGAAGCCAAACTACCAAAGAAGAGTCAAAGATGTATTACAAGGAGTCAGAATGAGCACCATAAGTAATACAAGTAGAAAAGCTGTGCTGTCTCGGATTCTACCGTTGCTAAATCAAAAGCTAAAAAAAAACTATGAATCATAATGTAACCAGAAGAATCATCAAAATGAGGAAACTCCTTGACTTTTGTGGGACAAGGATGAAGAATCTTTTACTACTGTAGAGACTAATTGGTAACTAACAATGCAAAAAGGAATAGATTTTCTTGTCTGCAAGAAGAAAAGTATTGGAGAAAGAAAAAAAATTTACAATCTACAGTAGATACATCAGCAGTATTCAAAAAACAGTGCTCTCACTTGTGCAGACTGCACATCCTTTAGAGAAATGCTGTTTCTGCAGACTGCCATTTGGGCTGTTACTAGAACAACAAACTGTTGATGGTATGGATACAGATGGCATTTTAAGCTGGGGTAAAACAGCAGAAGAAAATGATCAAAGGCTTAAGGCAGTTGTGAAGAGAGCAAAAGCTGCTGGGCTGAATGAGCATGAAATATGTAAATCCCATTTAAGAGAGACAACATACCCTCCAGCAAAAGCAGAAAAGCATGCAGGTAGATCATGATAAAGTTGAAATCACCATCAATATCCATCCTTCAGCATACAAAGGGGTGACAACAAAGGGTAAACTGCAAGGAATACATGCCTGAATGAGCTGTATGAACCAGCACCCTACAGCACCACTCTGCAGAACTGTCCAAAGAACATAAGATAAAAATCTCAATAAAATAGCATAAAAACAAAAGAGGTAAAGACAATACCCCTGTAGGCATTAGGACAGTAAGCACGGAATTAATCTGTCAGTGGCAATTTCAAAGAGGGTAGTGACATTGTCATTTTGCAGCATAACATTTGATATTGAAAAGAGCAGCATATGCCTCTTTGACACAAAAATTAGATGGATGCAACAAGATGATGATGGGACAAGGTGCTCTTTTTGCCTTTTTTTTTTTTTTTCTAATAGGCGTTCTCTGAAGTAACCAATAATTCCATTTTGACATTGCCCCAACAAAAGCTTTATTTTAAAGACATACTTTTAATGCAGCAGTATAGCAGCATTGGCTCTGCTGACCACTAAGCCAATCTCCAGGGCATTTAACAGAAGTCCAGAGCTTAATTGTGTGTATCTCAACTTCATTTTAAAATTAATAACTTTGTCTCAAATTTTAGACAATGATGTCCTTGAGGAAAGGCTACATTATTAACAGAGTTTGGGAATGCATGCTTCCAACCACAAACACAGTTTAAGGTGAAGCAGTTCTGTCACTAGAGGGGATTCTCTAAAACTGCTGCCCAAGAAACTGTGCTGTCTTTGTACTATCAGAATTGTATTGTTCATTTGGGAGCTGAGAAATCTTAAAGGCATCTCTAAATTATTTTACATAGGCCATAGGTGAGCAGCATTCCAGGAGGGAAAAAAAAAATTGTGATGACAAGCAGTAATGTGGATGATATAGAATAATATAACCATCTTGTAAAAAACATCCTATGTTTGAAGCCAAACATTTCCTTTTCCCACACTTAGTTTTATAAGCATGTACTAAAGCTAAAAAGTCATGTCATAAGTAATTTTTCTAATTCTTGTGTACCTGATGTAGTAACATCTGACAGGTAGCTGGCACTCACTGACAAAGGATTACAAGAATTCAAGCACTATGAAGTAAAGTACCAGGCAAGTACACAGTACATAGCTCTCCTCAAGTGCAGTCCCAGGATGCTGGTAAATATCAACCTAATCAACAACCTGAAAAGGAGCAAAGTAACAGATGACTGGTAAACACTTATTTTACCTCCTGATATTTTTTGCAGAAAAAAGCCTTAAGAAAAGGAATGATGAAATTGATAGTACAGGACCTCAGAATCACAGATGTGTGAAATACATACATAATTAATCTGAAACCCAGTATAATTTCCATAGAGATGGTTTCCATTAAATTAAAATTTTTATAATTTCAAAGCAATTGCAATAATAATTTCAGTCAAAATGTGAACAAAAGCTCCCGCTAAGATGCTGATAGTATTGGCAATGCATTGTGAAATGCATTGGGTTTGTTCAGCAAGCAGTTGAAAAATCAATAAATGGGAAGTCTGATTGACACTATCAGATGTCTTCTTCAGACAAACAGCAGGTCACAATGAATACCAGCTTCTACTCAGTGGATTTTTGGGATTCTACCCCAGTCCAACAAATAAGGACAACTTTTCTTCATTATTAGCTATTTTAGATCTTTGGAGAAAGCCCAGTTAACAGTAAAGCATTGATCACATACTTCAAGGGAATTTTCCCCAGACAGAGCATTTTATGAGATCTCTGGGACTAGGCTTTTATTTTTCTTCTACACACTACTGTATTAGGAAACTCATGGCCATGGCCATACAAATCAATTACCCTTTCATGGCAGTGTGGATAGGAATTGGAAAAGCATCTTCTAAAGATTCACCAAAGCCTTCTCTTCTATACACAGCATCCAAATTACTCCTCTTCACTTGTAGAAGCCAAAATTCCTTTCTCCAAATGGCTCCTTTTCTTTCTGACTTGAGGTGCCTCATACATCTCCACTTTACTGGTCACGACCTAACTCAAAATGCCACAGTCACATTGTAAATACTTCAAGTGAGATGCAGGCAAACTTCCAGCCATTTCCTAGGACCAGAGCAAGATCTAAAGAACTTGTGAGCTCTGGAATTCTACACAGAGGGAAGGAGGGAAGGAGGGAAGGAGGGAAGGAGGGAAGGAGGGAAGGAGGGAAGGAGGGAAGGAGGGAAGGAGGGAAGGAGGGAAGGAGGGAAGGAGGGAAGGAGGGAAGGAGGGAAGGAGGGAAGGAGGGAAGGAGGGAAGGAGGGAAGGAGGGAAGGAGGGAAGGAGGACTCCCATTCTACAATATCCATCAGGCATCTGATAAAATCATCAATGCAGTAAATATCCTGTCTTACTCAATACAGTCTAGGTGTTGTGTATGTCCCACCTTTACCAGGAATTACAGGCAGAATCTTTTGGATCTCAGATCACAACCCATTTGCAAATACATACATGGATACCCTGGGCTAAACTCTTACAGGCATTTCAAAACTAAGAAAATAGCTCTAAAAGTCTTCGTTCTACTTCAATCCTAGCGATAATTGCAGGGACTAAAACTCAGATTGTCAATTGTAAGTTAGCATCAAATTAGACTGAAATGAGAGTAAGATAGGGGCTAAGCTTAGAAACCAGGGAACAAATCATTTGCCACTCTGTGACAGGCAAACTGTTAGAAGCCTTCAAAAGACAAGTTTGAGAGATATCTGCCCACTCCAGAGCTGCATGGAGCCCAGAAAAATGAGAAAAAACTGAGTAGTGAATCTAGATATTTTTTATCCCTTGGCCTCTCTTGTGAAACAATACAGGGCACAAGACACACTACAACTGATGAGCGTATTATTTCACTGCCATTAGACCTCTCAGTCTGCTTCCTGCATATTGGACTACAGTTCTGCCACTCAAACCACTCCTGATTTCAGCAAGAATTGCTTATGGCCCTATTCTTCCTTCTGTGGCATTGGCTGACATGGGGAAAATGAACCATGCTGAAAAGGACTATACATTAACCTTCTCATTGATGCTACAGAGGTAGAACAAAGAGCTTAGATTGACATCTCAGGGAAAGCAGGGGTCCTCTGTTCACACAGCAGCAACTGAAAAATACTTGCTGCATGTAGAGACAACAAAATAAGGGAAATTAAGTCAGTACCTAGATGGCAACTAGCAACTAGTAGGTTCAGGATTAGGCCTTAACATAGCAAGGGTAAACAGATCTAGAATGGTCTCTAGAGATGTGAGCTGCAAGCAAGACATCTTGCAGTGCCTTTGAAAGATGAAACCTTGCTCCTCCAGCTCAGCAGAAGGAAGAATCCTACCCCTTAAGCCTTCCACCAGATAAGCAAGTGTCTCCATTGTTGCTTTACAGATATCAAATGAAACTCATGGGTTTGTCCCTCTCTCTTTCCATTAGGAACAGAATTGCACCCTATTCTGATAGGAACCCTAAATGGAAGGAGAAAGGGTCTAGTGGGACAGATGGATGAGCAGAGATGTAATTCCAGAGAAAAGCTGCTGTCATCCCATTAAAGATGAGGTTAAAGGTAGCTGCAATGAAAGAGTGGGAGATATTTCACTGGGGGAAATGGAGTGGCACTGAGCTTTGAAATTGCACTGCGTGAGAATATTAATAAAAAAGTTAATGACGCAATGTGCTTTTTGCTCCACATTAATTACACTTTTACATTCCAGTTTTTAATGCATTTTACACAAGACTTTATTTTACATTCCAGGAAGGGGAAAATATAATTGCCGCTTTAATTTCTATAGCCAAACCCTGATAAGATCACAGCTGTGAAAATCTCATAAAGAGCTTTAAATTAAGTTAAAAAAACAACAGTTCCCTTCCCTCCTCCCCTTACCTCTCTTCCTGCGTGAGGTGCTATCAGTAGAGATGGCAAAAGTATTGGTTCAAGGCAGTGTTGTTCCCTGGCAAAGAGACCTTTTCTGAAGGCAGCACCAGCTTACAAGGCCTAAACCGTGAAACACCATGTATACTGCTGGGGCTCATGTACCTCTCTCTGCTGCCTGTGGGAATAAACCCTCTGCAAAATCATTTGCAGGGCCCCAGCTGTAACCCACATAGCTCTGGGTACTACCAAAGGCACAGTCCTTATCTGGGGCTGCATGTGCATGGACAAGACTGAAGAGATCACACTGCAATGAACTGTGAACTGAGGCTTGGTGGAATAACTGGTTTACATGAGATAAATGAGAAAGTCTGTGTGGATGACAGGAATTGAAAATTATTGTTTGAATCTTGTCAGAGATTTCTCCCATCACTGCAGAAATAGATCAAGTAAACCATCATGAAAGTGAAGTAGCCTGATGCACCTTCCTTCTTCCTTTGCAAGGGACAGGTTCTGGATCTCTCCACAGTGTGTCTTTGCAGACAGCCACCCCTCTATTGCTACAGATTGTGTCAAGTCCGAAGGAATCACTCCAAATATGCCCCTGCCTTGGACTCTGACTTTTCTTACATTCAGAAATCTCATAGATCTTAGGATCCATTACAGGCATTGCAAAAAATCACAGCAAGACCACATTCCTATATCACAACCATCCATTTCCTTTAGGAATATGAAGAGAGGTCAATTCATCACTGTGCCTACAGCCCCTAGTGCAGCTAAAGAACACAGCCACACTGTGAGTGCATGGCACTTGTACTGTGTTGTGACAATGGCTGCATGACAGCATATGCAAGTCTGTATGTACTCAAAGCAATCTGCTGATACTCCCCTACCAGGAAACTGATTTGGTTATGGAAATTATTGAGATTTCACTTGCCATTGGACAAAAGCAAAGGGGAGTCAGACCTCCATCTATTAATAACAAGCACCTACAATTTGAAATATTCACGCAGACTCTTCCATCCACTTCCTCTTTTTTAGTCATGTTGTGGATCCTGCCACGTTACTTTGATTCTCCATACCCTTATCCCAGGAACTCCAGGATAAGCCAATGACTTTGTCATATACATAAAGCTATCTCTTCCAATGCAATGCCAGTGTTCCTAAACTTATGGATCCTCATCTCAAGATCCTTAACATAAGCTTATCATAAAACTGAGAGATCAGATAATCCATTCTCCTGCACTTCAAAGGATCACTTATACAAGAATCTTCCTCGGCATATATCCCTATATGGACCTGAGTCACTTCTGTTAGAAGCCTGTGACCTTGCTGAACCACTTCTCCTTGGACTGACTTCTTTCCTTTAGAAAGCCCAAACTGGATATCCCTGGTTTTTCTTTCCTGAATTCAAACCCAGTCCTCCAGTTTGACTAGTCTCTGTATTCCTATCCACCCTTGTCACCCATGTCTGTTCTTGTGACTCCACTGGAGAAAGATAAAATCTCACCCATAAGTTTCTGCAGTAAAAGGGAATACTCAGAATACCCCATTCCAAAACCCCATGCAGACCGGACAACAGAGCTCAAGTAAAATTCACCTCTCCATAAAGATTTTGTTGATCCTTTTTGAGCTCCTTCTCCTGCCTAAGTTCCCAATTTACATCTCTGTAAACAAAAGCAGAATCCATCACTCACATGCATATTATTTTCCTTGATTACTCCCTACATGCAAAAAGCAGAAGAGGAATGTATTTTCACATGTGGAAGAGGGTGGGAATGAAGAAAAGAAGAGGGACTGAGAGAAAGGAAGAGAGAGAGGCTCTTAAACCTCATTTTCCCGGTAATTTACTCTTCTATTCAGTTGAGTCCTGCTGCTCGTAAGCCTATTCCTGTTACAATATTAGATATAAACAAGTAAACTGTGTAATGGATCACATTAAGCAGGCCCTGCATCTTGAGGCAGGATTTAATTTGCATGGCAGATTATCTTGTCTGCAGTAGGAGAGGCACCCTGGGGCACTGACTGCATTAATAGGATCTAGTTTCTTAAAATCCATTAAGTCAATTGAGTGGACCAGTCTATAATCTCATTTCAAATCCAGCGTGAAAATGCTTAAACACTGGCCCTATGACACCGACAGCAGAGAAGTGACGAAAGGGACACTGGAGACCGCACTCTGCCATATTGCTTGCCTGCTGGGAGTACGGAAGAGAAGAGAAAGGGGAAGGGCTCATTCTCTTCTAGCAAACTCTATTCAGAAAGATGCTGACAGCAGGAGTGAGGTGAGCTGAGGAGTCAGAAACTGTGAGAGGGAAGCCTAGACTTTCTCCCAAGTAATGACAGGGAGTTGTTAAACAATGTCAATTGCCTGATGACATTTTGGATACCTTAGTCCTCTGACACAGTCAGAAATACGAGCTGGTGAAGAAGGGATGCCATTACAGGGGTGTTCTACTATGAGTCACAGGAATCCAGATTTTCAAACTATCCAGAAAAATAGAATGAGTCTGAGAAATGTGATGTTGCAGTTAAAATACAGGACTAGAATATGAGAACATCAAAGCTATGGAATCATAGGCTTGTGACCCTCTCCACTCTGGACTGCCACCAGCAGGCAATGCTCTTGAACTCAAAGACAGTTGCACAAGGTTATTCCTGGCCTAGCTGATCTGAGTAAACTTTTGGCATTTGCCCCATGACAGAAAATTAGATAAAGGCTTAATTTATCTTTATCATGTCAACAAAGTCCTATGTAATAACTCTTGGTTTGGATAGATGTAAACTATTTAATACAAAGGGTCTCCAGTCTGAGATCTGGGTACCTTGACCACATTATGTTAACACTGTAACCACAAATAGCAATAGTAGTAGGGGACACACAAAGCCAGATTTATTGAAAACGGACAGAAAGAAACTCAAAAAGAATAAAAAAGACATAATAACATAACCTAAAAACCAAAAGAATAAGAAACATCCAAGACCAGATAGCATTTATGCAAACACTCTAAAAAACTCAAAGTTCATAGAAGTTACAAACAAAATCATTCAATTTATCATTAAAAATAGCCACTCTCCCATCAGGCTGGAGTGGAGCCAAAACTCTGCACTTCTTTTAAAAGAGGTGCTAAGGGCAATCATGGGAATTATAGACCTCAGTGAGCCTTACGCCAGTCCCAGGAAAAATAGCTGAGAAAATCATTAAAGACAGAGTTATAAAGCACCAGGCTGGGTGAGCGTAATGTGGTAAAGAAGCAGCTCAGTTTCTCCAAGCTGACTTTCTGACCTGCAAGTGTTCCTTGGAAATGTCAGCAGAAGAAGTAATGATAAGTAGGAGTCACCTAGCTATTAAGGATTTAACAAAAAACACATTCAAAAATTTTAGGGCTTCACTCCTGCAAATACATGTAAGCCCTGAGGGTGGGATTTTACAGCACACCAACGATTAAAAAAAAAAAAAAAAAAGGAAGTTGTATTAGGCTCTTGTAAGAATCCCATTCCTCTAACTCTGGCAATGCCTCTAGAAGGCATCAAACTTGGGGTTTAGTGCCTAAGACAGACCTTTCTCTCACAAGCTACAGGTGAGCTGTGGCAAATGGCTCCAGCAACCCGCTGCAGTGCCCAGTTCCTGGGCCATGTGCAGAACCACATGTCCTGTTATCTGCAGTGCATGTCAGGCAATGATAGCAGGTATGCCCTCAATGCTGAAGCATGTTGGGAACAGGCTACTGCTGAAAGGGCTGCAGAAGTACTGTTCAAGTACTTCTGCAGAGTGGCAAAACATTGCCCATAGTCATCCAAGCTGCTGCGAGTGAGGTCACCTTGTAAGACTCCAGGATACAAGAGGTCAGAGGGAAATCGATCAGGTTCTTAAGCATTTGGGCAAAACAAAAATGGCATCTGTGAGGAATACCTGTTCCACAGCCAATAAATCACTCACTTTCAGTCTCACAGTTGTGTGGCTTTGTTCTGATGTATTTATAGTTTCTTGGATCTAGCTGATTTACATGTTTTCCCTTTTTATTCCTTCCCAGCCGGAGTCTCCCAGTTTGGCATGCCTGGCAGCGCTCACACTGTTACAGGTCTCAGCACTAGTTCCTCCCCTACCAACACAGCTTCTCCTTCTTAGCTTTCAAATGCTGCCAGACTTGCTGCCCAAGACAATTGTGTCTGGGGAGCCCAAGGGACTGATATTAATCCAGAGGTGAATACCAGGTATTATGAGTCCAATATATTCTCCATTTCAAGGAATCTCTCAGCTCTGATTCCTAGACACTATATAGCAGAGAGTTCACTATATATCCATCCTGTTCTTATTCCCTTCCTTAAATACTCACTTTGTAGGGTGACAAGATCACATGGAAGTTAGATATTTGGTTAGTCCAGTGCATCAGATTTTTGTATTCTAAGCACTGGACTGTTGCACATAATTTTTCACAAAATTGTAGAGGCACAAGCACAGCTCCACTATTTTCCTTCAGAGCCATGTACTCTGAGTGCCACCCTGCCCAGATGGACACAAACATTCACACAGCAGTTCCTGCTCAAACTCAACATTTTCTCAGCAGTCCTTACCCAAACTGCTGAACATAAGCTCCAGGGTCATGACAGATAACGGCAGTCACACTCCTCTGAACTCTAAACCTGCAGTAGGCAGTGCACAAGACCCCTGATGGGGAAGGTGCCTATGGACAAATATCCTTTTTACAGACAAGTCAGTGTAAGAAGAGGGAGCCCTTTTGCCTGGGGTGAACAACTGCTATGTGCCTTGGAGAGATGCAGAAGGAAGTTTTCAGCTCATGGGGTTTTATTGCTGGTTTTGGGCCATTCCCTGCTGCCCCTACAGGAGGCTTGTGGCTTAAAGACACAACCAACACTGTCACCTTTTCTTAAAAATATACCATGACACTGGTGAACTGCAGCTTGCAGAGCAAACCACATCATGCTGTGTGCTACCAGTTGGTCACTTGATGTCCTGCATCATCACACACCAACACTATTTTTTTCTTTGAAGGAAAGAGAGAACCATCGGCTGTTTGCAAACCACAGCATCATCTACCTCTCCCACACAAACCACAGATCAAAGGTCTCCACTTTAAAAACCACAGGGGGGTCCCAGGGGCTCCAAGGAGCAGATGTCTAGCATTATACTTTCTGCTAGACACCAAGACTGTGCAGCCTCTGCAATATATGGTAGAAGGGAAAACATTTCCCATTAGATACCCTACATACATATCCAAAAATTACAAAAACACCCAATCACTCATATCTACCTGTAGGAGGCACAGCAAAAGCTGGGGAGAGCAGGTGAAGATTGTTACACAGCTCCAATGTGGAGCACTGGCTCATAAATTTGGTACAAACACAACAGCAAGGAGGAGAAATGGGCTTCTGTACCTTGAAATTACAGCAAGATACACCAGGAATCAGTTTCACACCTACCCTTCTGCTCTACAGCTTCCATGTGACAATGAAGCAGCTCAGCTCTGTCTTGAACATATATGAAAGACTGAATATGTACACTTCCTGAAGCCATTGGTATCTGCTCAAGCCTGACAAGATATTGAAACAACAATTCCAAGAAGCACAAACTACCCCATTTATCTCCCTGAGTGGCTCACTTGCCTCCTGATGACAATCTGCTAAATATCTTCACTTAATTAGTCCGCTGTTCTTTGAAGCAAGTAAAAATGCAATGTGACGATTGTGCTAGGACTATCTTTATATAAGCTACTCAAAAGAGACAGTTCATTTTGCTGAAAAGACCTGGCAGTTTTGTGGGATGCCTCAACTTATCTTTCCCTCATCAAGAATTACTCACATTCAACAGGCCCAAAAAAAAACCACCAAAAGAGACAAACCAAAGGAAACTACAAGGTTCTTCAAGGTGCTCTCCAGAGCCTGCATTGTGACTCAGTGGATGCTGTGGGCTTCTGTTGTGCTTCAGAAAATGGTCTGCCAGTTTTTGGCTGGGAGAAAGGCTATGAATTGCACTTATGTGAGGATGTGGGGGAAACACACAGTTTTAGGAAACTAATATGAACATTAGCAATTCTTCTGGTTTGAAGAATTGAGAAAGAGAAATTAAAGCAAGGCAAATCTCTCTTGTCAATTTAAGTGTGTGTGTATAAATATATATCTAAACAGAAAGAATTAAAATACAGAATAAACACAAGAATTTAAAAATCTTTGAAAATAAGTCAAATACGTCAGCACAACAACTTTATCCAGAAGGGGCAATATGGTACAAGTGTGTGTGCAGCAAAGAATGTGAGAATAGACAGTAAGATTTGGCATCCATGGTGGGAGTTTTATTTAACATGAAAAGAAAGATGGGTTTCCATGAGCCTCACCAAGTCAGAGATGAAAGAAGAGCTTCCATCCCATAACAAATTCATTAATTTTTCTTATCAAATATGCTGAGCCAAGACATATTCCCCTACTGGGAAAAACTAGGACCTGCCATCTCCTGGAGTGTCACCGTACACTGGGTGAACTGCAGACAAATCACTAAAGCCTGACAAGGATATATCTGCTGAAGACTAATGACTGATCAGAAATCCAGTCCTCTCTTTGGCAGCCCTCTGTACTGCCAAAAAACTGATATGAAAGCTGAAGAATATGGGCCAGGCTCATCCCTTGGTAGGTCCACAGAATTTAACTGCCTTATCAGAAATGGCTTTTGTCCAACATGTCTGTGACAGTCAAAAGTAGGCAAGGACCACAACAAACTTTGGCTTAAGCACTGAATGAAGATCATTTAGAGTGTCTGCAACTAAAATTAAACAAGAAGACTATTGGCTTCAGTGAGTGCAAAAAAAAAAAAATACCTCAGCCAGAAGGAGAAAGGAAAAGTGTTAGAAAAAGTCACTTGCAACCCATCCTTCATGTTCTTAGTTTAACCACAGCATTGGTTCTTTCCAAATCTATGCTACTGCACTAGTAACAGAGTTGCTTGCTCCTATGTATCCATTTATTCGCATCCTATCACACAAGTACAGTCTCCATATTCTCTCAAGCATATGGAAAACTAGCTTTACATAGTGGATATTTTATTTTAAAGAGAGAGTTCTGCTTGAACCTGCTCTTTCTATGCAGCATGGCCTAAAAAGACAGTACAAAAGCAACTTAGAGATTGGTTTTATTAGCTTTGTTATGAAGGCATTTTTGTACGTCCTAACCTCTTTACATACTCCCAAGCTCAAGCAGTGGAGTCTAAGAGCATATCCTGCTGTAGACTAAGAGGTGCTTATCCAAGAGTACCAGCTCTTCTGGGTCTGCATCTAGGAAAGGCAAAGGGCCCATTTGCACCAAGGGATCCATGCACCAGGCTACAAGCTGAGGAAAAGGAAAGCAAAGATTTCTTAGCAGCTGGTGAGAAAACCCCACTTATTCCTTCCTCTGGGAGCTGTGTTCACATATCCTATTCTACGTTGTCTACAGCACATGCATGGGGAAGTCTGAAGTCTGCACTCTTCCCTGCCCACGGACTTATACACCCTGGAGGTGGCAGATTCACAGGAAAAAGGACTCTCAATATGTGGCGAGGTAGCAGCTGAAGGTGGTTAAGCTGTATGTCTTCCCAGTGTTGCAGTAATTTCCCAACTGATTTCTGAACTCCAGAAGAAATGGCAAGGATGGAGAGGAGGAGGGGAATTAGAGGAAACCACGACTTCATCATTCAACAAGAGTTTGTGAGAAAGCAGGTTATGTTGGGGGACCACCAAACGCGACGTCTTTCATTGCCCCACCTCCCACAATGCAAAGGTGCAGTGTTACCTCTTCTCCCACCCCCCATCTCATCTACCCCCAGACAAAGTATTCCCGAGCTCACCATATAATGTAGTTTTTCATGGCATGCCTGCTTATCAGGACTCTGAAACTATGTGAGACATGCATGCAGACAATGGGCCTGTCTCTCAGCCACGGAGGGCTCTGAAGGGATCCCTTTCAGCGCTCACAGATTGCTCTGTGTTCCCTTAATTGACAGACCCGGCCAAGTCTGACAGCAGCGGCATGCAGCTGGTGCAGGCTGCTCTGTCTCAGGTAGGCCACCTTTCAGCAGGGAAATTGCTTTTGATTGGCTTTATTGGAAGTAGCTTCTCCTATTCTGCTGGCAAAATACTCTTGTATTTAATGGCTGACAATTTAGGACCAAATAGTCTTTCCCAGAAGGTTACTTCTCTTCCCCATAGGCCTAAATAAGCTATCTTGAACAGGACTGGACCTCAGCCATAAGATACAACCTTATTTGATCAGAACTGCTAAGGCTCTGAGATTTTCTGGAGCTTAGTTTCTTCTATCTCTCAAATCTCCAAGATTTGGCTATGGCCTGAAAAAAATAAAGATCCCAAAGCAAGATCAGAAGAGCTGACAAATACTAAGAGGAAGTCCTTTAGCATGATTTTACTGCATGCTCCAGACCTCCTGAGAGTCTAGGCTGCCACTTTCAACAAGGCTTGCAGGAGCTGGTCTCTACCTTTTCTTAGTAGTTGGTGAAGCATAGACATGAAGTTCCACTCAGACTATTTTCAGCCTTGAGTACCTTGACATCAATTATTTACAAAAAGTCATTAGAGTGTGCAAATGAGCACTTCTTGGCGGGGGGGGGGGGGAAACGGGTGGGAAAATAAATTTTAAAAAGAGAGTTATGAGACTGGTATGCTCTCTTGTAAGCTGTTAGCCTGAATCTGGCTATCCTCTCCTTCACTCTCTGGTATGCTAGATGAGGCTGTACACACTAAGCCCATACTTCATGGGCTGCCAAATGCAGCCCTAGTTCTTTTCTGCATTCAGGGATAACTGAATTAGGCTTCAGCTTAATCAGAGGAAAGTGTAAACATAATCTCCAATGCCTTCCACAGCTTTTTTTTCCAAAATTCTTTTGGCCTTAAGATTTTATTATTTTTTCTGGTTTTTATATATTTGCACTCAGCTTTCCTTTGCATTTTATTATAGCACTTCTGACAGGCTTTGCTTAATAACAGATTGAATCAGGCTCAATCTTCAGGGATCATAAGTAAAGATCACTTTGAGAACCCACTCAGAAACCTGGGAAAATTAAAACTAATTCGGCAGTCAATGAGCTATGCTTGTCCAGAAATGATTCTGGATGATACTTCAATGATGTAACCAACCAGTTCTTCAATGAAAGGAGAAAAGAAATTGAGAGAAAAAAATATGAGTTCAAATAATTACCAGCTGCACCTTTTTCAAAGTACAGCAAGTAGAATTTAAAGCTGTCCTCTCAGATTGCCTGGAGCAGAACGGCTGGGACAAGTGAGCAGCTTCCTATTCCCTGCAGTACCATACAGTCTAGCACTCCTGTGCCAAGTCCATTCCTGTTCTTCTGGGCTCCATCCTTCAATCTCCTTCTAGGAAACATTCTCTTCAGGTATCAAACTACCAGAAATGGCACCTCTCACTTCCTGCCTGTTCAAGAGGTGGAGAGACTCCAGAGGAAGGTACTGGTGCTACTGCTTTAGACTCCTTGCTTAAGAGTAATTTCCCACTTTTGCCAGCTGTGCCTCAGCTGAAGTCTCTATAGGAAGTGAGCACAGGTGAGGACTGAGGGGACTGACACTCACCATTAAATACCATGACTGCAGATTTATTAGCCTCACCCGTCCAGTTCTTTGCCTAAACACCAAAGCAAAAGGGAAGCTTGTTATGTGATAAAAGCACTGAGCCAGATGTGGGGGAATCTGCATTCTCTTTTAATAGTGCCATAAGATGCCGTAATTTTTTTTTTTCAAAAATTCCAGATATTTCCCTGAGAAGTACAGACCACATTTTCTACAGGACTTAAAGTTTCTGGTGCTGCTTCTCAGCTATGAAGGTTATTTCAAAACAATGGTGCTTAATCCTTCATATATTATTGATACAGAGAGAACAGAAATCTCTAGCAGAAGGTCCAGAGATTAACTCTAAGAAATATCACTGTGTTATGCAAATCATCATCACAAGCTGTTCCTATAAACATCACCTATCAACACCTCGTACTATAGGATCTGGGCATTTTCTATGTGACACCAGTGAAATCCTTCTCTCTTTCTCTTCTGCATACATCTCTGTAGGAGATATTGTTTCCTATTGCTTGCTGATTTCTATTATACTGGTCTGTACTTTCCTGTCATTAATGTTATCTAAGTGTTTGCTTGAACAGAAGGAGATGTAAAATCACAGAGAGGTATTTTTCACAGAAGACTGTACTGTAGGATTTCCTAAAGATGCTCAGAACCTCAATTTGTTTGCTCCCCGAAGTCTGTTCTCCTTTTCAAGGAAAGATCTGCTGCATTCCCACCTTTACGATGTTCTATTCCTAAAAGCTGCAATATACTAGTCACCAGCTGAAAAATCTGACCTTTAAAGTAGGCAAGTCTTACACCTTAGGAACAAATCACTATGACTGAGACCCTCTTGTCTGAAGACAGTGTCAAATAGACAGGCCACAGGCTCTACTGTACACTGTAGAAGCACAGGGCAAATGGTAGGGTTCCCACCCTAAACTCCTGGGAATTCAGCTCTGTGTACACTACATGATACAGGAGGACACAGAGTTTCTGCTAGGCATAAACTGTTGAGTCTGATTTTCCAATTTTTCAAGCAGAGAAGAATTTAGACTTTTTGTTAGGTGGAATGACACACAGGGGGTTGGACAGACAATACAGATTCCTACACTATCACAGACATTATCCTGATACCTAATATCACCCCTTTGGCAACCATAGGATTATTTTGATTTATAAGCTAACGATCTTTTCCACAGTTTGCAGTTCTTTCAGTACATGACAACACATGCAGTCCAACTAAAGCCCTTTCTCTAAGGCTATTGGGACAAACTGAAAAAGAGAGGCCAGAGAAGTTCTGAGAAAGACACAACAGTGGCACAAATTCCCATTGAAGAGGGGTCAATCTGCAAGGCTTTTCTGCACTATGTGAAAGCTCTTCACTGGGAAAGTCTCCAAGCCAAATGGGAGAGGCCCAGATGGAGGGAAGAGTAAGAGACTCTGAGGGCAGCCAGCAAAAAAGGTTTCTGACACCTGGATAAATAGAAAACACTGTTCTTCCTGATGCTACCTGGGTTAGGGAGGTAAACCACTAAGGGTCTGAAGGCATTCAAGTTTCTGTACTGGCAAGTCCAACATTGTCATCATGACCACTCCAGTGGGAATCTGGAGTAACTATTCAAGCTACTGTGACATCTCAGGTAACTATGCTTGTAGCCTGATGTAAGGTTTTGCTAAGCTCCCAGTGCTGGCTAGCCCAGACAGGGGCATGAGGTCCAGGGGACATGGCTCTTGAGCAGAGGTTCCAGGACTTTCCCACTCACTGGGAGCAGAGAAAGGGAAAGACTATGAAGGACCACAGGGGGTGGCAGGGAAGAAAAATGTTACAGGGCTACATGTAATGACTGCCATGGGGACAAGCACATAGTCAGGGCTCCAAAGCAACCCTTACGAGGTAAGGTCAGTCATTTTCACTGGTGGGGGAGGTGAGGAAGAGAACCAGGGGAGTAGCTCAGCTGCGGCAAAGCCACACAAAGTTGGTCTGTTCGGCCTCCTTTGTGGCACTGTTGTATTTATTGAAGGCAGCAGCAGTTTGTTCTGTCCTTTCAGTTACTGTACGGGACCCGATCAGGGTGCAGATGGGACTACAAAGCAGCCCTTGTTGTCAGTAATGTGACTCACATGTCAGGCTCTTATTTGCTGTCAGTGGCTTTATTAAAGTCTACAGTTTCAGACCCTAGACCCTTGCCTATTGTATCCCCTGGCCCCAGAGATTCTCTTAGGGAACGTTCACAATTACCAACTCTCTCACAAGAGCACACAAACACACTGAGCTGGCAGAGCAACTGTGCACTCAGGGCTGCTGCCAGGCTAAAGGCAAGCTGGGGCACTTTTTATCTTTGAAGCTAACACATGTACAGAAATGGACAGAACAGAGAAGAGGCCATGCCTGGCATAGGATCTCTCCATCTAAGATAATCTGGTAATATACACATTTCACTTGCATACATTTATTTATATGTTCTGCACTTAGAAATATACTAATACTTGCACTCATTCTCACATATGCATTCATGGCTATGCTCTCCCTATGTTCACATACACATTCACATTCATGCTTCACTCACATGTTTGTGCAATCACACTTGGGCAGCAATATCAATACACAGATGGGCTGAACCTTTACACAATGCACGCAACACATGGTCACATCATCAAGTCCCCCACAGGTACTCACAGCCTCAGGTCATACAGGCAGGTACACTTACTCTCACCACTGCATTCTCACACTCAGAGATCGTAGTTTCACACACACAACCCACAGATCATAGTCTCACCCT
Organism: Serinus canaria; assembly: GCF_022539315.1. Lineage (NCBI taxonomy): Eukaryota > Metazoa > Chordata > Aves > Passeriformes > Fringillidae > Serinus > Serinus canaria. Next base: position 16,145,670 of record NC_066320.1, on the reverse strand, counting down.
GATGTACACATTCTCACAGACTCAGTATGCACTAGTGTGACTGCACAGTCACTGCTACATGCAGATGAGAATTTCCACAAAGGCACTCACATCCCTTCACTTTGAGCAGAACAAAATTCCAATATCAGAAAATCAGCTGAAGTTAAAGGCTTATTTCCTGGGCAAGTATTCCTGTAAAGACTCAAGCTCTTACCTCTATATAAATGAAGAGCAACTTCTCCGATTTTACTATACACTAGTGTTGCTGAGCTTAGAATTCTCACTTCCTTCTGGCACAAAGTTAACCTTCAATGTCATGGTTGTTCCTCACCACCAAAGGGCTCTTTTTCTCCAGAAAGCAGGATACTTGCCACCAGCCCTGCTGCAGTGCACAAAATCTGTCCCCCTGAATAAGCTAGCTACAGAAGAAATCATGAAACAGGCTACCAAGATTACTAAAAACTGTTAGAGTAAGAATGGAATAAAAAAAAGGATATAAGCAGCCAAGAAAAGATCTTTCATAAACAGAAAAACACATCAAACCAGCAATTTGTAACTAAAACCACATAAGTTTGAGAAGGAGAATGCTATGACAACAAAGGAGGACTGGCTTGAACATCCCATGGTATCAGCAAGAGTCCTTGCACAGACTTCTCTATTGAATTGGACATGGTGTCTCACTGTTTGTTTTCAAGAATCACTTCAACAGCAACAAAATAATCATCACAGATACACATACTATGCACTCCAAGCCAGAAAAGTCATATAAACCTGAGCTTATTCTGATTTCTTTTCAAAAAGAGCTTATACCTATGCATAGCAGTAAGAGCAAGCCGACTTCAATGAGAACCAATTCCATGATTCCCTGCATAAACTCTTATTTTATAAAATGACCATGAGATAAATACATTTTTCTCCGGGTCACAGAACAGTCCTACTGAGTCCTCTCTGAGTACTTAAGCATAGACCCAGCCTCAATTCTACACAAGCTTCAATTTCACATAACCATGACAGAAGTTGTGCGCTCTGATCTGCAATGGCAAACCTGACCATCTGTGGGCTTTATGGATCTTGGACACCACACAAGGTTGGTGATGTTGGAGCATTGGATTCTTCACACTCCAGCACAAACCACAATAGCCAGCCACTTAAGCAGCTCTGAATGATTCAGTAGGCTTTGGTACTTTTTATTGCCTGCTGTTAAAATTCTTTGTTGTTTGTGTAGTGGTGCATGCTGATGCATATAGCTGTCCCAAACAGAGGTGAATCTGAATGATTAGGTGATGTCAGAAATGCTTTAGATTTGAACCACAGAATATGCTGAGTTGGAAGCAACCCACAAGGATCATCAAGTCCAACTATTAGCCCTGCACAGGGCACCCCTGAGAGTCACACCATGTGCCTGAAAGCATTGTCCAAAAACTTCTTGAACTCTTTCTGACTGGTGTTGTCACCACTTCCCTGGGGAGTCTGTTCCAGTGCCTGACCACCCTCTGGGTAAAAAACCTTTTCCTGATATCCAGCCTAAATCTCCCCTGATTCACCTTTGTGTTCTTTCCTTGAGTCCTGTCACTGGTCACGAGAGTGCAAAGATCAATACCTGCCTCCACTTCCCCTCAAGAGACACTGGAGACTACAATGAGGTCTCCCCTCAATCTCCTCTTCTCCAGGCTGATTAAGCCATGTGGCCTCAACTGCTCCTCATACATCTTCCCTTACAGACCCTTCAGCATTCTCATGGCCCTCCTTTGGACACTCCAGTGGCTTAATGGCTTTTTTCTATTGTGGTGCCCAAAGCTGTCCCCAGCACTTGAGGTGAGGAGGCCCCAATGCAGAGCAGAGCAGGACAATCCCCGCCCTTGTCCAGCTGGCCATGCTGTACCTGATGCCCCCCATGACAGGCTTGGCCCTCCTGGCTGCCAGGACACTGCTGGCTCATGTTCAGCTTGCCATCGACCAGGATCCCCCTGTCCATTTTCAGAGCGCTGCTCTCCAGCCTGTCCTTCCCCAGTCTGTGCACACAACCAGGGCTGCACTGCTGTAGGTGCAGAATCTGGCACTTGCTCTTGTTACACTTCATTGATTGGTGATTGCCCCAATTAGTGACTATCAAGGTGTCTCTGCAGGGCCTCTCCACCCTCGAGTGAGTTGATGGTTCCTCCCAATTTAGTGTTGGCAAACTTACTTAGTATTCCTTCAAATTCCTGTGTCCAAGTTGTAGATGAAGATGCTGAAGAGCACAGGGCCTGAGATGGAGCCATGTGGAACTCCACTAGTGACAGGTCACCAGCCTAATGTCACCCCATTAACTATAACTCTGCGCCCAACCTATCACATAAATTGATTTTTCAGCTATATGCTGGACATTTTGTTCAGAAGGACACTTAAGATTCACCCATTAACACTAAAATTGTCATTATTGTTTCAACTTTCATCTCATAAGAGAAATCATTTTACTGCAGAAGTCACGTTGGGTATTTCAAACCAAAATACCCTGTATTTACAACTCTGGAAATAGATATGAAAAAAACAAGTCCAGAAGAACACATATATTGATTAGTAAGGCCTCTGGATCCACACAGATTTATTTCTGCAATTTATTTTATATGTCCAGGCAATTATTTTGAAATCAAACTAAACACATTAAAAAAAAAAATCTTTTCAGGATTGGAGGCAATAAATATATACCAGGGACTTGATTTTTTAGAAAAAGTCTGCTTCCTAATGAATCCAAGTCTGAGTTTCTAAACAATACAAATCTCATTCCAGAAATAAAACCTGAAATAAGAAATACAGAGAAAACAGAACTGTACCAAATTACAAGATGAACAACTTTTAGGTGCTACAAGCCTGTTTTTGCTTTTTAATATCATGCAGAGTAAACAACACTTCACATTATTATATAACACAAGGATACTTTAAATCATCTAAATAAAGAAATGCATCTATATAGTTGACTCATATATATGTACCTATTTGCTTTTGTTCTGACAATACAAAGGCTGGTATTTCTGTTTCTTTCTAGAATTCTGCATACTTCAAACAGCCCTACTTGTCACAGGGAAAGCTGCATGGGAACGAGTCTGGACTAGTAGGAACGGCTCTGTATGTGTGATGGCACTAAGGAAAGTGCTTGTAAATTAAAAATGTTTGTAACAGGAGACCAAGACTGGCAATAAGTGCAAAATATCAATTAAAGTCATGCAGATGTACTGCAAACACACTGCAATTGCACTTTTTCTATCAGAGGGTTTCAATATGCTTTACAAATTATTATTGTTCTGCATTTGTTGTATGTGATGGTAGCCCCCGTGAACTTGACCAGTATCTCCTCAAATTTGGCATAACAACGATGCTTCCCCTACACTCTATGCCCCAGAGACTATAATCTGATCATGCTGGAAAGCCACTTATAACTGCAGTTAATTTAAACATAGTAGATCCTGAGATGCTGCATGTTTACTCTCTTACTGGGAAGTTTTTATCCCCAGTTAAATAATTTGATTACATGCTTCTTTGGAAGGGCCTTTTAAGATCACTTTGACCCTACTTAGTTGGCTTTCATAGTAGTTTGGTTGCAATTTCAAGCTCTTGACTATTGTCAGATTGTATTCAGGTAATACTAAATTATAAGAGAAGCTAAAAACAGAGTGTGAAGGCAGAGTCTCTAGATGATCCAGGACACAGATATAACTGTGCAGTCCACATAACTACTAGGTTTCGTAACCATAATGTCTCTGGCCTGGAAACTTGCTGCTCCTTTCTGCTATGCCATTGCACAGCTGACCTTCCAGCCTACCTATTAGTACAGTTCCTACCTCTCCACTGCTTTTTCTTTCTTTAACACAGCAATCAGAAGGTGCTTGTATTCCCTCTCAAGAACCTTCACTGGTACCTGTTCTCAATGTCTCTTATCTTAGGCAAGAAAGGAGAGCCAAACATCTTATTCTCACACCCACTGTTAATTGCTGGATCTCCAAATCTCTGTCCTTGTGCCCCTCACAGGTTTTATGAAGGAATGGAGCCCCTTATAAATGTCTCTTGCTTGTTTCATTGGTCTTCATCACAAACCCATCTGTAAAATCCCTTATATAATGACATTTTCTTAAAAGAACTTGGTCCCATTTGTTTATCCTGCTACTGCTACTTCAGACAATCTCCATACATTCCCTGAGCCATCTCTAATTCTCATCCCCTGTTGCCTTTTATCTTACAGTTCCTCTTTCAATCTATAGAGCAAATACTGCCTTTTCTTCTCTGTTTTCAGCAGCTATTCAAGCAAAACACCAAGAGCTTAGGGAATCACCTTAGAAATAAGGTTCTTGCCATTGGTCTCTGACTCTATTCTCTTACTTGGTAACCTTTGCCTTTGCTTCCCCCTCTAGTAATTGGTCTGTTTACCTCCACAAGCATTTGTCACACATGCAAAGTATTACAAATTAAAGATCAGGTCGCACAGGTCTGATCCAGTTTACACTCAAGCAAAATCCCTGCCACCATCACAGAACAACCCAGTGGGTGATTTAGCCCCAACAATTACACTCAGATTATTACTCTAGAGAATCAGGTTGCTGATTTGGATTCTTATACCTCCACTATCACCACATAGACAAACCAGACCAGCAGACTACAGATGCAGGTGTACTTCAAAGCCCTTGGGGTAACTATCTGACCATCTCTGGTGGTAAATGAGCAAAACACTAAAGGTCATCAGTCAGTTACAACCTCTACTAAAAAGCACACTCCATCTTCTAACTCAGGAATTAAAATTTCCAAGACTGAACACCGGCAGCTGACAAAACATCCTCAGCATGGCATTCTATCAGCTGCATTAAACTGTGTTTGTGGAAGTGCAGGAACTGCAGGATATTGTAGTGACTGGGAAAATGTAACAGCATTTCCCTTAATTCAGGCACATGGCCCAATCCTGTAGATATTTCGCCTTAAGGGTTTTTATCAACTGACATGGCTTAGAACTGTGCTGGCTCTCTTCAACTTTCTATCTGCTGGCCCTGCTAGCTAGATAAATAGCTATGCTCATATAGAAAAACCTGCACTAATAAAAACATAGACAGCCTGAAATCTGCTGCCAACAAGTGAAATATCCTATATTTCACTGCTCTGCCATGGGAGAGTCATATCTCACTGAACAAATATTCATTCCTAAACACTGTGCTAATGCATAAAAGAGTCTCCAATGTATCTTGGAAAATTTATGGAAAAACAAGGCAGTCCAAGCTTCAGATTCTCTGGGCTTTGTTTTGCCTCTCCTCTTTCCTCCCCATACACTTGAGAGCATTTGAAGAGAAGATCATTCTAGATTTTTCCATGTGCTTTTGTTCTTTAAGTCTTCCCTCTCTATAAATAAGTCAAGTGGATCAGTGTTTTGGCCTGGGTTTTTGGTTTGTTTGTTTTTGGGTTTTTTTGGGGTTTTTTTTGGTTTTTTTTGTTGGTTTTGTTTGTTTGTTTGGTTTGGGGGGTTTTTGGGGTTTTTTTTGTGGTTTTTTTTATTGTTGTTTTTGTTTTTATTGGGGAATTTTGCTGTTATTGTGTTGTTGGGGGTTTTTTGTTTTGTTGGTTTGGGATTTTCTTTTTTGCCAAATTGAAGCAGAAGCACTGGCTTCTCTGGTGTCAATAATAATGATTTGACCATGTCATGATCTTGTCTTAGATTGCTGGAGTTCTAAAGCATGTAATCATCTTTTGTTTGTACTGCATTCATATGATGTCTAGCATAGGTAATATGGATCCTTGGCATTCCAGCAATTAAAATATATACTAGCAAGTGAGGCTTGCAGCAGTAAATGTGTGTGTTCCCTGATTTAAATCAGCAAAATCAGAACTAAGTTATTTGTCTACAAGTCACACTAGGACTTAAAGCTCTCTGGGACTGTATTTTGTGACTGCCAGGCCCTTAAGCACAAGCACATCCCCCAGTAGAAATGAAGACTTGGAAACAATTCAACTTGTGGATTGTCAAGAATCAAGAGGCTATCTCAATGAAATCAAGAAAGAAGTCATACCCTTCCATAATTTTTATAGCTTTGGGCAAGCAAAAACTTTTTCTCTAGAATGATCATGTTGCAAGGCAACTTTCTTCTTAAATTCTTTTCTGATCTATAACAAACGGTGGATTCTTCCCTCCTTGCTCACAAAAACATTTGTATAGTGCTACTGCAAACTCTAAAGCAAGTTCCACCTTCTGGGCCAACAGAAGCTACATTTCTTAAGAAGAGTCTCACAGTATTTACTGACAACACAGGACTTCATTTGTTTTCATAATTTGGATGACTGTGTGCTTTGAGATCCTTCAGAATGAGAGGCATGACTGCTAATGTAATTAGTTATTATATGACAGCATTTTTGGAAAGATATTGACTCAAACATTGCATTTTTTGGCTTCACTATCTGGAAAGCATGAGCAAAGAAAGCAAGTAAAACTTTTCTTAAAAAGCAAGTGTCACTATTCTATCGCTTTTGAAACTCAAGCTCCTGGCTGTGTAGAGCTTTGGTAGGTGTCATTCTACTAAATAAAAAAGTATGAACAGGATTGCCAGGTATCTAAGAGAAAAGAAGAAATACTACACTGCCAGGAGTGGAAAAGAACACACACTGCTTACCTGAACCTGCCTCAGCTCCTCCCTGGGGCCCGACAGACCTCAAACACTCACCTGGACATGGCAGTTGGGGACAGCGGTGTATTAACACAGCTTCTCTGGAACACAACCTCAGCTCACCCCAGCCTCTGTATGCAGCTGACATTTACATACTTTGGCAACATTAAGAAGGTTGATTCTAGATTCATTAGCTATGAGCATAGTAAATAGGCTAGAGACCGATCTTGGACACATTAAAAGTAATATCAAAAAATCACTGGGAAAGAATTAAAAAGTTTGTTTTCATGATTCAGGTTTCCTAGTTGGAGTTAAAGATGAAAATCAAGTTCTCTTCCAGTCCCAAACATAATTCCACTAAGAAACATGTTTCACATCAACAAACGCTAATAGAAAATGTTCCCCACTGCTCACATGAAACTGTTATGCAGATGAAACATGTTTCCTGCCAGTAACAATGAGTTACCTGCAGTTAAAACAGCAGCTAATCAGCTTTACTCACCATTAACGTGAAATGAACATGATGCTAAGTCTGCAAAATGTTGGCTCAAAGCAGCCATGGTGGTAAGTTGGCTGTACCAAGTGAGACGCCTTACCACGTTCTCTCAGCTCTGCATAAGTGCAAGCCTTTAAGACTGCTTTGTTGCACAAAGACATCACTGTTGGAAGATGCTTATTCATAGCATCACGTAGGAAAAGAATTATCTGTGGTTTTCACTTGCTCTCCAAGTTAAAATGCATGTTATTTTATTTTACCTTCAAGTAACACCAGCTGCTCACAGAATTGCCCAATCCAGAACATGTTGGTGACCAACAGCTTCTCTCACTCAATCCTGACTGCCTACTTGAAAATAAAGTGAAAGTCACTCCACTCCTCAAAAGTTAACAAACGTATTAATGTCCAGTTCAGTTTCCTAATTCAGAATTGCAATCCAAAATGAATGTACATCAGGTGGCATTTTTCCAGGAAAGGTGACACTTAATCGCATAAATTCACATAAAAGGTGTCCTCTCTGAAATCTAACTCCAGTGCCCCAACTTCCTTACTAGGGCCATTCATGTCACAAATGTAATTAGCAGCACTGGAACAGACCAGGATCTAAAAAGCCAATATCACTATATTCAATACTGAATTAAAAATAGGGAGACTTTCAGCTGTTCCTCCAAGTACCATGACTCCTACCGCATTCGCCATATGTTATTCCCATGTGCTAGTTCACACCCTCTGGCCAGAATAAAGCCAGAATATACCAGAGAGGCACAAGATATAGCCAACAGCACTTACTGTTTATAGACCTTTCTTGATTTTTACTCAGCAATGCTCTATACACATTTTGTTATAAAAGCACAAGGATCCTCTAAGCCAGAAAGAAGCATTAGGTACTTTCTATTGCAAAGAGCTGTATGTACCAAACCAGAACTATCAGCTAGCATAAATCAGCCTCAGCTCCCCTTGAATACATAGGAATTAAATTATTTATTCACCACTCAAGGTGTGAAATCACTTATTTTTTGAAAACAATTTTCAGTTCTCTATAGCCAAATCACTGAATACACATATTATCCATACTAGAGCACTCTAGTGCCAGTAGACTCAAATGTCTCATTCCTGATCTTGAAGAAAGAAAAAATATTTGGTCCGTGGTAAAGACTGGTGGTTATTATTAGGAACAAAATTAAAGAGATATAGACAGAGAGCTGGATATTTGCTGAATTCTGCCAAGTCAAATAAGGCTAGAACAAGTAGATTCAAGTCTGGTGACAAAGAGAGTAGAGTGTATGATGCCGGTAGGTTGGGATTTGAGTTATGCTTAGGGACAGTAGGATCTGTAAAAAACCAAATTTAATACTGACCACTGTCGGACCTGTAGAGAAAAGCCGAGTGATACCACTAGATGAGAATGCCAAATTCCGGGTTTCTAAGCTGTCATCAAAAACAGGATTAGAGTGGGGGATAGAGTCTGGAAGAAGAGAGATTAGAGGGGCAAATTAATTGTTGAAATCTTTAAGACTCACAAAACTGGATGAAAGCTAATGTTGCTATACTCAAATATTTATTCTTTATTTTTCACCTATAGCAAGTATCTGGGCAGAGGTCAAATCAGGGTTAGGATTACAATTAGGCTCTAGCTTAGCATTCCAGAAACGAGGCTCTGCTAAATAGTTTTTGTTGCTCAATTCTGCCAAACCTGCTCAGGGATAAGTAGATTAAAATGTATCATTTTTAATTGTCAGACAGAATGGGGTTACTGAGCCATGATCAACGCTGGAACCGGAATGGCATCATTGCTTGAGGTAAGATAAGTGGTAAAATCAGTATCAGCATATTTAAACATCTTCTGATTAACTTTTGGACATGGCTAGATTTCTAGGCCATCACTCGTGCCAGGAATAAAGTGAGGACTAAAACTAAGATTCAGTGCAGATTTACAGATTAATTCTGTCCAGCCTGCAACAGGATTGCAGCCTGCCTCAGTGGATTTGAATTTTTCACAGTTAATCTTCACAGATCAACAGGTTCTTTAGCCATAAATGATACTGCAAGTACCTCACCTTTAGGGCTTGGGACAGGAGGCTCTGCAGCATCCTATCTCCATTGCAGAACTCTCCCAGGTCCTCCAAGGTAAGATAAGAGGCTGACAGCCACAAACATGCTTAATTTCTCAGCAGCACTGAGTCCTTGTGTTACAATGATCAGGAAGGTCAGGCCTTGCTTTGTTGCAGGATTCACAATGGGAAGATTTGGTGCTTGTTAGTCTGGTCATTGAAGAAAAGTTGAGGGTAGCTGTCAGAATGCTTATATACATTATGCTGAATTTTAAGGGAGCCATGGATACCTTAGCTCTGGACAACACTAGGGTTAGAGATGGCATTAGGTTTGGATCTGGAGTTGAAGGCCATGCAGGGACAAGTTTAGTGCAACATTTTCCTAGATTTATAGGTTAAAAAGAGGTGCCAGTATGAGTAAATTCATACACCACATCACTAAATTTCAGATGCAACTGAATTCCCACAGTATCATAAAATCATTTATGTTGGAGAAGATCTTTAAAATAATCAAGTCCTTCCTACTCTATTAGTGTTTGGGAAAGCTTCAGTAGAGGGTTTTGGACAGACAGCTGTGCAAAACAACCCTTGCGACAGGAGCATCAGTGGCCTACAGCTTCAATATGTTTAGTATAAGAAAGAGCGTTGATGCCATAAGATTTGACTATTTAAGCCTGATTTCCAAGCTATGAGGGCTATGAAATCCACTTCGGTAGGTTTCACGTGGATTGCTGTTTGGGATAGGATGCTCAGCAGTGCACAGGAAAATACTAAATTCTGCCCTGTCTGTTGTAACAATTTCACACTGAAATACAGAAATCTGCCTTAAAAACACAAACAAAACAAACACCTGTCTTTTCCTGCTCGCCATGCCAATCATTTTGTTGTATTTGCTAAAATTTCTGCCATTTTCTTTAGAGATGCATTTCTGTTTACCCATTTCATCTCCACCTTCGCAATCACTTCACAAAGACACTGCTCTTTACAACATAAGCATATGTTCATGCCTCCATTCTCTTCTTCAGTGTACAGTTGTTGCATTTGACACTTTGTGAAGGTCTTGTGAAGGTTTCACACGTTTCACTCTGATGAGGATTAGGGGACAGATCTATGTAGGGATCTCTAACAGTCTGGCTTACCGCTAGTGTAGACCTTGTGTCGTTGAGACACAGAACCCATTTTTATCTTGCATCCTAAGCTGTGTTGATTTTCAGGTTAGGCTTTTCTTCCTGAGCAACTTGGAAGTGATGCAGAGTGCCAGGGGATCGCAAGTTAGCGCAGGTTTCGGTTTGGGCCGAGCACCGGCAACTCCTCCGGCTGAGCCGCGCTGGGCACATCGCACCTGGCTGTGATGGGGAAACCCCCGATGGGCAGCGTGCCCAACAGCCGCACTGCGCGGCTGCACCGTCCGTCCGTCCGTCCGTCCGTCCCTGGTGCCGGGATCGCAGGCCGCTCCCGGGCCCGGCCGGAGCCCCCGCCGCGCCTCCGCCTCAAAACGCGGCCTGCGGCGCCCCCCGGTGGCGGCGCGCGGCGCTGCCCGCCCGCCCCGCGGAGCCCGCGCGGAGAGGGGCACGGTGCCCCCGGCAGCGCCCCGCCCTCCCCGCCAAAACGGCGAGTTGGTATGCAAACCCCAGCTGGCCCCATCTCACCAGATGCACGTTCATTTCTATTCCTTTTCATTCTTCACAGAACATGTTATAATCTTTGATCATCATTTGTTTAAATTGTATAAGTAATCTGCCCGGTTTTAATAGGATTTTTCTATGAATCGGCAACAAACCATGAAATGTGATATTTTCACCATGACCGACCCAGGAAATTAGTCAACTTTGTCCTTGATTTACATGGGACCTGGCCAACTCCTCACGCATCGCAGCGGCAGCCGCTCGCTGCCTGCTCCCCCTACATTTCATATTGCAATTCTTTTCTCTCTTTCCTCCCTCTCCATAAGCGGGGTTATGTATACACCAGAGATTGTCATCCATAAGCAGGGCCTGAATTTAGCAATGCCTCCATGGCTGCCTAAGTAGTCCAGGTTAACAAGCAAGACCCCACAAAATAAAAACTGGAAAAAAGCACCAGAGACTTATTTTTATTAAATGCAATATATGTGGGAGATCTTGTTTTCAGCTTCTCATTCTGATCCTTTTGAAGGCAATAACAACATTTCTTCAAGTTTTCCATAACAAGTATAAGAGCAAGCTCCCTCAAAAGAAAGCTGAGGTTCTCAGCTACAGTAATTCATCCTATGAGCTGGGGCTTACCGGAAAAAATAATTGCTATAGAACTCAAAATAAAATGGCCAGACTTGGATATGTTGAGACATTCAAGGGGAAGATACAAAAATAGCTGTTTGAGCCAATCTTTGCATCCATCCATTTCACTTTATTCTAAATAACATGCAATTTCTATCCTAGCCTATATGAAAATCACTTATATTTCATTATAATTTCAGGCGCCTGACTTGTTTGTTCATCCTATTGTTTGACAATGTGCACACAAGCAAGCTTTGGACAGAAAGTGAAGTTGCAAGGTAGTAATTTGGCACCAAGATTGTAATGTAAAAACACCTAGCGTGATTCTTGCATGGGTAACAAGCTCCTCAGCTCAGGCATACAAGTTCCACCCTCCCCATGAGGACAGATTTTCAGTTCCTGTTCAATTCTGCTCTGGCTGTATGGAGAAAGGTGGTGTTCCAAATGCTCAAGCCTCATGAGCTACTTTCTAGAGACTGTGAAGACACTGGAAGGAAGACTGGACAAACAGCCTGCAAGAGCCTGCTGCTAGCTATTTAAATAGGTGGGGAAAGAAGGAATCAGTCCTTCAGCTGCATCCCCAGGCAGCCACAGGACAGACAGCAGAGCTGCATGGAGAAAACATGGGGACACATTGCTCCTTGGGTTCAGGGGTGCTCAGTCTCTGCAATTTCCACCCCAACAGGCATCCAGTGTGAACAGGCAAATGCTAAGAATGTCATCAGCTGTAACAGGTAAATTTTACCACCTTGCAGAACATACCACAGTTAAATTCAGTTTTACCCTGTCTCCCCACACAGGCACAGTGTTTGAATGCATGTTTGCATACAGCATTTGTTCTGGATTCCCCAGTGCGGTGTCTCTAAGCCATTATGGCAGCTACATCTGTGGTCTGGTAAGTAGCTCATGCAGCACTGAGGGAGTCAAGTTTCTGGACCACGCTTTGTTCCTAAGCCACCTTCTGATATCAAATCATCCATTTCCCCCCACTGCCTATTTCAGGTTAAAATCTCTTGCAGACAGGAGCCATCTCTCTCTGCACGCACATTTGTTACACAGCAGGGTAAGGGCTGGCCATCGCCTGGCTCTTGGGGTGCTTCTCTTGTCTCACCCAAAAAAGCCACCATATTCCTCATCATCACACTAAACCAGGAGAGCTGCTGCCCCTTCCTTCCCTTGCTTGGCCTCAGCTCTTCAGGGCAGCTAGATTTTCTGTCCCGGAGGCATTTACACCCAACTTTCCAATCCAGGCCTCCCTGCCCCCACATCCCATGCACTCCCCAGTACGTCGCCCCTCTCAACTCCCCAGCCTGTGAACAGCCCCTAAGGTTAGGTTTTATATTTCTTACCCACTGGCCCCTCCACTCCCACCAAGTCAAACTTCAACCAAACAAAAAAGAAAACAGAGGGAGAGAAAGGAAGAAAGAAAGGCCCCAAGAGGCTCCCGGTCGTTCCAATCAGGTCACTGTTTCCATACCAATTAGGACAGATGCAAAGCACATTATTAAAAATAGGTCTGCAGACCCATCTATGTTGATTATTGTCCTCCATTTCCGTCCCCAGCCAACTCCGTTAATTAATAAAGAAACTGCCAGAGAAGGAGGGGGGGAACGGGTGGCAGGGATTCCCCTGACTGGAGCCTCCTGTTCAGAGAGTTCAAGAGAGAAATTGGACACTTGAGCCTCTCTGCCATTTTCCATTGTGTGTGTTTTTCCTAATGAACTGTTTAGTGATGCAGGGCTGGAAGTCAGCTTTACCCCACCCCCACTAACTACCATCCATCATTAAGTGACCCAGTAAGAGGTATTTAGTACTTAACCCTCTCTAGAAGAAGTCAGATTGTTGTGTGGCTGGTTTTTCCATCTCCAACCATCCCTTCACATCACTTTGTCTGCCTCTGAAAGCATCTCTGCATTTTTTTGGAGAGGATTGCTCTTCCTTAGAGGAGCCCTAGAAAGAGACAGCAGCAGTCACCCCCATAGCCAGCCTTTGTACAGAAAAGGAAGTACTCATGTAGTGGAAAACCAGGGATGAGATCCTGGCTTTATTGACATTGTCGAGGCCAGGATTTCACTCCCACAACTGTAAAGCCATCTGCCTCTAAGAAGGCAAAGAATTTGATGGAGAGATGGCCCTGTAATCTGTGCAAGGAATATTGCTGATCAATATACACATTGGTGATTTGCAAGAGGAGAAAGAATGTAGTCAGTAAAAGTCAAGGAGGGCTGTGAGAAACATAAGTGATAGATAATACTTGCAACAGAGTACACGCTTGTCTCCTTCCAATTCTGCTAGCCCTGCAGGACTCTCCTCCAGCCAAAACTAATTTATCTTCATAACCCTTCCTCAAAAAGCAGGACAGTGTTATTAGTGCCATTTTGACAGTGGGGAAACTGAGTCAAGGACAAACTAACCTGACCAAATCATTAAATGAGTCAGACAGAGCTAAAAATGGAACTGTGCAGTCCAAGGTTTCTCAGCCAGTGCACCTTTGCTTTAAAGCGGAAGTTAGGGGGAGGCAGAGAGGTTAAATGAACCATTATCATAATTAGACTTGATGAAAGCAAATCTGGGGTTTGGCCCAAGATGGCAGATCACGTTTACCTTAAATGAATGTATGTCAGTGCACCTCCTAAAGTTTCTCTATTAAAATGCCCTCGTGAGCTCTGAACCTGCGAGGTAGAAGTCCCAGATATAATTTAGAGTGCAAAAGGCCCTGCATGATCTTGGTCACATCACTTATCTCTAATGACCTCTAAAGGCACTCTCCATCTCTAAAACAAGGGCTGTCACACCCATTTGTACTGTAAGGTATTTTTTGCGGGATCTTTCTTACTAACACAGTTTTACCACGCTCGTGATATTGGGAACTGCTGATACTTCTGGAAAAAGAGCAGCCACAAATTGCAGCCATGTCTGCGCCTCTGAGCTGACAGGCAAAACACATTCACAAGCACGAGCAGGAAGGAGAACTGTAAAGCATAAGCAAAACACCCACCTGCAGATGCCAGCAAGGCTGTTTCATCTGCAGACTGACTGCAATTTCCAATTAAATGCCAAGTTACTTTCACACAGTCTGTTCTCTTTCGCTAGACTGAAGGGTTTTGTTTTCTTTTTCCTGAGTCACTCTTTACTAGAAACTTTCCACATCACATGTTTTATTTTTCACAAGGGCTCTAATGCATCACATAATAAAAGCTCACGTCACAAGTCCAGAAAATCCACTGCAGGCTTCAAAAATACACACAGGAGGGAAAAAAAAAAAAAAAAATGAGGCTTAGATAGAAAAATTGCTTAGATTTTTTTTAGCCTAATCATTTTCATGGAATCCCCCACCCTGAAAATTGAATTGGTAGGAACATCAAGTGATTGATCTAATACTGAGGTGTGATAGCATGCTTTCCTACACAACAGAGCTGAACTTCTACTGTAGTATCAGGTCTACCATCATGGAAGAAAGGGACCACAAACATATCAAGCTATGATATCCCTACTTCTGTAAGGATCACTAATAACTCAGGATACCAATAATCAACAGCAAGCATGGATACATTTCAATTTCACCAGAGAAAAAACATTATGGGAAATAAGGCATTCCTAGAAATACAGAGCATCACCAAGATGCCAATAGAGACAAAAGAGGTCTGGGAACTGACTGCTGCAATGGACTGTATACTGAAGCAAAATCCCCCTAGGTGTGATGAGACACTTCTGGATACAGAGACAAGAAATGAAACAAAAGCTACAGAAGGTGGGTATGCAGCAAGAAGTGGTCTTTTCTTCCTTCTGTACTAGAAACACTGTATTTTCAAAATTTTGGTTTCTGCAGAGTACAAAATACATGTGCGCTGTACATCTTCAGCAAGTACATTGTAAATGTGCCAGCTTGACCTGCACTCCTGTGACTGAACCAGAGATACCTAAAATTAGAAATAGGACCTATATTTTTCACAGATCCAGTACAAAGAGTAAAAAAAAAAAAAAAAAAACCTCTAGCACAGAGGCCAGAGAAACATGGACTCAGAAACTCTGTCCCACCTGAAGCATTCCAGCATTCAGCAAGTACCTTAACTCCTCCAAGCTTTTGAATGTTGACACTGGGAACAAAGAATCCGCCTGACCTCCTGCCATCCTCATGGCTTGTTTTATCCAGCCAGTGGAGAAAATATCCTTTTCCTCTCTCTCCTTCCCATGAGTAGAGCCCTTGTACTGTGATTACAGAGACACACACATTGACTTTTTCTTGATTGTCTACAAGGAACTGAACTGTAGGAACCTTTTCTTCCTTGGGAAAACTTTGTCTTCCATGTAATTTTTCCTGAAGCTGAGGCTCAGAGTAACCAAATTATGTCCTCAAATGAGTCAATGGGACACCCCATAAATGGGAAATGGCATCATCCTGTCTCACATATATCTCGTGGAGCCAATTTCAGAGGCACTTCATTTCTGAAGCACTTTTAGGTCCTAGTACAATTTACGTAGGGCACACTCTGCTCTCCAGCTAAGCAAACATTGCTTTGTTTTCTTTAGCCCTTGAGAGCTCTTGCCTCCAGCATCCCTCCAAGGGGAAAGGAGCAGAGCCTCTTGTGTCGGATGAATGCTCCCATGAGAGGCTGGTAAAGCAAGTGGTCCCTCTTGGCTCATATACAGAGGAAACACAACCCATGACACAGGGTAAAGCTCCTCATCCAGCTCTGTACCCAGACCTGACCACTGTCTGTTTGCTCCCCTCCTCCTTTACCAATTTGTGAGCAAGTCCCTGACCCAATTGGAACAAACTCCCCAGCAGATGCTTCCCTAACTTCCTGAGAGGCATGTTGGTGGCTCCTTGCTGGAGAGCCCTTAGATCAGGCTGAGAGCATCCAAGTGAGTCTAAAGCATACAGGAGGGCCCTTCAACCACAGAGAGCCCAGTCATCCTCCAGCTGCTAAATAAATATAAGCACCAGTGACAGAAAATCAGCACTCCACAAAACCGTTTGTGGGATTTGCCAGAAAAAGTTAATACCAACAAGAGCAATGTAGTGCTGACTGGGAAGAAGACTTGATAAAGGACAAGGGAATGCTGGGAGCGAGCAATGGCATAACCAAGAGGCAAAGCTGACAAAAAGGACAAAAACTGGCATGAGCAGAGATTTGATAATATTGAATTTGCCTCTTCTGTGTCAGCAATTTGGACACCAGCCACCAAGAAATACTGATGATAGGAAACAGTGAGAGAGCTAAAAAACAAATAAAATAATCAAAACCAACACAAGCAGAGACCATTCAGACTTCAGCTAAGATAGATCTGATTAGTGTTGCATTCCAGAGCAAGAAAACCCAGGAGTAAAATCAAGCTAGAGAACTAAGTCAGCATCTAAACCAGTGACTAGCACCACAACAACAAAAATAAACAGCTTCAGGTCCAGCTCTAAGAGCGTGTGTTCAGTGAGCCATAGATAGAGCTGAACACGCCTTCATTACAAAGATGCTCCTTGCTCAGCACATGGAAGAGATGAGACAGTCCATTATATGCTCTATAGCATGTAAATAGCTATACATCAGAGATTCCTCCTCTTCTGCATGTTTGCCCTCCCTTCAGCCAAGAAACTTCTTCAGCCTTTGTGAAGGGCTAATCTACTGCTTTCTCATCAGAATATTTGATTATTTATAAGTGGAAGACCATCACCAGAAGTAATTTAAGAAGACACACCATGGAAATATTCAAAGGCTGAGCATTTATGGCCAATATCCAGTTTGAGTCCTGTATCCAAACAGCCAGAGCACACCTCAATAAGAATATATGCACAGCTATGAAACAATGTAAAGACAGGTGTCTCTCTCCAGGCAAGAGAGAAGTGCCTACCCACCAGACTAGATGTCCCACCCTGCTCTCCAGCACTTCTCACCCACTAGCTTACACAGCTCCCCACTCCCATGTACTTACATCTACAGGTGCCCATATTTAACACAGATAGTTGGATTTCCCTGAAAACAAGCTGCCTAGAAACCAAGTGTGCAAGGTCTAAACTCTTTCATGGATTCCACTCCAAAACTTTGTGTTTTATTTCCCAACCTTCAAAATGCAAATAGCAGTAAAGAAATGTGGTGAAGTCTTCAGGTACTGTTATAATGCAACAAAACTGAGTAAACAGAGCTACCAAATATAAGGAGAGGAAAAATCAAAATATTTATGGAAGCTGTTTAAGGAAAAATATTCCCTGATTATTCAACCACACCACAGACTTTGCAGTTTATGGTCAAATCCCAGTTACAATCTCTCTAGCACTGCCTCTGCCATATACAAAGAACCACAGAGCTCTCCACACTAATCTAGTGACATATCAATGATAGGACAAAATAGGTGGGAAGCCAGAAGCTTTAGTGAATGAAATATTAGGTCATTGACTCATTACTCATTTTAGTACTCCAGTCCAAAGAAATGTCAAAAGGCAGCTGCTTTCCCAACATATTCATGTTTTCACAGAATCCAGTGCTCTTAATAGGGAAACTGGTTGAGAAACCAATGCCCCCAGCACATGCTGTCCTGTGTGTCAAGAATATTCATCCCTAATTTCTTATTATATTTTGAAAAATCCAATCCCTTTCTCTTTGTAGTATATGCAAGAAACATACAAACAAAACTGACCTTGTAGTTATGTCCTGGATAGGATTTGACTTCAGAGCCCTGATTCAGACACCCTGTGTAATAGCAGGCAGATGATCAAGTTTCAAAGCTCCTAAGAGTTAACAGAGATCCTACTATTGTTTCAGTGGTCTTTGAATAAGACTCTTAAGTGTTTTTTCCACTCAATCTGCACTGTGTATTTACACTGTAAGCTCCCCAAGGCAGAGATTGTTTCTCATTTAACGGTGCCTTTTGTCACAACTAAGATTTAAGTGACACTCTAACAATTATGCCCTGGTCGTGCTCCAGCATACTGACTTAGGGATTGCAAGGGACCAAAAGGGAACCCTCATATTCAGTGTATTTCCTGCCTTGAGGTGTAGAGCCTTTTGTTTTGTTTTTTGGTAACAGATTTAACAGATCCACCAGAGAAGTAAGTTTCAAAGAGAGAGGGAAAAGTCTAATGCTCTAAGATCCAATTCCTGTGCTCTGAGCATTAGATCCATAACTTCCAAAAAAGATCTAGGCTTGGCATTGCTGCTCAGAAACTTCAGGAAAGACCTTGAATTGTCTTATGTCAAAACTTGCAAAACACAGGAATACAGTGGCTCCTAATTACTGTTTAATACAATGCTGATTTGCTACTCAAACCATAGTCCAGCCCTTGGAGGAAAACAGATTTTGACCCTTATCTGCATCTTTCCTATTTACTAGTGCCAAAAGCATGTGCAATATCCAAGGAGAATTAGCTCCAGCACACATCAACACCAAGTTTATTTACAGTAAACAAGAGTGTTTCTTCCTGTCTCAGCATTATGCCTTTTCCTTCAGACTTTTCCCTTTTTTTTTTTCTTGTTTTTCCCCCCAAAGGTTCCCACAGGCACAGCTCCTAAGGTACTGCCAGGAGACAAGAGGCACAGCAAAGCCCCAGAATGACTCCTAGGCTTCATGCCACCAGCATCTGCCCCTGTGGCCCTAGCAAAGTTGGTGACATGAAAGCTGGAACATCCCCTAAATCTTCACTAATTATCCCTACAGACTTCAATGTCCTCCAGAACCATGTGAAGGATCTTCCTAATTACTAGCCAGACAATGGAGAGTGGAGTCAGGTCCCTGGGACCCTCAAGCCTGCCAGCCCCAGCCATGCATGTTCCTGTTTGGCCTCTGGGGCTGACTGCTCCAGATGGAGACCTCCACCCCACACTTCCTCTCTTCCACTTCCACCCAGCTCCCTCCCTGCCCCCATCACCACCACCCCCAGCATGTGGATTTTATGAATGAAACTTTCTGACAGTTATGAGATTGGCAGAGGTCTATTCAGCAAGCTGGGGAATGTGTGAACATCAGGCTTCATTAGAGACTTCTCCCAGTCAGCTGATAGCTCATTAACTTAAAGTGGCCTCTTGTTTTAAAACCTCCGAGACCGGGAGGTGGGGTGTAGAGAAGGGGGGATGGTTCTCATTGTTCCTCTTGCCTCTCTCCCCCTCTGCCCCCTGTGAGATTAGGCGCCCTTGGAGGGGAGAGAGAGAGAGGCTAAAACAACTTTAATTAGTTATTTTCAAAGATTTTCTCCCCCTTTCTTCCTTTTTGTGTGTGTGTGTGGAGCAGGGGGGGTCTCTCAGCTGGGTTTTTCTGCATGGAGGAGCTCACGTCATTATGCTTAAATCCAGCTCCTCCATCCTTTGTTTCCTGGCCAACAATAGAAGAAGGCTTTTAAAAAGCTCCTTCCAAAACTCCTGGAGACTGTCTGAAAAGGAAGATGGGGTGAAGACTCCTCTCTTTCCTCCCTCGGTCACAAAAGTGACAGTCTGGTGCCTGTGCCAACAGCGTTCCTGTGTTAGTACTGGGGGTAAGTAGGGCAAACAGAGTGCTGATTCCTAAACTGCTGCTCTGTCAGATGAAAAGTGGAGCCCAGACTCACTTCACAAAGTGTCTGGTAACTGTTCTCTGCGTGGCTTTAAGGTCAGGCTGGAGCTCTGGACACCGAGGTCAGTCTTAGGACTTCATCCCAAGTCCTAATCCTTTTCTTTCTTTTAAAGAGATTGTAAAATAAGTGTAGCAATAGGGCAAACTCCCTTTTCATGATTTCACTTCAGAAGAACCTGAAATAAACAACTAAATTGCCATTATTGTCACCCATAGGGAAACTGGTTGAGAGCAGCACATTCATTTCTTCCAGGCAACCAAACTACAAACGACAATGGCTTTCAGCAACTCATGCTAGATGGAGTTTCAGAATAGAGAAGGTGACATCCCCTCAGTTGTGGCATAAGGAGCAATAACAAGAACAAAACAAACAGAAAGGGCAACCCAAACATTAAAAAAAAAAACCACCTAACAGCTACAACAAAGAAAAGCACCTTTGTTCCTTGTTATCACCAAAGCCCAGAACAGTACCCTAGAGTAGCAGTTACTATAGAGCCAACCTCCAGCTTCTCTTATAGCTCTTTTTCAGTACTGCAAAGATACATTTCCTTCCATAGATTCTCTTTGGGGCCATCCACAAAAGAGGTGTGTCTCTGAAGAAGATATAAGTTGATGTTTCAGTGACTAGATGAGTTCATGTGTGAGGCAGAAAAATATACCATGAACTATGGTTTAAGCAGTACATTTGTACACTCTGTAAATCACATTTAATAGCATCTTTTGCCTGTCTAAACCAGAAGTTCAAGAATTTTGACTAATAGACTGATAGCTCTCTGTCTATTAGTCTAACTTTATTCATGGATTGCAGCCCAGACACAAGACCTGAGGTGTTGGTGGATGTTGCAGTTGAAGGCTAGACCAAGGAGTAGGTGAATCAGATTCAAAAGTAACAGTTTGGACAACAGGCTTTCCAGGATAAGGATTTCTACTGCACTTTAAGCATTTGGTATCCAATTTGGTCAGCTTTCTTACGTGAAACTAAACAACTTTTGCAAGTTTTTAGAAACAACGACCTTCAGTACCTTGCACCTTCTTCAAAATCAGAGCATGAACCTGTTTCCTCTCAAGTCAATGGCATTCACCCATGGCCTGAGGAACCAGAAGACAGGATTTTGACCCTGTTTAAACACTACAGGCCAAGCAGAGTGGTTTGGAGTAATTTGTGCTGCTAAAGCCTTGCACTGCTGCTGCCAGCCAGCTGTCAGAGGCACCACCTGACAGGACTCAAACATTCCCCACAAAGGCTGTAAACCAGAGTTTGTTGCAAGACTTTACAAGAATGTTCTTTTTGGCAGTGGTTGTAAGGATGATGAGTCATTTCCTCCATTGTGGTCCTTCTCTTCTATTTTTCCTGCCTTAATCTTATGTCCATGGTTTGTGGAGATTTTTTAAATTTAAACATCTCCAATATCCCTTCCTAGAAGTGACTGTATTTTCAAAGTGGTAAGTATGATTCTTATGTACCAGTAAGAGGCAGAATCATGTTCTAATCCAGTTGTCTAATGAGCCTAGCATCTCTGAATTAAATAAACTCTGCAAGTATTACTTTTTATTGTGCTTTCATTAAAGCAAAGAAGTTTCTTCCCTCGTTGATTGCAAGGATTTTAAAACATGGGTTCATCTGCATTTGTGTGAGTTTCAATTCTCTGCCCTCAGCATCAAGGAATGTACTACATTCTGTAATGAGTCACACCAATTTTCTCTTGCCATGAACTGGTAGGTCTCAATGATTCCAGGAAAGGCCATTCCCCAAATTTCATTACATCACTCTTGAATTTAAAAAAACCCAGAAGTCTTCAAGCTCTTTACCACAGTTAGCACCAGAAACAGCTGTACTCATCAAAATACTGGGTTTTCCCTTCTGGAAAGCTTAAAAATGACTCATGGGACATTCATCAAATGTTCCAGAAAAAGACAGTAAAGATATAGAAAAATACATAGGTAAAGAAATATAAAGGTAAAGAAAACAGAGACAGGGCTATAATTCTGTTTCATTTATCCCTCAGGGTTACAGAAGCATACCAACATCAGAACACACCAAGTACTACCCCCCTGCAGGTAAAAGATAAGCTATAGAGATGCTTGAATATGGGTTGATTTCCAGCCTGTGGGTCCAAAGCCAGAAGCCCACAAAGCCTGCACAGAAAAACCCAACAGAGAGAAGAGTGGCTCCTCAGCCAGGGCTGTGGCTCACTGACCAGAAACAGACACTGAGCCAGGCAAGTCTGTGTTAGACAAGACAGAAAAGAAGGCAAGAAAGAGTTGTTGCTTTCCTCGCTTTGCAAATGGATAATGCAAACACAGACTATGCTATCCCAAGATCAAAATGCAAATTTTTACAGAACCAGAAGCAAAAGCTGCATTGCCTGACTACCACTCACAGACTTCATTAAAAAAAAAACCAAAATCTTGTAACAAAGCAATCTACACAAAGTAGGAAAAAAGCTTGGTTTTCAGACCAATGGATATACTGATATTTTAGCTAACAAACTTTACCTACTCCAAATCTTTGGAGTGTCATGACTGCAATAAAATACTGTTTCACTGAAAAACTGCATTCACCACCTCTTTTTGAGCCTTTTCCATGATGAAATAGAAGCTGGGCAGAATCTGCACAGCAGTATGACAGCTCCTATGCATCCAGCAGTTAGAAAAGACTGAGCAAAAAATGGGTCAGAGCATACAATCAGTGGGCAGCAGCAGTTTTGTGCATAGCCCTGGAATTCAAATAGAAATTTTCCAAAGACATCCAGCACTGACTTTTTAAACTTCTTTCCCAGCATGAAGGCTGCATCATGACGTGATCCAAATTTAACCTCCATGGGCTCTGTGCTGCCACAGCTGGGATGCTCCCTGTACCCAAGGCAGCTAATGCAGCCTTTGCTGAATTGATTTATTTCTTGGCACCAGTCAGAAGTCTAAAGCATCTTTTACTTCTCAGTCTAATGCACAATTCCTGCCATATGGAGGCATAGATCGTTATATTACTATAGAGTTGACTTTAGCCAAAATTATGACCAACTCTCTATCTGGATGCACCCGTAGGAAGAAACTTCTTTCTTAAGAAGTTTGTGATAGGAATATTCTGAACAGGAAAAGTCTAGATATGTGAAGAGATTAAAGAACTTGCCAAGATCACTGGGCAGGACAATGTTAGATCTTGCATAGGGCTCATCTTCCTGCTGCTCTATTAAAGTACCCTCTGGAATGGAACAGCTTGATGTGCACAAATTACTTGCTCACCTCAAGATCCTTTTCCTTTCTTCTCGTACAGGACAATGTAGTATGATCATTTTTTGCCCCAGGGTTTCAATTTCAAATCCTGAATCACAAAATACAAGGAAGGGAAAGCAAATTTAATGTCTAAACCAAAATGAGAGGTCTTGTGTGAGCTGTTAATTGTCCTGGCACTTATTAAGGCTATAGGTATTTGATTTTTAGTTCTCTACTTTCACTGGAGCTCTGAAAGTGCTCCAGCAAGTGCTGGCTTTAGGTTTACAGATACCACCCCACTCATCTAAATAGGAATTTTAGGGCACTGAGTATCCCAGCCACTTTCTTTTCTTTTATACCAAGATGTAACAATCTCTACCTGATTTTTCCCCCTCCCCCTTATTCAGTGATGCCCAATAAGTAAGCATGGTACCAACCAGCATCAATCTTTCTACATCAGATAGTGCAATGCATTAATATACCCTGAAGATAAAAAGCATGTCTCATCCCAGCACTGGCCAGAGGAAGAAGATGCTCTGTTCAGTGGAGCATCTCCTGGCTGGTGGGAAATGACACACATTCTCTGTACCCAAAACTACATAAGGATGAACTTTTGACTTCAACCCCTGCCAGGGCTGAAGAACTTAAAACTTCTTTGTCTTCTCCTTGTAAAACAATCCCTTTTTACTGTGATGTCTGTGTGGAGGTGGCAACTAAGGCTCAGCCTTCTGTCATGGCCAATATAATTTCAGATTTAGCCTGACATCATCAAAGTTCATGCTGAACTGCCAACATCCCTCCTTGTTTTCATCAATTTAATGGTTTTTTTTTCTAAACATATCCATATGTCACAACTCTGATGGCATGCCTTTCCTAGCTGTCTTTTCCTTCTTCACTGTCACTATTTCATTTATGTATATAAAGATTCATAGATCAAATACAGATCACTCAACATCCTGACATTCTCAAGAGCTAGCTATGAACTCTGATTATCACAGAATTTTTTCCTAAAACAAGTATCACACAGAGTCTATTTTCTCTTCTTGGTGAAACCTCAGCCAGCATATTCCTGACATGAGGAACTTCCACATGCTTAGCCACTGGACAATACTATGAAATAAGGAGATGGTGACTCATTGCTCAGAGCTTCAAGTTTCTGCAGGTGTGCTACACTGGCAAGGAAAGTTGAAGTCATAGCTAAGAAAATGATACATTACTGAAAACAATAAACAGTTGTGATAGAAGACAATGGCAAAGCATTACAAAAGCTGGCCTAATAGTAAAATGCAAAGCAATGCTATGTTCTCACTCCTAAAACGTGATTTAGGGAAGCTGAGGACATTTCAGAAGACAGGGCACCCCAACAGCACAGTCCTTCAAGAACAGATCTAGTGGCAATTGCCTCCAGAGCAACAGTAACAGCGGCTGGACGAGGAAGGACTTACTTATATTCTGTCTGCTAATATCAAGGTAGAGTGGAATGCTTTTTATTTTAGTCCAGCCCAGGCAGGTTCACATAACATTTGGATAGTTATGAAATTCTATTAGGCAAGAGTAAGAACAAGTCTGTCATCAAAGACAGCATAAGAACAAAAAGGCTACCATGAGGGGGCACTGAAAGAAGGCACTAGCCCTGCAACTAGGGAAAGGAGTCTTGAAGAAATATCTTTATGAGGGATCAGGAAAAAAAGGCCATCTACCTGATGTCTGTTCTGAAGGATGCAAAGTCATCACAGAATAAAGCAGGGAAGGAAAGAAAGAAAGAAATCAATATGAAGTTCCTTCAGGAATGCAGTGAGCACGAGGGGTGCCTCTGTTTGGCAGCCCCAGGACACTTGCAGCCCCGGCTCAGATTGTGTGGATATGTTTTTGACTTGTCCCAGTCAGCAGATTAATGGCATTAACGAAGTTTCCATTAGCATGGGAGATTGGGGAGGAGGGTGAAGAGACAGAGGCGTCCAAGCGGAAAGCCACATAACTGCAGAATTGATAAGGCTAAAGATGAAACGGAGCTTCATTGGCATAAGAGAGGCCAGGAAATGCCACTACAAATTAGCCCCAGGCCTCATTTCTTTTCCCTTCATTATCCAAACCCCTTCAGGAGAAGAATGGAGGAGGTTATGACCCTCTCCCAACACACACATACACAGATATTGAGTGAGTCTCTCTCAATGAACATAGACATGGGTATATCTGTGTGTGTCTAAGGGTCTGTGTGTGTGGTATATTTGTGTCTAGGCAAATCTCTATTCGTATACTAAGTAAAAATATATGTGTCAGTATTCACATCAAATTAGATCTACCTATTCGTACGTGTAAGGGCACGTGTTCTCATATCTACAGGCTTTGCAGTTAAACTGTGTAATTTTTTTTCCATATAATTGAGCTTTTCCTAAAAGTAACACCACTGAATGCAGAAATCTTGCACAATTCAGTGAGAGTTCCAGCACCTGAACTTGCTGTGTGTGTCCACAGCAACTTTCAGAGTTAACTGGGCATCAGTTTTTACATACACATTTTCCTGCAGACTTATCCTTGTGCCTGCTTTTGAAGGTCTACATACAAGGTGTGTTCTGAGGGCAGCTACACTCTTCCACATAGTTTGTTTTTTTCCTTTTGTGTGTTCATATCCTGTGTCTCTGTATTCCACCAATTATGTGGAATTCCTTGTGTCTGTGTCCCAGCTGTCTCTTTTATGTGCATGAGTGCCTTTTGTAGAAGTCTGCATACCTCAAATAAGTTCTGGACTGCATACACGCTTCTGTGTATCTTTGTGTATCTTTGAATATATGTGCAGGAGAATACACATCAGTATTTGTGAAAATTTCTCTTTAAATTACATGTAAACTATTCTGTGTAAAACTATGAACGAGTTTTAGTGTCTGTTCCTACACATATCATACTTGACCATATATCAAAAATTCTATTTATTGCACCTGAAACTTAATGAATACAGGTAAATGCAACAGTGAATAATAAGTATTTGTCATAAGAAACACAGCTATGAGAACTAGCTAAGGAAAATGAACAGAAGATCTGTTTTAGCTAGTCATTCAGATCCAGAAGACTATTTCTTACATAGATTAAAAAAATAACATTTCTGCAAGTCTAACGGCATCCATGTGTAAGTAAGAAAGGTGGGATCTCTTCAAAGAAACTGTTAGCCATAGGCTACTAACATGAGAGACAACTTTGCCTAGGGGTAAACAAGAAAACAACCTCCTTCTGCGTTTGAAAACAAAAAGAAGAGAGGAAAGAAGCCGGGGAAAGATGTGTAAATGGAGCTTTGTGCAATGGTGCTCTGTCATGTGAGCTGTATGTGACAATAGCCCTGAAACCCTACGCGAGCAAACTCATAAAAGAGGTCACTGTCTCTTTAATTAAAGCTCCCTGGTTTGAGGTTAAAAACAAACCCAGTGTTTTATGGCCAGGTGTGCGTGTGAAAGAGATGGGAACACGATCCCCAGCCCAGTGGCACAGCAGCAGAGAGGAGATAAGGGAGGAAAGCTTTTTATTAAGGTGTTGCTTGAACGCTGCACCAGGCAAGGCAAACACTGGTGAGGGAGGACACACAAGCCCCCAGGGACCAAGGCTGCAGCAGGGCAGCACCAAGCAAGGGATTGATGGAGAAGCACGATGAACTGCCAGGACCAAGCCTTCCAAAGGATCAGGAACAGGAGAGGGGGATCCAGGAGTGTCAGCTGAACAGAGAGCAGAAAAAGCACCAAGGTATGGGGAAAACAGCAACCATTACCAGTCCCTAAGGCCTACAGAGGGAAAGACAACAGCAAACCTGTACTAACACTCAGCTGGCAAATAACAGGGGAAGAGCAGCTACAGAGCCCTCGTTGGTAGGGCTTGAGAGGGGCCAACCCTTCCTAAAGCAGTCTGCAGACAAGAGCCTCATATTGTTTGTGAAAACAATAGGGACTAGACTGATCCTAGCATCTAATAAAATGCAAAACCAAGATAAGAAGCAGAGAAGTTGCACCCTCTTCCTCAGCCTTTCCTGTCAGTGATGTGTATATTGCTCAAGACATTCATGCCCCTGACACCATTACTGTCAGCAAATCACACTTGGAAACTGGGGCATCCATTTGCCATATAATCTAATCTTTGGATCTCACCCCTAAGGTACCTGCCACTACAATACTGAACTCTAATGAAGTGCCTATATCCCATGGGTCCATTTGGTTACGGGTCCTTTCTTTACAGAGACTCCAGCTGTTCGTCCCTGCTCCTAGAACTTAGAAACAAGGAAAACATCAGTCATTTCACTTTTATACTCGCATGGACAGATACAAATGTTCAACTTGAATCAAGAGACAATCCAGAACCAAGTTCCTAGGATGCAGGACAGTTTCTGCTGGGCAGAAACATAACACAAGCACTAAACACCACTGTCTCTGGGCACTTGAAACCATGTGTTTTGAGACTAGTTGGAATTCCAACCTCAGCACGGCATGAATACTCCAGAGGCTGGAATGACACAACTATGAGATGCTTAGCAGACAGATTTGCTACAGTAATTACTAAAAGAAAGCCGAATTGCAACATGAAACAAAAAAACCTCATGAACCTCCCATCTTGTTACACAGCTATGTAAATAACAGCAACAGCACACGCTCTTGAAGTGCTGAATTATGAACAAATTAGCATTTTGTCTGTTTGAATGCATGAGGTTTTAGAGAAATTTGTCTTAATTTGTACTTTTCTTTAAGAAAACATAGATAAAACTTTAATAGGTAGTACTAAAGGCAGCAGAAGGTCAGCACATCATTTACTGCACTCAGTAAAAATATCACAGATCTGCAGATGAAAAAAGCAAAATGAGAAATGCAGAAGAACCAAAGGATAGAGGAGGGAGCTGACTACAGTCACAGAGTGATGTTTTACTTACATTTATCAGTCTTCTGCTATGGAATTTAAATCTATTTCCAGATGAGATTAACTATCCTATCTCTAAACTATAGGCATGGAAATTAGAGCATGGAGAGGAAGTTTGACTGCCACAGAATTAGGAACAGAATCAAGGTCTCAGCCTTGCAAAAAACAACAACACTTGATCATTCCAGCAATTTTCCAACAGCCTTTCCTTGAGATTTTCCCCTGCAGAAAGACACTTTTTTCAAAACATACCAGTGACTAGGTTTGACGCTGAATAGCAATATGAAATTCTGCAGCCTGTTCTGTGTGGCAGAACACAGTCTACAAGCTAATAGTCCTTCTGGGCTTGAAAACTAGGAATACTGAAGATTAATTTAATCCCTTGCGTAAATCCACTGGAATCAACTAAATTTTGCCAATAAAGGGTTGAAATCAGTTATGGTAACCTGTTTGCTAATAGAAAACAGTCAAGGCCCAGAACCACAATTCCATGATGTTTATTTCCCTGTAATACACACAATTCTCCCACATAGTGTTTCCACAGTCATGACTGCCACTCTTTTTACACCCACTACTAAGTCTGACTGCTAACTTCCAAAGTAATCGGGCAAAATCCTTGGAGGTGTAACTCTTATTCTCTATAAAGAGAGGCTACAAGACACAGATTGTGTCTTTATTCAGTCTGTGCATAATCATCCACACAAGCATTCTGTGTGTGAGACAGCTGAGAAATAAGAAAATAGATGATGTAAAACAAAGATTTGTTTGTCTAAGGTGGAATGATTGAGCAAGCTCTTAAAATGCAGATTTACACTGACTGCAAATTTCTTTCAATTTTGATTAGCTATTCCAGCCTAGGCATACTCTGAAAATCCAGATCATTCAGTTTGATATGCTGAATGCAAAATGTGTACCCTTTAAACTCAAATCTGCAATACTTTCTTAAAATTTGGTTCAATTTTACTTTTCTTTTAACAAAAAGAAAACCATACTAAATGTAAGTATTTCAGGCCCAAGAAAAAGAAATACATCTAATCATAATACAAACTAATAGAATTACCCTTCAATTTGCTCCATATGTTCCATCTTTTTTTGGCATTGCCAGCAAACCAACAGATCAGTTATTAGAAATATCCTACTTCAGCACCCAATAATCCACTTCATTTTCCTTGGGCTGAGTTCTCAGCTTTGTTTGCTCGTC
The DNA here is from genome assembly GCF_022539315.1 of Serinus canaria. NCBI lineage: Eukaryota > Metazoa > Chordata > Aves > Passeriformes > Fringillidae > Serinus > Serinus canaria. The sequence continues at coordinate 16,116,439 of NC_066320.1, read as the reverse complement.
CCCTGCTGCTTTTGACACTAAAGCAAAGCAAACGGAGCCCTCATAGCAATGAGTACCAGCTAACAGGGAGAGCCCCTTCCACTTCCTCTGTGCTTGTGTCAATAGTCACAAACTGTGGGACCTGGGACACGTTTATAGCGGCCTGCTGAGCAGAAGCATTGCCAGCATCTGCTTTGTGACTGATGCTGGGTCTCCTAAAACAAGATTTTAGTGGTAAAGGCAAGCAACTTCTTGGTTGGGTTTCTTTTTCCATGTCTCCCAGGTTTGTTTCTTGTCTCTTCCACTTGGCTTCCCAGACTTGAAGAAAATACCATCTCCTGTCACTAAAGCATATTAACTTACATATAATATCTGTGTTTTAATTTTTTTTTCTGAAACAAAATAAAAGTAATTTTGTGGCACAGTTAGGAGCAGACTGACAGCCAGACCTCACTGCAGCTATCCTGATTTGCACCAACAGGTTATCAAACTCTTTGAAAAGTTTTGGACTAGTCTTAACTTTTACCTCCTACACTGGCAAAACACCCATATTCCAAAAAACCTTTGGCTTCCCTCTATTTTCTGTGCCAGGCACTACAGCTAGTTGGATTTTTTGACATGCTTTTCAGGATGAACATGTAGATTCATCAGTACTTCGTTTCTCAAAGATCAACCACTTTTGACAAACTACATGAATTAAAATACCTGATGAATAAATATTTTAAAATTTGTATGAAAATTTCCATTTTTCATACTCAACATCATTCCCAAAATAAGCTGTTTGTTAAAAGAAGATATTAATTTTTTTTTCCACAGTAGGATTACTAAAATCCTAAATTCTCTCCATAGACCCAGGTTTTCTCTCATTGTGATTCATAAAAAGCACTCACAATTTAATTTCTCATCCTTACACTACAAGAAAAAGTGTCTTAGAATTTGGAGTTTTTCCCTTGGACAAAGCAGATGTCTTCCATCCAGATTTACCAAAATTTTGTTGTACTACTCCCCAAATATCACTTTTGTCTCAGTTCATTATTTTTACAACTGAAATAACACCGTCCCTCACCAAGGCCTTAATAACCATAAATGTTTATTGAGATACTTAGATATTGGAGGCTTGCAAGCACAAAACTACTGTAAAGATGTCTCCAAAGTCACAGTTAGCCAAACTTGTATCAAGGGGTACAAATACAATCACGGAATCATAGGGTCCCAGCAGAGCAATAGAGTGAAGCTGAAGTTTGGATACTACAGACTGCTTGAAACTTCAAAAACTTCTTGACTATCACAGTCTTAACTTTTCATTATTCATTTCAGCATTAGCCTAAAATAGAGAGGTCTTGCTTATTTTTTGCTTAAGTCTCCAAGAAGGGAAGACTGGAATTAATCCCTGGAATTAAAAGTATCTACAGAAGACTATGAAATAAAAATTAAATTTCCAACTCAGCTACAGTTCTTTGACAGTAAAGAATCCATTTGCTTAGTTCCTTAATTTCCCTTACTTATCTCAGTTTATCAGTCCTACTCAATCATTTTCAAGTCTTCTGACGATCTTGTCATGGGCTTCTCAAATCCAACAGTCTGTATTTGTATGGATCATTCTAGATACTTCCATAAAGTAACTAAGAATTATAATAACAAATTTTTAGAAAGATCTTCCTGAAACAGAAATAAAGTTACATAGTGGGATGGGGGGAAGGGGGGACAGCACCCACACACTGGAAATGTTTGAGAGGAAGAAAAGATAGAAGCTGCAAAGGAACCCAACAAACAATCTCTTACATACAATTACATAGAAGTGGAGCTCTGCCAACTGAGACTACAAACCAAGAAAGATCCAGTGAAAGAATTCCTCCAGGGAACCCCACACACTCTGGAGAAAAGAGCTAGAATGTGAGACTGGCTGCATTTACTCTGAGCAAGGGGTCCCTGCTACAGGCTCTGCCCTCCTATCAGCCAGCTCAGGGACCAGGCTGGTGGGTCTGAGCGCTGCCTCGCCACTGCAGAGGAACTCAGGAGAGCTGGTGAATCTTCAGGCCTCACACCTCCCTATCCTATGGGACAGGGATACAAATGAGACACTTGGAAGAGGGGCATTCCTGGCTTCTCCAGAAATACTGAGCATATTCATAGCAGCCAAAATTGAGCTCTAAGAGTGATTCAGAGAAAGTTCTGAGAGAAACTAGGAAAGAAACCAGCTTATTCTTAAATAGTTCACAAAAAGAGATGCCTTTCAAAACACCATTATCCTTTTGTTATAGGAAAGTGTCTGTCAACTTCAGCCAGTGACTACCAGTCCCAAACCCACCGAGTTCCCTTCTTCATTGTTTATTCCTTACAAAACAAAATTAATATAGTCTCCCACAGACTCTTTTCTGAAAGCCAGACAAAACGTCTTTCTTCCACAAACCTTTTACCCTAGAAATAGGACAGAAAAATGTTCTCCTCTACATTTTGTCTATACAAGTTAAATAAGAATAATGAAAAAACAGGGCAGTCTGAAGAATTTCAGTGAATGCCTATGAAGTGTCACGCTACAGCTAGGACACAGCACTGATACCCTGAAACTCTTGAACTAGACAATGACTTGGAGAAGTCACTGTAGAGATGATCTTATCCTGCCCACAAGGGGAAAATGGCTGATCTAATACCCCTTTTTACATCTCTCATTCCCCACTCCTTGCCTCATTCCATTTTTCCTCTGTTCTTTCAATTATTTGATTTCCACAAACTTTATGAAATAGAAAAAAAAATAGAAATTAAAGGTAAGACTACATGAAACTTCAAGAGAGCCAGGCTTTCATTCCCAGTGTCCACCACTGGCTTTTTGACAGTACTCTGAAGAGAGTAGAGGCTGGCAGTTCTTACCCATACTAGTACAAGTCCTAACAAGCCAGGATCTCTTCAAGTCCAAGTCAACTCCTACTGCTTTCAAAAAGAGGAAGGAATGCTTTTATTCTCCACTCTGGCTTTTGCTCATTCCTCTGCTTCTGTCTCCCTTCTCCCCCATTTCCATTCCAAAAGTTTGCAGTTAAAAGCATTGCCTGAAGCAAGATCACATCTCCAATAAGAGAGGCAACTTCATTACAGTTTAACATAAAAAGATCAGCTGATATCGATCCATAATTTGGACAAGTGCCATGCTATTGACAGGAAGACAAAATAAGTTAGAATGGCCATGTTTCAAAAATTCTGTATGTACACTCAATCACTAGAGCAGAAATTGCAGTCAGGTATATAATAACACAGCTGTGTTCTCTATTTCCCCTGTAGATCAATGCTAATATGAGGAGGGTGCAGAAGATGGATGTTGCCAACAGAGAACCTTGAAATTCCACATTAGGACTTAGGGTGGTTTCATGGATAAGATGTGTGTGCAATGGTTGTGTAGTTCATGTGCAAAAGACCAAACTCCTTCCTCAATATCCGAGAATGCTCTACTTCAAAGTAGTCACTTTTACATTTAAATACAAGTTAGAGAAAACAGAAGCTGACCCAACATCCTGCTTTACCTAAGTATCCAGGCTTTAGTCCCACATCTAAGGGACCTCAGATGGATTACCCAGCAGACTTAGACAACCACAGGACAATATACCTTCACACACTTACAGGTACACAGAACAAATACACATGGACTTCCTGTACATTACTGGACCATCACTCTTCAGAAGATATTTTTCCACAAGCTAGGTGGTGGCAGGAAAGACAGAATGTTTCTTTCTGATACTTTTTACAAGAAACTGGCTCCTGAAGTGCCACTCAATTTCTAGGGCATGCTGGCTATGTTTCACTAGTAGGATTTATGATCCCAATGTAACAGATGTTTAAACTGGACAGCAAAGAGCAAGCACAGGAACTTGAACACCAAATAAACAATCCTCTACCATTTGAGCTCACATAAAGCCTGTTACAGTAAATATCTGTTTATTCTTTGTACAGACCAATTAGTGTAGAGAATGAAACAGCCAGACAATGCATTATACTTGCAGTTTGCCAAGAGCAGTTATTTTTGAGTACTTAGCTCTGTAAAGGTCAAACTCACACACATCTCTACCACAACAGGGTTGGATTCAATCACAGTTCACATGGGAGGGTTGCAGTAGAGTACAGGCCACAAAAGCAATGCTAGTGTTCTTAGGAAGTCAGCACTCCAAAAAAACTTAGCTGTGAGACGTGTACCTCCACCATTTCTACCTAAAAAACTCCTGTAGCTAATAGCAGTGAAAATCTTATTTTCGCTATAAGCCTGCTATTTGAGACCAAAATAACTCACTTAGCAATGCATAGCACACTATTCCTGATTATGTAGGAATACCAAGTAACTGAAGAGAAATAATACGCATCAGTGACTAGGACTTTTACCAGGATTCCTCCCTTCCTCTTTCCTCCAGATTGACAGGTATTCATCCTTAAGGCTGAGAACTACAAGCCTCACAGTTCACTCAAAGCTATGATGTTGTAAATCCCTCCACATAAAAGGAAATAAATCTATGTTTCTCTGCTTTCACTGCCCTTTTAGTAGTTCACAGCTTCTTCAGTACTTTGAAGCAACAAGTGTGGGTTGCTAATATTACATTGCATGAACAGGGAGTACTTTTTAGAAGATGCAGAGTGTGGGTCACTCACAGAAAGTGTTCTATTCTAAGTTGTTCAGTAAAGCAGACTCACTTCCCAGAAAAGATGCTGCCCCATCAAAACTTCATTCCACATTCCAGCCTTGATCTGAATCCAAATTGCACAACTAGCCTTCATCCTGACAACAAGCCAAGCCTTTCTTCAGATACCCCTGCATTTTTCTGAGCCACACAATACCCACACTGAGGTTTGTGACTCATGCCCATTATTAGTTTAGTCAGATTATACAGTTTTGATGCCTGGCTCTCAGCACAATGCTGCAATGTTTAAGAGGCATATGGGAATGGCGAAGGAGGGGGTTGTTAACTGTATTTCTATTGATCACAGACTTTTAAAGACCTACCTGTAGGGCAACTGTACCAGCAGAAACACAGCAAGAGCCACAGGTCTTCAGATCATCCTTAAACGCTCCTGAAACCCCATCCAGTGAGCTATAACTGCCCTTTCACCTTGCTCTTCCACCCTCCTTTTGAGCCCATCTGGCTAATAGGTCAGGAGTAGGGACACCTGTGCACAAAGCCATTGAAGTCGGGAGATTATTTGCTAGCTCTGGATGGAGGTTTAGTTCCCATCCGAAGCACCTGCTGTTGGCCCTGGCTCACGTGGGGCCCAAATGCAGCACCGGTGGCCCCTGATTCACCTTTTCGCTGTTTGTTCTCTGAACGTCACCGCAGGGGTATGCGAGGAGCTCGGCCTGTCTTGCTCCCACACAGGGCTTTCCGAGCTCTCTCCTTCCCAGCCCTCTGTGCCGGGATGCTGCCGAGCCGCCAAGCTCCTACTGTGGCCTCAGAGTGGCATCTAGTGCTCGGCTGCCGCACTGCTCCTCGCCGGCACCCCCGGCGCCCTTCCCCTTCCCCTTCCCCTGCCCCGCCGCGCCCTTCCCAGAGCAGCTCGCCTGCTGCCCGACACCGCGGGCAAGGACTTGCTCTGGGGCGAGCCAAGCCACCGGGCTACCTCAAATGACATGAGTGCGCCTCTGTCACACCCTGCAGGGTGAGCTGATGGCACGGGAAGCAATCCATAGTACAGTAAGGCAAGAAAGGGAGTAAACTTATCCTCCTGGTTATCCAGCCTGTGCTGTATGAAGCGGATAATTTCTACACAGCCCAGCTAGAATATGGCAAGTTCTATTTAACAACATTCACCCTCCACTGCATGCTTGGTACGGTGGTTTTACAAATACCTATGGAAACTTACAAATTACCTATGGAAATCTACTTGTAATTACTAAGCCTTTCTTCAAAGGCCATGCTTGTTCTCAGGTACTGACCGCACTATTTGTTCATTGCTGCTCACAATAAATTTCTCTTATAACCCTAATTTTTCAAACTCATTTTTCTTCTTTTATGTGCCAGCAAAACTGAAATACAGAACTCTCCAACAGCAGGACGTCAAAAGGAGACAAGCAACTGAATGCACTTCCAGGGAGCATTTTCCATATATCAGAAATAACAGCTATCAGAATTTTAAAAACCACAAATTATTGGGAGCTCTTGAGGGAGCTCCTGAAGGCAGCATCCTATTTATTATTATTATTGTTATTATTATTATTTTTACTACATGACCTACTCAAGTATAATTTTATGGTGTATAATTTAATCAGAATGCTCTGCAGGCAGGTACATTATCCCAGCTGAATATGTTTCCTATTTTCAGTTTGCCTGAGATGAAGTAGCTGGACATGTTAAAGAAAAGCTACATAACTGTATAAGAAGTGTGTAGCTTTTTCATATGTTTCTCAGTACCAGATCTCCAAGTGCTTTAAGAAAAAAAGAGTCACATGTTGCTTGCCTTACTTTGTCCATCTGTGAAGTGAGGATAATACCTAAAGACAGCAGAAGGTGAGGATCAAAGACCGTGTCCTGAGCTTTTTCCAGTACTGAAATAGTTAGATTTTTTTCCCATTACGTCTGAACAAAAGAAACACATCAGAATAAAAGAAATTAGAGATAGCAGTAAGACAGAGTGCTTAAATAGTGTTCTGATCCTCTCCATATTTTAGTTCTGCTAACTGCAAAAGTCAGGCATTTATTATGTAAATTCAGAGTCGTGTTCAAATTTAGCTAGTTACGTAGCATAATTTTCCAGTTCTTAAAATTCCTCTAAATTAGGAAAAGCTTTCACACTTGAATTCTGGCTGAATTAGCTGCCACAGAAAATAGAAGACAAAAATTACTTTCACATATGAATGCAACAGAAGAACAGACCCTGTCAATACTTTTGTCGATAATATGCATGACAAACTAACAAGCTTCCAATAAATTAAATTTCAAACAGTTTGGCCTTAACCTGGCAAACTGTCCAATATCTACTTTGGCAGATGGCTGAGAAGTATTATGGGTGAGAAAGTTCTTCTTGGCAGCAGGGCCTGCATTCACAGGCAAAATGAAAGAAATCACGGCAGTATTGACACTGCAAATGTCAGTTTCTTCAGAACAACACAACATCCTTTGGTAGCAGACTGTTGATCAAGGCTAGAGATAAGTACTGAGAAAGCCCTTTATCACACTTGCCAAGAAAAGAAGTGAGCATTGTGAGGGCTGTACACAATGACTAAGACCCAGCCTACTATGGAGCCCTAACTGGCAGCACCTTACAAGAAGCTGGGAAGAGCTGCCCATCATAGAGCACACAGAGCTTATGAGATCTGCACAGCATCTCCAAATGCCTGGTAGCCTAAAAAACTCCTCCCAACCATCAGGCCGTCTGACTCTGTCAGCTGGAAAGTTATTTGCTATAATACCACCCACTTTAGAGTTACATCACCATCCTATATAAGAGCACCAATAGCCTTTTGCAGATGAAAAGCCTCTTCAGTGCTCCTCAGTATAATTTTCTTACTGCTCCTTTAGAGTTGGTCAAACTGGAGCAGCTCCAGACACCCAAGCCTGTTACAGACTACCTTTGCTCAGCGTATTATAATCTAAGACTGAAAAAACCCCTTTGTTCACTGATTATTTTATTTTTTCACATCCTCAAAAATGCCCATAAGTAACACACTTCCAACTGGAACACAAATTCCTGGTTCCTTTTTCTGATTCTGCCACAGACTCATACTTTTGGAAATACTTCTCATCGCTCTGTGCTCCAGCCTACTGTATATAAAACTGTGCAAAGCACAATGAGTTCCCTGACAGAAAGATGACAAATTATTCATTTACTTATTATTCACATACTTTACTCTTTATTTTTAGACAATTGCTCATTTCGCTGTCACAAAAAAAAATATTCTTCATACCTGCAAGCTAACTAAGTCACAATACAGGAATGAAATGGATTCATTTGTCATACACAAACACAGAATTGTCTCTTATTTGACTACAAGACCTTTGTAACTATGACAAGATGTACATGAGAGGAGGGAAAGAATGACAAAAAAACCAAGGAATTATTCACGTAGAACCCCATGTTACCAAGAAAGTGTAAAGACAAATAGGCTCTAACAAACCCAGCTGTAACCTAGAGACGCCGATTGCTCTACCTGTCAGACTCTGAAATTGCAACATGAGTTTTCCCAGGATCGACCGAAGGAAACACCTCTTGCAGAGCCAAAATAAGCGCGTTGGTAACCGGCCGAATGAGCTCGGGAGCTGCGCTCGGGAGGAACGCCTGGCGTTCCGCGGCGCGCCCGGCAGAGGGCGCCAGGCCGCGCTGCCCTGGAGAGCCGCGCCGCCCCTGCTCCGGGGACGTCGGGGCTGCAGAACTGGGACTTCCCGCGCCTGCAGCGGAAAATGTGGGAGCCGGGGGCGCTTCCAAAGGGGTGCTCACAAGTTGTTTAAATTTTCGTAGAGCTCGGAGTTTGAACACTCATTGCTACTTTAAAGAAATAAAAATTTAAAAAAAAAGAAAAAGGGACTACTCAAAATACCATTTCTCCAAATTACAGAAATGGGGGTCTGTAGAGGACTGAAGATAAACCATAATTAAAATACAGTTTGGGTTAGTAAAAATAAAAGCACTGGACAAAACTTAAAGCTGTGTGCTGATATTCTAGGCTTAGCAGCAGGAAAGGATTTTAAGCGGTCTCAAGGACACGTGAACGTATGACAAGATTAAGTGAAAACAAAGGGAAATAAAGCCTAAATATCAGGAAACACATCCCAGCAAAGCGTGCCTTGCTTCAGATTAAGGCCCATCACCAGAGCCTTTCAAAGCTAGAGTATACAAAAACAGCATAATACCTATTGTAGGGAACACTAAGTCTGCACTAAGCAGGGGGCAAAACCAGGTGGAAGGGGTACTTTTTTGTTCTCTAATTTCAAGTCAAATACAAAGAGAAGCACATGTAAAAATAAAATGTCTCACATACATGAATTGTCCACCCACATGTTATAATGTCACAGAACAAACTCATTTTGGGAGGCATCCCCGACCATAGTGGGGAGCTGATCTTTAAGGTCCCTTCTGACCCAAACTATTCTATGATTTCAAGTACATTCTACCAGAAGGAATTAACAAAAGGTTGGGGAAGGAACAATTTTCCTCTGGCTTGATTCAACACACTTGGATTATTCATCACATTTGTGAAGGAATATGAATCCTATCAAGTAATTAAGATGGTGTGTTAACCTTTCTGGTTTGCAACAGGCTGTGACTGACAAGTAGAAGGGTTCTCCAAGAACAATTTCCTGTGCTGTTGTTTCCTTCTCCCTGGACTCTCAATGAAGGGTGTATTTTGTGTGCTTGTATAGGGAATCCCTGTGGAGATTTTGTTGAGCTTTAGGTCAAACCTCTCTGCATTTAACTTAAAATTGGGGAGATATTAGATGCCATATTTTTTCTGGTATCTATTACCAGTACTACAAGACTAGTCCTCTTCCATTACTGTAATTTAAAAAATCCCACTCTCTTGCATCAATTTGGTTTAGAGTGAGGTGGGAAGGTGAAATATCAAAATGCAAAAAAGTACACTAAAAGAAGCCACTACTTCCTAGTACTCAGTGCACACAACTAAGAAGTTTAAATAGTTATAAGAGAATCTCAGTGGTATTGTGACTTAGATTTCTCACACCTCTGCTTCAAAGTCCAGTCTAGTTTTCTCCTCCCATCATTGTCCCAGCTGATGGTCACCTTTGAAGTCTTGGTTGTAGAAAAGAAACAACAAACAGAGGTCCAGTCTGTTGTTGTTCTGAAATCTGTGATACAAAAATCATAGGATTTGTAAGAATTTTCAAATTGTCCAAACTGACAGTATCTGAGAATTCTGAAAACTTCTTATGGGCCTCAAGGCTTCCAAGTGAGCCAAAGAAATGACAAAGCAGACTGAGGATGAACAAATCCCTACATTCTGCTGATGAACAGGATGCCATGAACTACCTGGAAAACGCCGGTAGAACCTCTTAACATAACATAGTTTAGGAATGTCTGTTCTAATTCAGTTAAGAATTGATGAGGGAAGTTAGGTCAAACAGGGTAACTGCAATTGTTTGTCATAGCTTTAAAAATTGTCAATTTCTAAGGGCTTGTCCTGGTTTAGGGTGAATTTGGGAGTAAACTTCCAAGTGAGGTCCCTCTAGAAAACAGATTCAAGCAGCCCCTCCTACTCACCAGTATGGGAAATATTTCCTTGGAGAAAAGTGAAAAAAACCTGTTTATTTAACAAGCCAAGAACTTACAAACACAAAAAAAATAAAAATATGAAACAACGGAATTTCTCATTGCTCTGAAGAAAGGCAAATTCAGAGAGTTCTTTCTGTGGCATGTAGCTCGACTTGCTCAGTCTCTTATCGGTCCTCCTGCATTGGGAAATAAAGTCCTGGGCCCTGGTGGGCCACAGGCTGAGTTCCTGGTGCTTTTCCAGTGTTTTCCCAGTGTTTTTCCCGGGTTTTCGGTCCAAAACAAGATTGATCAGTGCCAAGAAAAAGAAAAGTCACTGTCTGGAGAACTTCTCTGCCTCAGCTAGTTAAAAAAAATTAACTAGATGCAAAGAAGTGCTGTCTCCTGCTGTCCGTGCTGCAGACAACACAATCCGTGAGAAAGAATGCGGGGGAGCTTGTGCAGTTTCTGCAAACAAACCGTGTGCTTCTTCTCCCCCCCTTCACTTTTGGAACCAGTTTTAAAAGCACAAAACTTATTTCTGGGATAAACAGACAAATGGGGATAAAATTCAGCATCATAAAGTTACCCCAGGACCAGGTTTTACATGTGCTACTTCATTTTCTTCAAAAATTCCCCTTCCACTTCACTGTGATGAAGCCTGCTCTAGAAGCAGCTTCATTTTCAGCATATTCTTCACACAATGTGTCACACAATTTGAAACCTAGAAATAGCAGGCTTGGTAGAAGATTTCAAACTGTTTACCAAACTAAGGCAAAAACACAGATGGAAGGAAAGATAATAGAGCATAGTTCATTACTTCCGGTTAAAGTATGGATAAGTGCAGCTAAAAACAGTCGAAAGCAGAAGAAATTAAAAGCAGTGGATAATCTTACAATGAGGTATATTCGTACAGTGCCAGTGGAGGAATGTATGTACATTTCAAAAGAAATAAGCAATGGAAACAGACTCTGCTCTTAGTAACACTGGAGTGAGTGTGATGTTCCCTACCCAGCTGGCATTACCCTGGATTTTTTTTTTTTTCTAATTGCTAAAGTCAGAATCAGGCTCATTCGCTGGGTATTTAGAAACACATGACTGAGGAGCATGAGTCGGAGAACAACTATGCCTTGCTGCTTTAGGGTTTTTCTGAAGAAGCACCTGGCATAAGAGAGTTAGCTCTCCAAAGGTGCTCTAAGGAGCACTGCGTTGTTAGACCAGGCAGAGCAGCGAGCAGCTCACCTGACTGGGGACGGGCGAGTGCAGCCAGCGAGCAGGAAAGAGCCGCACTCCTGTCCCCCCATCCCGCTCTGCTCCTGTTCCCCCCATCCCGCTCTGCTCCTGTTCCCCCCATCCCGCTCTGCTCCTGTTCCCCCCATCCCGCTCTGCTCCTGTTCCCCCCATCCCGCTCTGCTCCTGTTCCCCCCATCCCGCTCTGCTCCTGTTCCCCCCATCCCGCTCTGCTCCTGTTCCCCCCATCCCGCTCTGCTCCTGTCCCCCCGTCCCGCTCTGCTTCTGTCCGCATCCAGCTCTGCGGCTCTCTCAGGTCGGTACGTGGTCACATGTTGGACTCGGTGATCTCACAGATCTTTCCAACCCAGATGATTCTGTGATTCTTGAACGGCCTGAGCCTGCCCTAGACACACAGCAATCCTGCAGACTGGCAGAATGGATGATAATTCAGCAGCTCGTCGAGCCTGGGTGTGGTGGGTGAGTTTTTAGCCCGGAGACTGCACTAGGGCGGCTGCTTGGGGAGCATCCCGTGACGGAGCTCTGGCTGACCGAAGAGCTGGGCAGCCTGGCCCAAACACCAGCCTGGCCCACACAAAAACCCGAAAGCGTGCTACTTGCAGCAGGAAACGCGTCTCTGGCACTTGGCAAGGATGAGAGTTCCTGGGAGCCTTTTCCGAGGAGGACTCCCCCAAGCGCCGCCACCGCGCGGAGCCTGCCCGGCCACTGCCCACAGCAACGATGGCGGCGCGAGGAGCGGCGGCGCGCGGAGCGGCAGTGCGCAGCCGCCCTGCCCTGCCCCGCCCTGCCGGGCCGCGCGCGCCTCGGCTGCTGGCGCGGCCACGTGACGCGTTCAAGCGCGCCGCGCGGGCCCCGCGCGCAAGGAGGACGGCGCGGCGGGGGCGCGCGGGCGATCAGGTGACCGCTAACCCCCGGCGGCGGTGGCGCGCGCCCGTTTTCGCCCTGCCCGCGGGGACCCGGGATGTGGGATACGGGATAAGGGACTGGGGACCCGGGACATAGTGCCGGGGAGCCCGGGGAACCCGGGAGGGGCTCTCCGGGATCCGCAGCGCGGGGGGCGGGAGACGGGAGACGGGCCAGGGGGCCGGGCAGGGTAAGGCGCAGCCTCTGCGGTACGGGGATCGACCCACGGTGCGGCGGCGCGGCGGGGGGGGCGTCCCGGTCCGTGCACCGCGTGCTCGGGGAACTCTGCGGCCTCGCTGTCAAGCCCCCACAGGGAATATGGCCCGCCGGTGGCGGAGAGCAGCCCGAGAGCAGTGAAAGCCGCCCAGCCCCTGTCGCCGCTCCCCCCCTGGGGCTCCGGCCGGGGTGACCTGCGCAACGGGAACACCGGTGCTCGCTCTCCGGGGTGTCTCCTTAGAGCCTCGAGGGAACTTCTGCTTGGCCATGGCGATGAGGCCACCAGTGCTTTTGGAGTATGTTGGTGATGTGCAGGGACCGCTGCTGGCCTTGCTTCATGAACTGTGGGTCAAAACATTGTGGCATCGCAGTGAATTTGAAGGGTGACAGGTATACCTTTCTCACAGCCACGTTATCCTTTCACAAAGTACATTTTATTCCAAAGAATAAAGCTGTACCCTCTGCATTAGGAGAGATGGTCATAAATGATATAAAGCATAAAGACACCAGTATACAGAATGATTCTCTTGTGCTCCTGCTTCAGCTAATTCAGCTTTCCTTTCCCATAAAGGAGTTCCCTCATTCATGGCTTGAGCCTGGCAGTCATAGGATGGACTGTCAACTCCTCTGCAGGCACTGAAGTGGCTTCAGAAACAGTGGCCGTGAGCCGAAGACTCGCACAGGTGACATACCTGCTCCGGTAAGGGCCCTGTGTCAGCAGACTATCCAGGTGCAGCTTTCCAGTGTAGATCTAGAGGGGAAGGCAGAGTCTGGCCACTGGCATTATTATCTTCTATCACTGTAGTTTTCTGGGACCAAGCTATGAACAAAAGTCTTATATTCATTTTAGAGCATTAAGCAGTTAATTGTGTTAACATTCATAGTGACCTCAGCCTGCTTTCCCTAGCAGCCACCCTGTGAAAGCACTTTCAGGGACTTCTTTAGCAAGAAAAACAAAAATAGATGCACTAAAATTGTCTGTAAACTGCCATTTAGCCTGGAAAGTTTTCTTTTAAGCTAGCAAAGTTTGAGTTAAGTAGTTCAGTGGAGCATAGCCATTGCTCATTCTCTGTCCTGCACGTCTTTTGAGACGTTCCCTCTGAGTCTGTATGTCACAGGCTCCACTGAGAGTGCCTTATATCCCAGAGAAATGCACTTCCCCAAGCACAGATACACCAAGCAGCATAAGACATGCTTTGTGCCTTTTCAGAAAAAAATTTCAGAGATCAGTGAACCATCCCTGTCCCATTATTCACTCACTGACACTTGAGCTAAATGAACCTTCTCAGATCAGATTTACATAAACTTGCTCTAACCTGTTCTGAGAAACATCCAAGGATACAACACCCACCTCCTTCCACTTGCAGAAACCTCTAGTCATCGGTAGGCAAATTTATGATCCCATAAAAGTTGATATACAGTTCCTTAGTTCAGAAACATTCTTCTAAATTGCTCAAGTCTGTCTTGTTAGTAAAAAGTCCAAGGCTCACAGTCATTCCCATTCCATCACGCTCACCATTTGAGAATGATTACTGAAGTTGGAGCTGAAAGAGCCTTCCAAAACAATCTAGCTGTATGCCAACAGTTCAGTTTCTTGCCTTTTTTTTTTTTTTTTTGAGGAAGACAGCTTCATATCAACTGTTCTTCAATATAACATAAGTACCTATTTCATACACCACAAGAGCAATGGTACTTTTAGAGGGATATTATTTCTACATTTGTTTTACAAAAAGCCCCACCAAGCAAACAAAATAAATTTGACATTAACACGTTGGGAAGGAGAATACAAGGGGATGGAGATTGTTTAGATTGCTAGGTTCTCAGGAGTGAAAGTAGGGTGGGAAACTGGCCAAAGTATCTAATACAGAAAACTAATAATTTTCACATTCACAATTTGAGAACTGATATGACTTTTCTCTGCCTGAGGTGAGGAAATACATCTGCCATGCGATGTTATGTGATTCAAATAAGCACTCCTGGCATTTCAAACTAAGCCTGTCTTAATGAGATGACATACAGTGCTCCACTGCTCATTCCGTGATAAAAAACCCCAGTGTTTAAAGACTGGGGTCTGTCAGAAAATGACGGGGATTTTCAGGAGCTGAAGGTCTCGTGTTCTGACAGTGCAAAACTGTAAGGCTGTAGCTGTGAGCAGAGCAATAGGAGTATCATTTCATCATATGCTTTTAAAAATAGATTCTGTGCAACATGTTACACAGAAACCGATATTGCAATAAGAAATGCAAAAGGACTTTCACAGATTTATTTGAATCAGCAACAACTAGTGAAGTGATCTTAAAACCCACATTGTAATTATGGCCAGAAGTTTAGAAGTATGGTAACATCTTTTCAGAAAAACTGAGCTCTCAGGAGAGTGATTTCTCCTGCCTTTGGGTTGTAGATCATTTTGTGCATTGTAAATCACTCTCACACAAAACTGAGCACATAGGATAAGCTCTCCTAGTGAATCTCCCCCTTAACTAGAAGAAGTGTAGCATTTGAAGGTTTAATGCAGAAGGAGTTTTGATGGCCCGAGTTACATAATTCTAAATTTGGCTGAGTGTCATGGGGTGGTTTTGTTTATATGCTGCTAACTCTGGAAGACTCATCTAGAGAAATGCCAAACCTTTCTGATTCCCATGGGACACCAGAATTGTCTGTTAGTAAGCTGTATGACTGTTCCACGAATGCTGTGTCAAACAGGCTGTCAGGGCCTAGTGTGGTTAAAATGAGACAGCTGCACTGATGGGAGCATGATGACCCTTGGAATCTCTCTGGCCAATGACCATAACAGTTTCTCTAAATGCAAGGCTGGTTTCCTTCCTGGGAAGAACTTGGAATTTGTCCACCCAGGAGCTCTGTAGACCCTAAGGGGAAGGAATAGTTTAGAAACAGCTTTTTTTCCACCCCATTCAGTCCAGGCTCAGTACTGATAGCCAAAGCAGGGCTGTGGGCAGCCCCCTTCTGCCACTGCTTCTGTAGGAGCTCTGTGATTCTTAGAACTCCCCTGAGTTTTGGGCTATCAAGTGCCCCTTGTTGCAGCTGCATCAACTCTAGAATGGTTCATTTACCAAGCACAACAACGGGCTCCTGTTTGGGCAGGATTCCATTGGCAGCCTATGCCTGACCTGAAGACCTTTGATATTTTGGCTGGCAGACTACTTGCCTGTGCCCTGCTTGGTATTTCCCTGTAAAATATACTCTAGGATGTCCTTTCTTTAGGAGACATTACCCTTCCTCCCACTCATTCCTGAGTCAAGTCCAAGCATCACTGCAAATGCTCTTAGCTGGAAGGTCCACCCCTTTCTGCAGGGAGTGTCCAAGCTCACTCCCTGTTTCTTCCTCACTGGACAGCACAGTCTTCCAGCTCAGAAGGGGTCCCTGGTTCCTGCAGCTGGACACATCTGCATTTCCAGTTTTCCTTCCCAGAGTGGACTTTTTAAATGTATGGTACAGCTGCATACTGACAGTATCAACACAGTCAGGAGGGGTCCAAGATATTGGGCTCCTTTTTCCAGTGGATCCTCATACTGCAGCTTTTTATGGATATCTTTGCCTGCTGTTACCCAGAGATGACAAGACAACAAGACATTGGAGAAGTCTGTGAATTGTTTTCATGGGAAGAGCACACTTGCCTATACCATACCTGCATTTTGATCTTGTTATTTTAATTTTGTTATAATTACATGGAGTTTTCTTTTTCCTTCTTTTTTTTTTTTTTTTTAAGGAAAAGGCTTAGAGAGACATGGAGATTGAAAGAATCATTCAAGACACACTGACATGCTTCATCCAGTCCCACATTCCTGCAGCAGATCTTAGGTACGTTGAGATGGGCAGTTCCAGTATCGTTGCTCCTGCATTGTCACTCTGTGCATTATACTGAATTCTGTCGTTTTCCTGTACTTGGTGTTGCGCTCTCTTAAGTCAGATCCAGGATGTAGGTAATTTGCACAGGCTCTGATGGGAATGCTGGAACAAGTATAGTTCAGCATTGCAATCTAGCAGTGGCATTTCTTTGATGACCAAGATGATTAATTTCCTGTCCAGTAATGCCCATTAGGATATGGGATTTCCTTCATTCCAGAGCACTCCCAAATGGCTTTCTGAGCAGGATCATCTATGTCAGGCCTCTCCCTATTTTGAGCTCTGTCTGTATGCAGAGATACAGCCACCTTGAGGCTGGAACACAGCAGCGAGTTCTGCAGCTGGTGGCAGCAGTGACACAAGCGTGGAGAGCAGCAAGCAGAGAACTGTATTCCACAGAAAGTGTAACTTAACAGAATATGACGACCTCACCTGAAATACCAGTCAATATAGAACAGCCAAGGTCTCGAACATTTGGAATATTTTGGTTAGCTCAGCTGAAGCACCCACAGGAGCACGGCCTCTGGAACACATGCTGGGGCTTTCATTCAGTGCTGCCTAGGAAGTAGGACCACATGCACTATTTATCAGTTAATGCTTCCCTCTCAACCATGGACCACCTGCTACTTGGTCTTAGGGGTGGTATCTCCTCATAACCTACAGTCAGCTGCTGCTGTATTAGAAAGACACAAGGTTAGGCAGAATGGGGAGGGAAGAGAAAGGAAAAAATGGGCCTGTTGTTCCTGCTGTCTGTGTTCTTTTTGTCTCCAGTGGGATGGATGATGTTTTCTTCTCTTATATCACGGGTGTCCTGGAAGAGCTGGGCTCACCAGAGTCCTCTGAAGAGACTTTTGACATGGACACCTTTGTGGAAATGATGGAGGCATATATCCCTGGTTTTGCAGAAATCCACAGGTATGTGATTGTTACTGGTTTGTATGTACATGCCATACATCGGGGGCCTGGCCCCAAGACCCCCAGTACTACAAATTCTTTTGTTATACCCAGTTGAAAATGTATTAGTACTAAACCTGAGCCATCATGATAACTCACTCTTTGCCTGAATACACAGATGCTAATCCTAATATAGTTTGCAAGCAGGGCCTCTGAAATACCAGTTGATTTTACTGGGCTTCCCATCAAGCCTTGTCTTTCTGTAAAATGGTAGCCAAGTAGGATAGGCTAGTGCATTTATTCCTCATGCTTATTATACAGCTTCTGTCTCTTGCAGTGGGGATGTTTGTGAAATGATGTTCTCCCTCTCAGAAAGGCTGGGTGAAGCTCGCAACAAAGGTGAGTTACACAAATAGTGTCAGCACAAGAAGATCTGTACATGTTTTTAGTCTTAATATTTGGAGTTGAACAATGTCACAGAAAAAGTACAAAGTTGTTTTGCCACAATTAGGAACTTAAAAGGTAGCCCAAAATGATTGACAGGCTTGGGGTTTTTTTCCAACATTCACTCAGTTTTTCGCATCAACAAATGGGATATGGGAGGTTGGAGTCACATGGAATACTGTCCAAGACACACTGAAGTGAAAAACACTTGATCAATTCTCCAAATGCCTCTATAGAGATCAAAGCCAGAGTAATAAGAAAGAAATAGCCACTTCAGGGCTGCTTGTTGAAATTCTGCTGTAAGTTAATTCTGAAAGAGGATTTCTGCCTGCCTCTGATAGCCATCTGCCTAAGTGGCTCTACCACCGGGCAGCCTTTATCAGGTGCATCATCACATAGGGTATCCAGCTGAATACATGTATCACATCTAACTTTGAGCATCCTCAAAGCTCACTTCCTGTTCATCCATGAACCCTGGCACAGATGCAAAATCAATGATGTGCTCTGACCTGCACTATGCAGGACTGCAGAAGACTACGCTGTGTCAATGGCCCTTTCTAACCTCAGCATTCACAGGCCAGCTGGATTGCTATATCAATTAGTTCCATGGGTACTTTCCACTAAAGAACAGACAGGTTGCAGTGACTGGATATCAAACCTTTCAGGACATAACCAGTCTGAGTTTTGCTGGTCTAGCAACATCACTGCTCTCTTGCCAGAAGGCTACACAATGTAGAATAGACAGTCCTGTCTTTAATCTTACTTGCTTCTTTCTTGAACTTGACAAAATCTTCTGCTCTGTTCCCCTGCATCCTACCCTTTGAGGATCCTGATGTAGCCAGAGTGTGGAAGGAAAGCACCATTCCAGTCTTAGGACAGAACAAAAGTGACATGGTTCTTCGTACAGTGGGAAAAAGAGCCTGTAAAAAAAGAGATGCATCAGAGTAACCTGATCACAGGATGTGCTGGCTTGCATGCAGCCTGGGGACTACCACAGTGTATTCCCAAGTTTAAAATCAAAACTACACCTTAGTTCAAAGAGCAAATACCAGGGAATTCTTAGAAATGGAAGTATCCACAACCGAAGCACTAGTGGACTGAGAATTAAAAAGTATAACTGAAATTGCAAGCACCCCATGCCCTTTACAGCCTGGAAATGTAGAACTCAGGCACTCCAGCTTGTGCTAGCACTGGCTTCCTGCAGATCAGTGGGAGCAGAGCTGCAGCCATCCCTGCTGAGGCCAGGAGAAACAGTAGTGCTTCCAAGTATTGTCACTTAAGAAGAGATTTACTTTGGCACACAATGCACTAGCAATGTAATGCCAACAGAAAGCACAGAGCTCTAGCCTTAGTGGGACTGTTCCTCAGGAGATATCACTGTGTCTTTAAGAAAAACTTGGCCAAAAGGCTGTGGAAAGCAGGAGTGAAGCATCCTCTGAAGATCTCACCAAGGGCCAGGAGGCTGGAGCTGGAGCCTGCAACGGGGAAAGACTGTGCACTCTAACAGACGGAGCCGGGGCCCAGGTATGAGTACCCCGCAGAGGAGCAGGAACACTGGGGACAGTCACACAGCCCTAGGCTACCAGCACCACCTGAGGGCATTTTCCACCTCTGAACAGCATAGGCTGTGACACAGCATCACTTTTGTCCATGATCTTCACCACTGTATGGCCTGAGCAAGACTGTCAGAAAATTATGTGCTGACAGACTGTGAGCCAATGCTCTGGCTCATCCTTTTCAGTGGCTGGAAAGGGTAAGCAAGAGCAATGGCTGAGAAAGCCTGTCCCAGTGCCTTCAGAGATCCCACAGCAGCTACAGGTACTGCAGTACCTTCTACATCAACCCCACCTTCCTCCCCTACACCCTGCTTGCTGTTTCTCCAGTACTGATCTATTCCTGCTCTGCAGTACAAGCATTCTGTGTCTACAGCATTCTAGCAAATGCTGCTATGGTGATGCCTTCTGATGTAGCATCAGGTCAGTGTTTAGCAGCCCCTTTCCTTTCTAATCAAAGTACATATAACTTCACAAGGTGGGCAGGAGTCAGGCATTCACACTACAGGGTCCAGGAAGCTCACTCTTAAGTATGGCCACACAGATGAGTCAGGTTACAGGAGCCCTCCTTTAAAGCAAGGTGAAATACAGAGGGAGAAGATTAAAGGAGAGTGAGAGGACTTGGTCTTTCCAAAGATACCGTCCCCTGTTAGCTTCAGGAATCAGGTTTAGTAATGATGGTAAGGAGAGAGCTTTCAGCGAAGGGCAAGCTGAATTTCCTGACTATGAAAAACAGAGGCCCTTTTCAGTAGCCCTCTCCTCACTGCATCCCCAACTTACCTCTGTCTTTTTCTCCAACTAGGAAGGTGCTGACTTGAAGGATGGGGTGGAGCTGCTACTGGAGATGTTTCCAGCCTGTACTGTGAGCCAGGCAGAGAAGGCTCTCGCCATGACCTTGGGGAACTTGGAAGAGGCAGTGCAGTTAATTGTGGAGGAGAAGGTGGAAATTGGCCCAGCAGGTGCGAGTGTGAAGGTACTGTACTCTGACCAGGATGGCAGTGGATCAAGGAGCAGGGCAGAGCTCAGGGACATACAAGTGTCACAGCTGTCTGTTACAAACAGAAATTTTGACTGCACAAACTTTATGCAAAATAAGCCAGGAGGATCATGCAGAGCAACAGCTCCTCTCCCTCCTCTGGCTCTCTTAGTATAGGCTGTGCCCACCAAGGCAGCACGCCAGTGGAGCTGTGACTGGCACCCCTTTCCCCCCGGAGTGTTCCACCAGCAGCTGGGTTCACTGAGCTAGCAGGTAAGCTGTATGCCCTGTTGTATTATTTATACACCAACTTGTCTCCTCCCAGGAACTGGCACGGCCCCGCAGAGCACCCAATCACGAGGAACTAAAACAGGTCATCTTACAGAAGTAAGTACCCAGCAGCAAAGAACCCCTTGTTTTTCTCCAAATCAGTGAAGAGGTAGCAGTTTGGGGAACAATGTGGTCTATAAAGAACTAGGTGTGGGTACTGGCTGAACACATCTAAGCACAAATACAATCATCATCTGGAAAGAAATAAAAAAAAAAAGAAAAAACCAACCAACCAAACACATACACACAAAAAACCCAAACAAACAACCCACAAAACCTAAACAACAGAACAGGTTTGGTTTCTTTTAGAGCTCTGGCACAGAAACACATGACCTGTACCAGCTGGGTCACAGCACTGGCTGCATGCAAGGTTTCAGCCTCCTATAGATACAGTGTAAGTCACAGTGCTGTTAGCTGAGGTCCTGGGTAAAGGTTCAAGGCACAAACATCATGCTGCAGCTCAGGTAACAAACACATGGTGACCTGTAGAACTACAGTAACTCATTCATACCTCCATTCTTGGAGACAGTCCAAACAAGGTTACAGATACCTTCAAGAGACTGCCTGTACAACAGCACTGGGAAGATTAAATCTCAATTGATGAAGGTGTGAATTCAATGCATTTGAAGAAACCTCTCTGAAGTCCTCCTATGGACTTCTTGGGAATGAAAGTAGCTTGAGATTAGTTTACCTCTATTCATTTCTAAAAGCATTTAATTCTCAATGGGAGAACCCACACTGTGGTTTCATCTATCTGCTTTAAGATCTCATCTTTCATGAGTATCCTCATGCAGGCATGCAGCTTCCACACGTTTATCCAGCCACATCTTTTCCACTTTACATTCTCCCCAGGGACAGGATAACAGTCAATGGGCTAGGAAAGATAAAGCAAGGCAGAACAGCATCCAGGCAGAAGTAGTAATCCCTGTCCTTGCCCATGTCCTGTGCAGGCTCATTTCAGTGCGACAGGCAAGGGAACAAAAAATCACCAGCTTGTTATGTTTCTGAGAACTTCAGTTTAATGACATTTTGGCAACATCCTGTACTTTAAACATCACTCAAGCACAGGTACAGAAAGCAGATCGCCATAGCTGAAGATACACAAGAGTAACTATGCTAACTACTGAGGGAGAAGTCATGGTCACTTGTGCTAAACCAGCACCAAAATCTCAGAGAAGCAACTCAGCAGTACAGCAAGCAAATGCTTGGACCCTGATGTTTCAGTTACATAGGAAATGAGGTGATGCTTTTATCAAGTTGCTTCCAGCACAGACCTCTTTCACAGTCAAGAAGTAGGAGGAGTGTGAAAGGAACACCATCATTCAGGGCAAAAGCAGACAGATTGGTCCTGTAATCTCACCTATGTCTCCTTTGGCTGCCATCACTTGGACTGAGAAGGAACAAAGCTGCCCTGATGGCAGAACATACCAGAGCTCAGTACCTCTCTCAGTTCTGCAGTGGCTATCAGCATTCTCGACCACCTGAGTTTTCCATACCATTCACATGCAGCTAAGGATGCCACTCCAGGAGAATTCCGCTAGATTCTCACCAGAAGGATGACATAGTTCTTGCCCATTTCACCCAGAGGAAGAACATTAAGTTTTCCTAGCTGCAATCTAGGCAAGTAGGACACAAACCAGCCAGGGGACAAGGGACATAGGATATGAGTAGCCCCCAGCAATGTATGTTACAGTGTTCACTGAATGCTTCTTGTGTTTCAGATACATGATGGTGGATAGTGCAGATGATCAGAAAACACATCGGCCAGCTCCACCCAAAGAGGTAAGCAGGCCCATTCAAACCAGCAGTTTGAATGTCCCAAGGTTTAAAATAAAACCAGGCTGCAAAAAAAAACAACAGGGCAGGCCAAAGGCAGGTCCATTCATAGAACCTGTCAGTCAAAGAGGGAAGATTAGCTCAGCTAAGGTGCTGCAGGAAACGTCAGTTCTTAGCTTTCCTGACTACCATGGCTCTTGCTCCCTCGTCAGATAGCATCCCTCCCAGTTTTGGCCAAGATTCCCAACACAGACAATGGTAAAGCAGCCCACCCACCCACCTCCCATAGTGCAGCTCTGCTTTTGCTTGCCCCCTCCATTTCTCTAGCAGTGTGGCTGTCCATCCACTTGGTGTTCATATCTTTCCTCTCCAGGCTCCCAAGAAGTTGATCCGCTATATTGATAACCAGGTGGTGAGCACAAAAGGAGAGAGGTACAAAGACATCAAGAAGCCTGAGAGTGAGGAGATGAAAAGAACCTACATCAGCCTAAAACCAGCCAGGAAGTATAAGTTCCACTGATAACCAGGTCCTCCTGCTCTTCAGCCTTCCACCTCACTGCCAGGCATGGCAGGATGCATGTGTGGTGCTAGGAATGAGGTGACTCCACCTGCGACTAACTTGAACTAACCTGGAAGCCAGGACACTGCTTTCAGCTTCCTCAACTAACCTGGCTGAGGACAGACTTCTCTCCTTGTGTAGGTATCCTCTGCCCCCAGGGGCACACCGCAGTGGCTCTCCAGGATCTGGGCATTCTCTGCTATTCCTTGCATGGGACATTTTTAGATCTGAGATGTGGCATGTGCTTTTGCAGCAACCTCTTTAACAAGTCTTTGTGCACTGTTGCTTGAGTGCCAGTATTAATAAAGATGATGTAAGTTGGTGTGTAGTTCAGCCAGAGTGTGCACATGCTTTAAAACACTGCCTCCAAAGACAGGAGGAGGGTCATCCTCTCTTCCTCTAATTATTCCCTTCATCACATTCTCAAGATATAGCTGCTGTTTGATTAATTGCCTAGCAGATAAAAGGGCTTAGGCTCAACTCCAGAAGTAGGCTCCCCCTGCCAACACAATCTGCAGCTCTTTCCAGCTGATAGCAGAGTCAGTGCTCCAGCCACTTCTCACCACTGTTGAGAGCCAAAGCTCCAGCCACACAACGGAGCAAAATACAGTACCAGGCCTGGGCACTACTAAAATATTAAGTCAGATGCTGGAATGGACAAATGACAATGACCAACTGCTTTCAGTGACAGCACAGCTAGGTTTGGCATTTTTCTGTCAGTCAAACTGCCATTTGGAGCACAACTTCCACCCTGTTCCAGCCTCAACCAGCACGCTAGGCCTGGGCAGACACATTGCCTGCACTGGGGCCATGCTAGTCCTTTGGTGCCAGGCTAGCTAGTGGCTGTGAGCTGGAGCTAGGTTCACTGCCCTCCTCCCAGAACCCAGAGGGGCCTGCCCTCTCTCAAGAGGAGTGTTGATAGCTATTCTTTCTGCTCCAGCTGGTCTGCTTTGTTCCACAGCTCTGCTGGCATGCCCTGCACACCCACCCCAGGGAACAGTCCCCATCAAACACTGCCCTGCTTTCTGGACAGCTGCCGCTTAAAGATTTAAAATACAACAAATAATAAGTCCTATATATTAGCTGGCCTGACCAAGCACCTGTTCAGCACCATGGTGTTCCTGCAAATCACTCGCTCTTTCCACACCACTGCAGAGGGAGTTACTTTCCCCAGAGGCACCAATGAAGTCCACTTAGGAACACTCAGTGGCTGCCAAACAGCCCCAGAGGAAAGAGTGAGCCCCACTCAGGCCAGCCTCACCAATGGGACTGACCTCTCCCTCTGCACATCCCTACAGCAGCCAGTTCCGGCATCCTTCTGGGATCCCAGCATTGTGTCAGTCCCCCCCCTCCCCAGCAGCAGCAGTTCTAGATCTGAAGGTTGATGAAAGGGGCGAAGCCAACCACATCCTGCAGCAGAACAAGAGCCCTCTGCAGCGGAGGCTCCACATCCAGCTCCACCCCACGGCTTCGGAGGATGCTCAAGCTGGACTCAGCCACATTGTGGCAATGCTTGACCTTCAGCGAGCGCAACTTGGGACAGTACTCAGCCAGGACCCTGCCAAGAAAGACAGCATATGCAAGTTGCAAGTCAGGACTCCTAAGTGCACCGCTCACACTCCTCTTTACTCCCAGCAGCCTAGTGCTCGTGACTGCCACACACACACCATCCTTTGGGGACAGTCCCATGGTGGTATAAGATAAAGTCAAGGGACATCTGGATCCCAGACCTATCCTCCATGATATGCTGGAAATTTGCTATCAATACCACACAGCGCTTCCCCTGAAGGGCCTGCTAGTGGCTTCTCTCCCAGACTAAGCTCCTCTCCCCATCCCAGACACCTGCCATCCCCACCCTGGCCCCCCACATTGCTCAGTACCTGATGGAGTCATTCTTGACTCGTAGACACCCTGTGAGGTCCAAGTGCTCCAGCTCTGGGCAGCACTTGGCAGTCTCCTCAACTGCCACATCGCCCACATTGGCATTGACAGCCAGTGACAGAGACTTGAGCCTGCCGCACTTCTGCACCAGGTAGCAGATGGCCTCGTCCTTCAGCTGGCGACAGGCCGTCAGGTCCACAGCCTCCAGCGCCTTGCAGTGGTCAGCCAGGCTGCGCAGGGACAGGCTGTCCACCCACTCACAGTGAGCCAGGGAGAGCTGGCGCAGGTTGGGGCAGCTCAGCGAGATGGCCACCAGCGCGTGGCGGCTGAGCTGGGCACAGCCCTTCAGCTGGATCTGGTGCAGGTGGTGGTTCTGCCCAATGACCGGGAGCAGTTCCCGGTCTGTCAGCCAGTCGGAGCAGTTCTGGAGTGCCAGCTGCTGCAGAACTTCATTGTCCTTCAACAGGTTAACAAAAGCAGCCCGAGGGATGGCAGGTCCAATCTGTGTGGAGAACCCAGGAAGAATGAGGCATCCCCCCAGGGTTTCAGATAAGCCTGGTCCTCACCAAATACTCTCTCCCCTCCTCTCTATTTCTGTGACAATAGTGACCAAAGCCATCCCCTGTCCTCATCCCAGGGCAAAGCCTACCATCAGACTTTGCTCACCTCATGCCAACACTACTGCCACAAGCTAAATGATACTCTGGTTTCTCCATCCCACATTATGACTCCTGCATTTATATCCACATGATGAGCTCCACACCTCGGCTCTCCAAAAATCTCTGCTAGACCATTCTGTGTCCTCAAAGAATAGCAGCTACTCCAGTCTTTCCCAGTCCCAAGCAGTGGCTCCCAGGAATAGCACAAACTTTCCCTAAAGACCAAGCACAGAGTTATCTCCCATCGGACACAAACTACTGCACAACTTTTGTGAGGACATGCCACTCCAAAACTCCAAACTGCCAGCCAGTGCCCCATAATGGCCTGGGTGGGGTTTCCAGGCTTACTCCTCCCAGGGCCTCTTACTCAAGACACTGGCATTGCTGGGCCCTGAATCACTGCCTCTCCTCCCTAAGCCCATCTGTCCAGTTTGACACCTAAACTATTAACACAAGCTTCTGAGCAGAAACTACCCTCCTTGCCAAGGGTTTCTTCTCCCCACATAGATGCTCCCCTGTTAGTTCCAAAGCAGTAGAAAATGTGTGTCCTCCCCCAGCCTCAGAGCCATCCAATACCTGGCTTGAGTCAAAGCAGCGCATGTTGGCCAGGTACAGCTGGATGAGAGACTGGAACGACTTGCTGACCCTCTGCAGGCTCAGGAGTTGCTGCAGTGGTAGATGACAGAGGATGTGTGGAACCAAGATGTCTTCCCAGGGCAGGTCCAGGAGGCACCCCCTGGTTGGGGTCACACTCATCATCAGACACCAGAGAGCCAGGCTACGGCAGAAGCCAGGCAAGATCAGCTCACACCTACTGCTGGGTGCCTCTAGGAGGAACAGCCAGAAAGAAATACTCAGACTCAGCGATGATTCCCACAATCAGCCCACATGGAACAGCCCCTTGGCTAGCCATCAGCAGGGCACGTGCCTGCCACCTGCATCACCACCTCCCCAGCCTGGGACGTTCACTGCACAGGCATCCGAGTCTACCGGCCCACAAGTGCCCTCCAGGAGAGCTTGGGTGGGGCTTTCCATCAGCTGCTGAAGGAGGCCTTGTCCCTCAGCGAAGCAGCAAGAAGCTGCTGCAGCGGTGCCGCAGCAGTCGCACAGTAGCTGTGCCCAGCATTTACGTCCGAGCATCGCTCTACCTGTCAGCCAGTCCCCGCATCCAGTGCCGGGCCACTCGGGCACCCTGCAAGGGGGGAAACCAGGCGCTTGCACCTTCCCGCGGAAGAAACAAGGCTCCGGGCTCCCCGCAGGGAACCTCCCTCCGAGGAGCGGACGTTCAGCGTCGCTGCGGAGATGAGGCCTCGGGCCGCGAAGGGAAGGGGCAGAGGGGTCCTGGCAGCCCAAAGCCCACCGAGCTGCGGCTGGAGGCCGCGGTTACACTCGGCCCCAGCAGAGTCCGCACTTCGGGGGTCCTCACCCGAGGCTATTCCTGCCCCGCCGTCCCAAGGGGCCTCACTCGGCCCCCGAGCCGCCCCCGGGCTGCCCCGCCGCCACTGCGGGGCGGCCGCCGGGACCAGGACACCGTCCCGCTGCCCGCCGCAGCGTGCCCAGCCCAGCGTTTCTTTTCTTTGCCTTGCCTTGCAATGCCCTACCCTGCCCTGCTTTTCCCCGGCTCCCCGGTACCTGCGGCCCCGGCGGGACTCCCCCGGCCGCTCCATCCGGCGCCGCACCCGCCCTGGACACCGGCAGCTGCCCGTGACGTCACGGCGGCGGGCGGAAGTGCGCGCGCCCCGCCACCCCGCCTTCGGCCCCGCCCCCTGGCCGCGCCCCGGCGGCGGAGCGCGCTACCGGGAACGGCCCAGAGGCACCGGACCGCGGTGGGGAGTGCCGGGCGGCACAGCGGGCCACGGTGGTCACAGGTCCCACTGGTGTCGCAGCGACTCCCACAGGTTGCTCCCAGTGGCGCGGCGCGCACACCGGCTCTGGTGCCTCAGGGGGCGCAGCCGCTCCCCCGCTCACAGAGCCTGTCCCAGTTCCTCAGTTATCCCAGATCGCCAGTGCACACCAGGTCCCCATGGCCCCAGTTCCCCGGCGCACTCCGGTGGCTGCAGCCCCGCAGATACCCTGGCTCCCCAGGGCGCACCGCCTGTCCCAGTTCCTCGGCTATCCCGTCTCCCCGGCGCACGGGAGATCCCAGCGCACACCAGCCGCTTCAGTTCCCCACGGCCTCAATTCCCCGGCGCACAGCGGTTGCTCAGCCCCGCAGCTGCCTAGGTTCCCCGGAGCACACCGGCTGCCGCCGTTCCCCACGGCCCCGGTTGCCCGGTGCACACCGGCCGCCGCCGTTCCCCACGGCCCCGCTTTCCCGGCGCACGCCGGCTGCCCCCATTCCCCGGTCCCGGCGCACGCCCCGGCCCCGGCGGGCGGCCGCGCATGCGCAGCGCGGCGCCGCTGTCCGTTCAGCACTACGCGGAGCCGGGACACGCCGGTCCCGGTGAGCGACGGCCCCGCCAGACCCCCCAGCCAACTGCCCGGCTCCGCGGCCCCTCCAGCGGGCTGTGCAGCCCTTGCCCCTCGCAGCAGCGGACGAATCCCCCGGAAAGGCCAATCCCTGCAGCTCACAGTTCTCATAACATCCCCGACCGGCAGCCACTGGGCCCCGCTCCTCCGCCGGTACCGGGCTGTCCCCGCCCCGGGGCTGCCCGCTGCCCGCTGCTCCCAGCCCGCATCCTCCCACGCTGCCAACCGGCTCCTCGCGCTCCGCTCGGCCGCCGGTGCCCCACCTGCCTCCGCAGCCCCGGGCACAGGGCGGGGTCCCTCCCTTTGCCCGCAGTCCCCGCAGAGAAGCGGCCCGGGCTCCTGCCCGCGCAGTTGCCATAACGACCCCGTAGAAACGGACGCTGCTCCTTCCTCCCCGCTGTCGGTTTGCGGAGCGGGCACCGGCGGGCACCCGGTCCGCGTTGGTGCGGCAGTCGCACACCACACCGCCGAGCCGGCATAGGGCGTGTGGCTCCATCTCTGTCTCGGGACTGAGACCTGCTGACTTGTGCAGCATAGCATCGAGCTGCTGATTACTGCGGGTATAGAAACTATAACAAAATCCACCTGGTAAAAAAGCAGGGCCCACAGACAGTAAACAAATCCCAAATCCCTGCTCCCAAGTTTCCTGGAAAACAATGATCTGTTCATGCACTCTGCTCTGCTCATTTCCTCAAAACATAGAAACTGGTTTGTGGAAAGGTCTTCTTTCCTCTGGGGGGAAACTACTGTCTGCCCCAGGACACGTAGCACCTGCTCCTCGAGGATTCCAGTGGCTCTCTGAGTTAGCACAGTGCATTTCTCATTTAAAGGACAAGTGATGCAGGGTTTTAAATTTTCTGTTGTAGTTAAGAATGCCCTTGGCCATGTCCTGGGACAGCTCTTTTTTTCCCTGTGGTGATAGCACTCTGTTCTTGACTTCCAGCTGTGAAATGGAAAAGTGCCACCTGGCAGAGCCCCTTAATGTATAGAATTACTGGGCCTATGGGCAGGAGTGGTAGAAGCTGGATGTGAGGCTGGCTGGGGCCTAAGGTTCATAAGTGCCCCAAGGGCCTGAGAGCTCTTGGCCTGGGAGGGGTTTGGCCCATTGGCTGGCTACAGCTATTGAGATGTATATGTGAGGTACTAGGAATTATGGATATGTGTGTGATGTGGATATGCTGTGAAATGTTCATATTGTTCTGTTTTTTGTCCACAGGTTGTTTGCAGATGCAGAAAGAGCATCAGAGACTGTTAGTGTATTGTTGAGGTGTGTGCTGAGACACAGCTTTACCATCAGGATGTTCAGTGAACTCAGCAACCTAGGTCTACACCAATGGTAAGTATCCCAAACAGGTACTGGTTTTGTGCTCATGTCTGTCAAGTTTTCATGTCTGCATGCAGAGCAGTGGTGAAATGGCTGTACAGTACTGCAGTACAGGGCTTGGGGAGTGTTATCCACTGTAGTTGTGCAGGGAAGGGACAGCTCAAAGCAGACAAGCTTGAAGAACCAGAGCTTTATACTGCTAATCAAGACTTGCAGCAAGCTTCTGGCTTTCTGTTGGAATATATTCTGCCAAAGTTGGGTCTGCATTTCTCTTGAGAGGTGTCTGTAAATCTCCTTTTTAAGCTTCAGCTGGATGCCCATTTTTAGTTGATTCGTAATACCTCAAACAGGTCTGCCAAAATAGCTTTCTGAGTTGGACCTGGTGAATGCTGGGCTATGACACCTGCAGTTCTTGCAGGACAGCTGGGGGAGTGTATTGCACAGGTACCTTCAGCATGCAGGGGACCCTGTTCAGCCCCCTGGCACTCCTGTTATCCCAGTGACCACCAATGTCCTGTGGGGGAAAAGCAGGGCTACCGCATCAGGCCATGAGCTGATCCATAGTAATGAGTGACCAAGCTGAGCACCAGGGGGAGGAAGCAGATTAGCTCACAACAACTGCTGCTGCAGCTTTCTGGTATAGTCCTTGGAAACATACGGTGCGTGCAGCTTGCAGAGCCATAGCATAGTATCTTTAACCTCATAAACATCCCCTGAAATGAACAGAGACTTCAGCCAGCTCCACTGCTGCAAGTGGTGCTGATGCACAGCTATACTTCTGAAGAGTCTTGAGAAGTAGCCTGATCATCACTTCACCCTTTAGGAAGTGGAGATGAGATTTAGGAAAGTGGACCCTGAAGGAGGGCAAGTTTTGTGGTAAGAAGAACTAGCCTCAAGCCAGGAACACAAGGGATTTTTTCCCAGAGATGCTCCTGATTATCTAGCTATAATGGGCAAATCTCCCCCACTTACGTCTTTTGACTTTTCCCTTACATTGAAAAGTCAGTTATTTCCATGTCAGAGGTGTTTTTCAGATATTGGCTGGATTTCTGGAAGCCTGTGGGGGTTTCCAGAAGCTAGTGCTGTGCAAGGGTACAACTTATTTCTAGGAGGTCAATATGATGCCAAGCCAACATTATCCCAATGTTCTAGGATCTGTCACCTTGTATGATGGCTTGGCACCTTGCTGGCTAAATTAAATACCTTTAGCCTTGCAAAGACTTTGAGGCCATTTTTTTTACAATTTTCTACTAGTTTCAAGTGGGAGAAAAAACTTGTCAAGATCTTGTCAAGGACACCAGTAGCTCTGCAGTATTCACTCCTCTTAGATATGAGAGCTAGGTGAATGCAGCACCACAGAAGTTCAGTAAAGCCTCTCAACACTGTTTTTTCTTGGACTCTCACCAGGTTCTTTCAAAGGATCTAGCTCCATCTTTTCTCTGGTTGCAGGATAAGTCTGAGAGCCCACATCACTCTCAGGGCTGAAGTGGACCACAGCTGGACTTCTTGGTTGCATGGGAGAAGGTACTGAGCTCATAGGGTAAACTCTGCTGTCAGTCAGTGCTGAGATTGTGCAGTGTAACCAGACACCATTTCTAAGCTGGTAAAACAAGAACACATGGTGACTTCTGTTCAGCTCTTCCCAATACATGCCACCTTCCTACTTCTTATTCAGAAAATAATTTGACTATACAGTCAGAACTAAAAAAAAAAAAATAAATAAAAAGAAGTAAAACAAGACCAAGTTCTGCAAGTCAAGGTTGAAAGAGGATTATGCATGGTAAGTTCCCAGCTAAACAGAAATACAGGGCTGTTTCTGCAGCATCCCACTCATGAATCCCCTGCATTCAAGCTTTCAGTGTGTCCTTTGAATTTGTCTCCACACATTTCCATGACAGCCATTTTGCTCAATTTTCTGGCTATATATTTGTAATTACTCCTCTCTAACTGACCTTCAAGGCCTTTTACACAATCCTGGATGTGACTGTGTTCTTCCTGTTCTGGGTCAGACTGTGTGCCTTGGGCTTACTGTCTCTTTTCTGTATAAAATACTCGGTATTCATTGCTCTCATTTCCCTTTACACCCTTTCACCTTTCCCCATGTGAATCTTGACTCCAAAGGTATGGGGAAGGGATCACATCTTACTGCTGCATACATTAGCTGGAGAGCAGTCTGAAGATCTGTGCTGCAGCACAAGTCTGTCCTGGGAGGCTACACCAGAGTACGAGTGATTTGGGTTGTTTCAGACTAAATTTGTCTCTTTGGTGCAGTGACTCACCATGGTGAGGCAGGTCTGGTGAATGACCTGCTGGCACCCAGGAAGCTCTGTCTTCACTGGAGAGCCCACCCCACCACTCAGAAATCCCTTGCTTTCCTTCAAGACCATCTTTGCCTGAGCATCTTTTTACCAAGAGATACTCC
The DNA here is from genome assembly GCF_022539315.1 of Serinus canaria. NCBI lineage: Eukaryota > Metazoa > Chordata > Aves > Passeriformes > Fringillidae > Serinus > Serinus canaria. The sequence goes on along the minus strand of NC_066320.1, from coordinate 16,084,769 downwards.
CACACAATTGTTCCCCTAACTGCTGTGTAGGGAGATTATTTATGGCTCAAGCTGTGCTGAGGCCCCACCTCCCACGTCCCCAGGACAGGTTTTATCATGCTGTCATTTCTGCCTTCATCTTGACAGAGCAATGCTGGTGCAGGAGGAAGCCCGCTCCCTGTGCGGGTGCTGCCTGGGGCTGGGACAGAGTCTGAGAGGATTTCTGTAACAGCAGGTGTGCCTGGGGCATTACAGAAATATTTTGTTACAGCTCATTCTGAGGCCCAGCACACAGTGTTTGCTACCACCTCTCTACAAGTCCAGTCTTCCAAGCCCCTGTTCCTTCTGCAAGAGGGAGCAGCATAAGGCAGGGAGCTGGGACACTGGGTAGGACACTGGCAGATGGACAGGGAGCGGCCATCCCTCATGTAGAGTCTGCATGGGCTCTTCTCTCTGGTAAGACATTTTGCAGTCTGTATCCTCTTCTAGAATGTCTTTCGCCCTGAAAAATCCTGCCACGGTACCACATGAGTGTCCCATGCAGGGGAGCTGCAAAGAGGCACAGGACAGTACATGTTTGCTCTCCCCTGTTCCATGTCTGGGTGTGAGGGGCTTCAGGAAGGATCTCCAGCACTGTCTTTTTGCCTTGACTAAGCCACAGAACAGCATTTGTACAGGACTTTCCAAGGGGGGGGTGTTTTCACCATTTATCTTTAACCACAAGTCTAGTGCAATAACAGATAAGTGCATTGGCCCATTAAAGACTTGGCTCGTGCTGCAGTGGCTTTTGTAATATATGACTAAGATGTAGTTGGGTGTTGGCACTGGAGGTAGAAGGCATTAATTAGAGCCATGTAGTTATGCCTAGGCCCTGAAGGAACACATGCAACCTAACTGGTTGCCCTGGAGCCCTCAATGCGGAGGTGAGGGGAGTTCAGCTTCCTTTGCTTTCACTAGAACTCATCACCTGTGTGGCTGGAGTTGCTATTTCCACAATGCTTCCAGTCAGTTGGGTTGAGAAGAGCCTATCTGTTGATGGAGTGACTGTCCCCCCTTGCAGGCCAACACTGTGCCCTGAGGCTACAGTACAGCCCCACTGATTTTGGCAGCCGTGAGGCAGAATATGCCCTTGCACCCTTTGCAATGACTTTAGCACAAAGCATATCACAGAGGAAATGGCTCTGACAGCCCCCACCTAGGCTCAGAGAAGCAGCCCTGGGGTGCACTACAGTGTTTACCCCAAGTGGAGCTGCAGCTACAGCACCTTTCTAGAGACTGCCCCATGTGCCTTAGGGCAGGCTGAGCATGAGTGTCTCCTGGAGCCAGCTGAGGCAAAGAGCTCTTGTCTAACCCCTCTTCACCCAAATTTCATCTAGATCTGTACAGTTGTTCGGACGCTATGACATGTCAGGCTGATCTCTTCCAAGCTGGAAGTTCATTGTTGTGCTGCCCTGATGATACCCAGACCCTTCTGCCTTTGGGAGGGAAAACTCTATTGCAGACTTATGAAGATGACCAAAGACAGTGCTGGCAATATTTAGAAAACCCCTGGAAGTTCCCTTTTGCAGGACCTGGGAGGCTGAAAGGGATGACATGGAGTTGAGTGGATTCTAATACAGGAAGGACATGGTACCTGCAGGCAAGGACTGGAGGTCCTGAAGTACCCAAATGATAGTAAAGAGGGTTCCCAGTGCACTGCACTCCTATCTCCCTAACTAAGCCCACTAGATTGGAGCTGGGAGCTGAAGAGTGGGGAACATCTTGTCCCCTTCTGTCATCTGCCAGAGGGGTTTTCTGCTCCCTCCTGTCCTGCATCAGCTGGGGAGGGATTCACAGCAGGAGGGATCAGGAGAGCCAGGGTTAAATCCTGAAAAATCCTGATCCAAGTGAGGCTTATGTCAGTGTTGGCCAGACCCAGGTATGTGGACACATCTTTTGTGAGTTTCAGGGCTGTGGGAAGGTGAGTGGGATATGGTCACAAGACACTGTGAGGAGTGCAACAGCTACTGCTACGGCAGGGAAAACATGTTCTGGACATAAATGTGTTTTTTGTGAATGATCTGGATCTCCAGTCAGGGGGCCAGGAAAAGAGACCTCTCTTACCTTCTGCAGCTCTCAGCAGGGCTGCCTGCAGGTGCTGAGAAGGCACAGACATGCCTTGTCCTGGTATGGACACACTGGGGAAGTTCTGAGCTCTTCCACTTGGTTAAATTTGTCACTCTGGCTGTGGCTTAGAGAAAAGCCTTCCCCCTCCCTGCCCTTCTGCCATCAAGAAGCTGCTGAAGGAATCAGGTCGTTGATCCTTCAGCAGTGAGGCCCCTAATTAGCCCAGCTTCTTGGAGGCTGCCAGAAAAGCCGCCTGTGTCTAAGGCTGCTGAGTCCCCCAGTCCTCCGTGTGGGGGAGAGAGGCCCCTCACAGGCAGGAGCCTGGAGAAGGAAGGAGATGGCAGCACTTTGATGCATTAAATATGAGGAAAGCCTGCCCTGCCTGATGCTTTTTCTCCATGCCTGGGAGGGCAGAAGGAGACAGACTTTCTGGGTGACTGTGGGGGCAGGTGAGCTCGGAATTGGACTTGCTGCTGGCATGGAAAGCAGCAAGGAGAGGCAGCTCTTCCCAAATTCTCTTGTAGATACGATGTGCACATGAAGCCCCAGCTCCCCTGGGCTCTTTGTCTCACACACATTTAATAATGATTTTTGGGCTGGGTAATAAAGTGCTGTTTAATAGCAAACCGATCTGGCAACCTGTGAGGGCACAAAGTGCTGGCTCCCAGTCCAAGTGGCTGCCACACGCAGATCCAGTGCACTGGCAGCATAGGGTCCTGAAGCCCTGCCACAGCAGCCCTCACCTTGGTACCCAGCTGTCCCATATGATCTCTGCTCACACATGCCACTGGTGCCAGTGGAGTCCCCATGGCAAGGCGGGAGACAAAGGATAGGTGATTTTTCCCCCTTGTACCTATAAGTGGATTCTTGAGATTCGTGTGCCATTTACCATCCTTGAGGTGCCTAGTGACACTGTGACATCAAGTTCCTGGTGGCCTGAGACACCCTGGCACCCCTGGCTGTAGTGTGCTTCAGGGGATGACCTTTGGAGAGGTAAGTCCCTGGCAGAGAACCTGTGCTCCAGGGCAAGGACTTGCTGATGTTGGTTGATAGCCTGGACCACACAGCCACTTTTATCTTCTCATCCTCGTGGCTCTTAAGCAATGGTGGGGCACAGGGGAGCCTGTACCCTTTGGCGTAGGGCACAAGGCACAGGCCGTGAGTGCTCACGCATGCCACGTGCCAGTGGCAGGCCGTTCATATTGATGTGCACGCTGCTGGACGGAGAAATGGACACCAGGACACGGGCAAGTGAGTGGTGTGGCATTGGAAGAGGCACATCGCCCTCCGGGGTCGCACTGCCAGTGCACGAGACCCGGTTGGCACTGGCACAGGGTGTGTGCACACCGGAACCTGAGCATGTGGAGGATGCTACACGGGTGGGGACCCGCCCACACATGGGGACAGGCACCCCGGTGTGAAGTCGGCCGCTCCTCGTGTGCCCGTGCCACCGAGTGGGCGGGGCTTGGCGCCCTGCGAGGGTTTCCCATTGGCTGCCGTGGCTGTCAGCGGGGCGGAGTGACAGGACCGGGCCGGGATTAGCGCGGCAGGGAGCGGCGGGTTGCGGCCGGTGGCACCGTGCTGCACCGTATCGTACCGAACTGCACTGTACTGTATCGTACTGTACCGCGGCGCGCCCGACGGGCCGGGCCGAGCCGCGCCGGGCCGGCAGCAGCGCGGAGGAGCGGCGCGGAGGATGCGGTGGCGGCGGCGGCACTGCCGGTGAGACGCGGGGAACGGAGCGGAGCGGGGCGGGGCGCGGCGGGGACCGGAGGCCGAAACGGGGCGTCTGGGGAGCGGGGAAAGTTGCAGCAGTTGTTGCAGAGACCGGGGCGTCTCTGCGCCCCCGCGGCGGCGGTGACCGGGGGGCGGCGGCACGGGGCTAAGGTGGCACCCGGCGGGGCCGAGACCCACTCCGGCCCCCGTGTGCCGGTGCGGCGGGAAGAGCGCGGGGCCGATGCCCAAGCATGGGGAGATCGCGGCGGGCAGCTCCGCCAGCCCCCCTGGCCAGGGGTGCTCCCTCTTCATCCGGATGGATGTCACATCCACTCAGGGCTGATCCCGCCAAACGGGAGGTGCCGGGTGAGGGAAGCCGGGCGGGGGGGGCGGGGAGCGAAGAGCATGTTCAGCCTCAGCTGCAAGGTGGGGACACGTCCCCTGACTAGATACCACAACTGAAAGAGGTCACCTTTTTGCACCACAGCCTCAGGGCCTCCAGACATCCCGCTTCGGTCACCACTTCATCCCCTCAAACTGCTCTGTGTCCCTCCGGAAGGCAGACTCATCTCCCAGGCACCCTAGCCCCCTCAGGTAGCCCGGCAGCCGCAGGCTGGTTTCCCCCATTCCCTGCCATGGGTCCCATGTCCAGCACACAAATATGGCCCATCGTGTGAATTTAACCCCCAGCCGCACACCTCTTGCCTGTCTCCCATCTCTGTGTCGTTCTTCGCCCAGTCTCTTCTCATTCCCCCCCAGCTCCTACGCCTTGTCCCCGCACTCCCGTGGCGTGGGTGTGTGCTTCCCCCGCAGCGTAAGCAGTGCCTGCTGCCTTCGCTCCGCATCGCCCCATTCCGCCAGGCAAGCGCTTGCACGGGGAGCAGCCGTCCCCTGTTGCACTGGGTATGGCTCAAAGCAATGTCCAAAGCATCCCTGGACATTCCTTTGGCCCTTAAGAAGGCACAGACAGAAGGAATAAGTTTCTTGTGAGATGTTTTCTTGAACCAATTTAATCCCCCAATGATGTGCAGCCCCTGGCTATCACACTGCAGCTCATGAGTTTTTCTCTTTGAATGTGTGCCCAGGGTTGCCCAGGCAGACACCCTGTGAGATTTTCTTTGCAGAACTTCTCCTGCCTTTAGGCAGCTGGACCAGCAACACTTCTCCAACCCACTTGTGCTTTACAGCCCAACCCATTAATCACAGTGATTTAAGGAGCATCCTTTTGATTCACAATTGAAATCAGCAAGCAGGAAGCTGTAGCTCATTCATTCCATCATTGATTTTTCATCTCAGTTGCATTTGTGCTTTTTACCTTTCATTATTAAAGAAAAGCTCACTCCACTGCAGGGTGTAGCCATCCAGCTTTGGTGGGTCAAAGGCAGGCATGGCCTTTACTCTAAATTTGATAATTCTGTTTTAATAACCAGGAGGACATTCTGCTTATCCCATTTATTCTAGTAATAACTCACATGTTTTGAGATAGGCTGGTTTTTGTAGATTTGTTATGTTGCAGAGAAAACAAACTATTCCTAGAGATAAGTTTTTTCCTTGGCGTATGTCTTAGTCTGCATTGAGATAAAAAGTAGAATTTCATTTGCAATATATAAACCCCGCATCTTTATTATTTAGCAATTAACTTCAGCAACCTTGAATGTGAACACAACTATAACAGGAGAAAAATATTGTAAAAATAGTACATAATAAATTAATCAGGAGAATAAAATTTTCAGTGAGCGAATTAGAGATTGCTGTTGCTCAGCAGGACAGATTTTTTCATCAATGTGCTAGTGCAGATAAATGGGTGCCTACCCCACAGGTGTGGTTTGGGTTATTTCATGAATAGTTTTGTCTGTGCATCTCTGGAGCCTAAACACTTGAAAGTTCAGCCCCACGTCCTTTAGGAATTTATTCCTGTCTGGTTTGATCTTAGAAACAGGGAGAAAAATAATCATGCTTTCCTGTTTGCAGCTGGCATATGGTTTCTCACTTTCAAATTATGAAAGTGAGGGACTCAGTATCTTGGCATCTGTCAGAAGGCACAAGCAGCCAAGGCAGAATCCTCTCTTCACATTAGGAATTCGAAGAAACTCAGGGAAGGATAAGTACAAGTTTTAGCTCCACTGGGAGAAAGACAAATGTCAGCAGTCCTGCCAGTGGGGTTGATGGGGGCTCCAGGTCCTGCCTCTCCCTGCAGCCACCCACCTGCTGCTGTGGGGTGGCTGGCCTCATGTCTGGGTATACGGTCTCTGGGCAGAGACAGGCAGGCGAGTGAGCGAGTGTGCAGGGCAGGCTTGCTGTGTTCCCCCAGGCTGGGATTGTCTGTTACCACTGCTTTTTGAATCTACTGGTGTTGACAGCTCTGTCTGCGCCATCAGTAGTGGCTGTGACATGTGTTGGTGTGACACAGTTTAAACCCAGGCTGACCTCCAAAGACAGAGGCTCCTTGCCCTTGCTGCTCATATTAAACTCCTTGAGCAAGTATAATTGGAGGATGTCTCAGCGATGCAGTAGATTCCTTTTCCCCCCCTTACTTTAGTAGGCTGTAGACTGTGAGTAGTAAATATATTCAGCCTAAAGCAGAATGAATGAAATCCACTTTATAGTGCATTCTCTCGCAGTGTCTGGGGTGCAGGACTGCAGAGAAAGTGCCTGAGCATCCTGGCACCCTGGGGAGAAAGCAAACACTCTTGGTGCCTGGCGGCCAAGCAAAGGGCTGCCAGCATCCCTGCAGTGGTGCTGGTGTGATACCCTTGATGAACCTTGCCTGCTTCCTACAGCCGGAGGGGATTTACTGGGGGCTGTCTCACCTGGCACATATCTTTCTCCTGCCATGAGGGCAGGGCACCTTTGGTCTGTCCTCCCCATGCCCCAGATTCTTTTTTGTTCCTTCCCTAACCAGCTCTTTGCCCTTGTTTCAGAGCTGCCTGAGGATGCATCACCTCTTGTCTCAGACATCTCAGGGGTGCTGGGAACCTGCCTTGCTGTGCCTGTGCCACCCTGCTGGGCTCCGGACTTGACACCTCTGTGCCCTCTTCTGGCAGGATGGCCCAAGCAGGGGCACCTGTCCGCTTCCACCCTGAGGAGGGCTGCACTGCCTCTCCCCCGCCCTTTGCCCACAGGGTGAACCGGAGGCCCTGGCTGGCGGGGGGAAGCCCCGAGGCTGGGCAGTGCAGCCCCCCACCCTGCCTCAGCCCCAACCTCAACGCCGGCCGCCTCCACCTGCTGCGCAAGGGCCTGGCGCCCGATGCCCGCCACTGCCCGCTCGGCCTCTACAACAGCACCGGCTCCTTGGCCCGCAGGCCGGCTGAGGCAGCGCCCTTTGGCAGCGGGAGCTGCCCAGGCACGGGGCGACTGACTGCCCCCTGCACCCCACGGTGGGGCCGGCCAAGCCCAGCTGTCGCCTCTCTGGGCAGCCGCAGTCCGCCAGCCCCAGAGGGACACAGCTCTGTGGTCACTTTCCGCTTCATTGAGAAGGCCAGTGTGCGGACACTGGGCTGCCCGACAACCCCCCATCTCCGCTGGGAGAATGGCCCCTACAGCCTCAGCCGCAGTCTGGAGCTTGGTGGGGACGTGGGATCCCTGCAGCCCCAGCCCCTGCCTCAGGAGCGGCTCCTGCAGACGCTGAAGCTGGAGGCCTCCGCGTCTGACCCGCTTCTGGCTGGGGGCAGGACTCCAGGGGGGACACGTCCCTGTGGGAAGGAGGAGTTCTGTGCCCTTGACACCAGCTGCCTCTGCCGGTCCCTGACCAATGGGCTGCCAGAGGAGTTCCCCACCTTCACCAGGAGTCCCCTGAAGCCAGAGCCCCGACATCAGGTAGGTGCCAGGGTCTCCCACACTGGGCATGGGCTCTGCCCTAGGGATGCGTTGTCCACTCATTGCTCTCCTCTCTGCAGGGCAGCGCCGGGCTGTATCCCCGGCAGAGCTCTGCCCATGCCCAGCGCATTGCCAAGGCCAAGTGGGAATTCTTCTACGGCTCCTCTGATACCCCAAAGACAGGTAAGACGTTGCAGGTGGATGCCATTGGGTGGACCCACCCCTCCTTTTAAGTCTGTATTGTCGGCAGAACTTGCACTGGGGCTGCCCATCCCTTGGGTCTTCTCAGTGCCCAATAAAGAGCTGAGATTCCCCCAAGACTGGCCAGCTTATGTCCTTCCGGGGTCAGATCACATATGTACCAACCTCCCTGCAAAGTCCCCTGTGGCCATGCAAAAGAGGTGACAAAGAGCTCCTGACTGCCTTTGCAGAAGAGCTTTTGAGTTTAGATGGGGTCTCAGGGCCGGCTGGAGGTGCACTAGCACTGACAGCCTGTCTCTGCCTCTCGCACTCTTTCTCCTTCTGCCACCTCTTCACTGTTTCCCTGTGTCCCTCAACCCTCTAGAGTTGCTGTTCCTGAAGGTGTTCAAGAAACAACTGGAATGGCACTTAGTGCTATGGTTCTGTTGACATGGTGGTGTTTGTCAAAGGTTGGATTTGATGATCTTGGAGGTCTTTTCTAAACTTAATGATTCTATGACATGTGACCACACTCTCAGGGGGGTTGTGTGTGTGTGTGTGTGTGTGTGTGTGTGTGTGTGTGTGTGTGTGTGTGATGCTGCAGGAGCAGCTCCTCAGTGCTCCCCATTGCAGCTCCCCATAGCTCTGAATGCTTGGGCCTTTTTTGCAGGCTCCTCTGCCCCTGACTCTGCTCCTCTGACTGAGCTCCCCCAGAAGTCTGTCTCCCCACTGCCAGCCAAGCCATCAGGGCTGGTACCTGAGCACAGCCTGAGCCACGTGGAGGTGGAGATAGAAGTGTCTCCTTTGAGCAGCCAGAAGCCTGGCTCCTGTGAAACTGGGATTATAAGGAGGACAGTGAAGTACTCTGAAACAGACCTGGACACTGTGCCACTGAGGTGCTATCGTGAAACCAACATCGATGATATCCTGGCTGAGAAGGAGGAGGTGGATTCAGCAATTGAGAGCCAGAAGGACAGTGAGAGCAACCCAAGTTTTGTGGGCACGCCAGGCAGGAGGAACAGCACACCAGAGGAGCCACCTGTTCCAGGTACCGGCTGCCCCAAGGATGGGCTGCAAGACAAGGGTGTGGACGAGGACGATGAGGTCTTTGAGGCGATGAGGAAGGAAAACAGGGAAAGGTGAGACTCCATGTGCAAAGGCAAAAAGCTCCTGTCACCCTCATTATTGTATCCTGCATGGCAAAACAAGCTCTGCTGAAGTGTCTGTGCCAAAATCCCGGTAGCAACATGCAAGCTGTGCGTGAGGGTGAGATGGGGTCCTGGATGGCACCACAGGGATTGGTGCTGGGGCTGGGGGCAGCACTGGGAAGGGGCTCTCACTGCCCTATGGAAAGAGTAAGCCAGCACAGGGGATCCAGCTCTGGGAGCTGTGCCACGGGCCTCACTCACCTGGGGTGGGTCCTGCAGCTCAGGGTGCCCAGCTGAGCCAAGACTTCCCAGCATGAGTCCTGCCAGGTCAATTACATCCTGCCATGGTGCTGCCAGGTGTTAGGGTGACAGTGTCAGGACACCAGAGGACAGGTCATGTCCTGGAGCTACTCTGGGCTGCCAGGTGCTGCTGGGCTGTCCTTCTCCCCACAGATGTGCTTCAGCAGTGGGAGCAGTTCCATTTGCTCAGCCTCATTAAGTATTTGCCATTTTTGGGAAAGCATAGGGATACATTGGGATCAAAAAAGCATTTGGTTGCCTTCTGTGTCATTTTTTACATGTGTGGCAAAACACTGGGAGGGTGATGGAGTGGGTGGCACAAAGATTATAATTCAGTTGCCTACCCATGGGCAGCAAGTGTGCTCCGAGCTGCTATCTGCCCCGTTCTAGATACTGGTATTTAGCACATATGGGAAATGGCATTTTGGCTTGGTGGCATGAAACTCTGCCCATGAAGTTTCCACTGGAATGGTAGCTTGATTGTGAGAAGTGATGAGCATCATCAGGTCCAGAGCCAGCCCACTGTATGAGACAGCCACCTGAAGGGGAAAGGCCCTGTGCAGGAATGTTCTGATATGTACATTGTCAAGTGAGTCAATTGAGTGAGGTCAGGAGGTTCAGCATCATCAGCAAATCTCCATAGGAATAGGGACAGGTCTCATCTGGGAAGCACAAAACTAGGGTGATGCCTGGAATGCTATGTGGCAGCATGAGCTCACCTAGCTGTGCAGAAGGTATGTGGGGAGCATTTAGGTGGAAGGAAAGGAAAAAGGAGGTTTTGATGTCAGCAGAAGTTAAAAATAATGAAATACATACATTAATAATACATTAATACAGAAGTGCCCCTGCAGTGGGAAGGAAAAAATGAAAGTGCTGAACTAACAAGGAGGGAAGGTGTGCATCTCAAGGGGAGCTGAGCTCCTATCATTTTGTCCAGCCCTTGCATCTCTATTGGAGGGGACAAATACATGCCAGTGACCCTGTCCTCAAAAATTTGGGTTCTAGAGAAAAGCTGAAAATAAGCTATTTGTAATGTGGGGTTTTTTTTTCCAAATGGATATTTGAGTGAGGTGTAAAGTTATTGCAAGTTCTTCAATTTGCTGTGACAGTTTTTTTGCAGTGTTATTTTGTTTCTAAATATCTTTGAGGCCACTGTGAGTTTTATGAGCTGTAAGCCTAGATCCGTTTTGTTTGTCCTCTGAGATACCCTACTGTAGCTCCCTAGCCAGTGCTGAAAGCTTGGATGTGTCCTTAAAAAACCACTGTTGCTCCTAAAAGATGGTGCTCCCAGTATAGTTACCAATGGGGATGTCACATTCATTTGACACAGCTCCTTTGTAGACCAGTTGCTTTTTTCCCCTGCAGTCCCCTGAATATTCCCCTGGTAAGTGCAGACCCTGCAGACAGAGTCTTGAAAATCACGAGGCTCAAATTGCGAGCTTGTTCAGTCCCTCAATCACGGCCCTGGGTTTTTGCTTACACACTGTTTTGAGCTCTGCAGCTGCAGTCCTTATCCCTGTTTACCAGTCACCAGTACTGATGTTTTCTTCTTCAAGCTTTCTGCTTTGCCTGCTCACAGGAGGGGTGAAGCTGGGGGGATGAAGAAGCCGCCCTGGTTTCCTGGACCTGGCACCATTCTGCTGCTGCAGGAGCTGCTGAACCCCATGCCTGTCCTGGTTGCTGGGAAGGACCAACCCTACAAAACCGCTGAAGCGCTTTTTGATGCTGATTTTCAGCTTTTAGACATGTACATCCCTTTGAAAATCTAGCTTTAAGGGTTTGGTACTACCCTTTGACTTGGTACTACCTTGTTGTACTTAATGTTCTGGCCAAAATTCAGAATCTTCTTTTGTGATTTAACCTCCCAAAATAAGAGAGCTTGCTAACAGGAAAAAAAAATGTACCCCAAATCAAATGAGACATGAAAAGCAATGGAAGAAATGTTGTCTTCTTTCAGCAAATCTGCTTCCTGAACATATTCAGTTATGTCTACTGACTCTAATGACTAATCTAAGCCTTTACTGTCTTTGTTTCTATTAGTCCAAGAGAGCCGAACCTGTCAGTGAGAGCAGGCTCAATTCCCTTCCTCCCTGAGCATCAGCAGACATGTTGGCTAAGCTATAGGAAGAGCCTGGTTTGGCCCTCAGCATGGGTGCCTTGGGCTGATAAGAGAGAAGAGGCTTTGCTAGGGAATGCTCTGCTCCCCCGAGAGCACAGAGGGCTGATGGGAGTCAGTGATGCCTTTTCTCCCTGCAAGCCTTGACTAGAAAAGCCCTTAGATATGCTGCTTGTGAAGCCTTTCCAGAGCCTTTGTGCTTGCTGCCTGTTGGCAAGAAAATAGCCACAGGGCAAGCCTTGGTGGGGATTAGAAAAATGGTTATGGTCTCAGTTCCATCAAATGCTTAAGCATGTGCTTAACCTGCATCAAGCCTCTGATGTGCTGTCTGAGAGCCCAAAGTGGCTGCAGAGGCAGAGCTCGGGTAGATGCTTCTAGATGGAGCACCGGGCTCCAGCTGCAGAGGGGACACTCAGGGTGATGCTGGCAGGGGTCTGTCAATGAGCAGGGCAGGTGCCTGCAGCTCCTGTGGGTGAGCAGGGGACAGCGTGACAGCGTGAGGTGGCAGGGGAGTGTGGACAGTCAGGGGAGACAGCAGTGCCTGTGGTCAGTACCTGTGCCTAAGCATGGGACAGAGTGAGGACACTGAGCCCCAAGAGCAGGCTGCTGCCACGCTGGAGGAGTAGTGCAAAGGAGCCTGGGGGGACTGCAAGGAGCTGCTGAGACAGGTCTGTCAAGAGCTTTGTTGAGAGAAGAATAAAGCTAGGCGCTGCTGGACAGTGCTGAAAAGTCTGACTTTCTTTGAACTGAGCTGGGATCCTCACACAGCAGTGTGCCTGGGCAGGCTGGAGCAGCCTGGAGCTGGAGGAGCGGGGCATGGCTGAGTCAGGGGTCCGCAGGGTCACACGAGCATTTAGCAGAGAGTTATAACCACTGAGGGCCAGAGGAGAGATTTTCCCCTCCTCTTCCCCCCTGCCGAGGATGGCATGTCTGCAGCACCATGTGTCTGCAGGCAGGGAGATTGGGGTGAGCCCCTTCCCCTCCATCAGCCATCACATACATCAGAAACCCAGTTGCTCACATCCCCTACCTAAAACCTTCCCTGAGGCAGTGTTGGCTCTCGGATCCGCTTCCCTTCCCTGTCTGCCTGGCCCTCTCCTAAGGAAGGCTCACTGCCTCTCCTGCATCAGCTCAAGGCTGGAAACCTATTTGCTTCCTGCTGCCTGTCTCCCAGGTGCTTGATTACAGCTTCTGCATCTCCTCTCCTCTGCTCCTCTCTGCTGGGTTTGTCTGGCTTGGTGTCAGTGCAGTGACCCTTCCTGGGGGACCAACGCAGAGGATGGAGGAGCTGGGCAGTGCAGCAGGGGCTAATGGAGCATCTGGGTCTGAGCAGTCAATATTGCTCCCATGCTGCTGTGGCTACATCCTTGTGCTTGATATTTTGGGGTGAAAATATTGTTTCCAGAACTTGGATGGTGTGGACAAAACCAGCCATGATTTTTCTGTGGCTTAGTGGCAATATGCTTGATCACAAAAGTGAGCCCACCTAGCTCTCCTGGAAACAAGATACCTCAAATCTGCTTGTATTGTCCTCCCTGGCACATTTTTTTCCCTCCTCATGGATTCAAGGTGCAAAATGATCAACAGCATTAGCTTGGTTTAGTCACATGGGGCTGGGCAGGAAGAATGGAGAATGCACATTTACATCTGTAAAGCACATCTGCAGATATTAAAGAGGTCTCTTCTGCCTTGTCTTCACCAAAAGCCACTTCAGAAGTGGCTGCTCCCGGGGCTCCTAAAGGAATTGTAAGTGTCACGTGGTGCTGCACAGCCAGGGAAACATTGGTGGATGGGTGAGATCAGCCTGCACCCTGCCTTACTTACCTGTGTCTGGCTTCACTGCACTCCCTTTGAAACCAGCTGGCACTCTGGGGGAGTCAAGCTGCCAGCTCTTGGCCTACTGAAGTAATTGGGGTGAGATTTTTGAGTGACATGTGAAGGCTAATGAATGAAAATAATTTGGTGTGTGTTACAGCAACGCATCTTCTGAGCCCTCTGTAGGAAGCTGTTTTTTCATAACAAATGTTATGACAGGCTGGAGCAGTTCCTCTCCTTTAATCAGAGGAGAGAGTGGCATAAGAAGTGCTTTTCTGCTGCTTTAATAAAATGATAGCAGCTTATGAGTAAAGTAGGCTTTTAGGGCTGTATTTGTGCTTGTACTGCTGAAGCACTGATGTTCCCTGGGTTGGAAACATCCATGTTGTCATGGGCTTAGGTAGGTGGGCAGGCTGTACTTCATTTACAGGGCAAGACACTCAGGGCTTCAGGGTTTAGAAACTTCTGTTTTGGGCTGGACCTAGACCAGCAGTGGAGTCAGGCTGGACTTTCCTGTGGGGCTGATCCCTGCCAAGATGATGAGCTAGGACCAGTCATGGCCCCCAGAGCATAGGTGAGCTCAGATCCCCAAGCCCAGAGATGGGTGTGAGGCTCCCTCTGTGCTGCCTGGGGAAACCTGGAGCTCAGTATTGATGTGTGCTCAGTCACACATGTCTCCTGGGACTCAACATCACCTTGTGGATACAGCCAGCAGACCTTGCAGGTGAGTGTTGGTCATGCTCTGAGCATAGTACTCAGTGACCACAGTGCAGTGTTCATGGAGAAAGGTGTCACGCTGTCTTGAGCAGCTTCAGGAGGAGCCTTCTTCGTGATAGAAGGTTCATGAAGGCTCATGAAAAATTCAACCACTTCCAGATTTGGTTGGAAATGGAGCTGAACTACATCCTGCTTCTAGTACTTGAGCCCTTTATTGGATCTTAGCTCAAGACAAGTGATTGGAAGCAGTAGCCATCTCATAAGCTTCTTAGGAGGATGAGCCACTAAAGGAACAAAAGTCTGTGGTGCATTAAAGGAGAAGCATATGTCTGGAGGGAGGCCAGCCCAGTCCTGCTTCCCATGCTGTCTTGGGCAGGCGAGGCATTTCCTTGGTGGTCTACAGATGTTCGAAGAGATTTCTACCCTTCTCAGTTTCCTTCTGAAGCAGTGTGTGGGCTTTTGTTTTAGAATTTTGATCCTTTGCTCTTCAATGATCAATTCTTCTCACTTTCTTTCCCTCTAGGATCATGGACCGAGACACACAGGGTATGCTCAAGTCTCCAGTGCCCTTCCTTCTAGGGCACAGCCTTTCCAAGGATGGCATGGACTCTTTCAGCAAGCATTTTGAGACCATCATGGAGTCCCATCGAGCCAAAGGCACATCTTACACCAGCCTGGACTCCATTGACATCCTTTCTTCCCCAGCCCGTACCCATGGGACCTTTTTCACATTTGACCTCCCAGCCCTCACCCCAGAAATACAGGGAAAAATCCGAGACAGCGCCAAGGTGATCGAGGAAAGCTTTGCTCCTCTGGCTCACTTAGAGCCAGACTCTGGGACCAGTTCAGCCACAGATGCCCCCTGGACAGAGAGGGAGGAGGACCGCGGGAGACGAAGGAAGGGCACTCGACACAGCCCTTGCCACTCAGAGGACAGCTTTGGCACTCCCTTGGCCTCCAACACAAGGTGAGTGACCAACGTTGCTTGCTGTCCAGCTGGGCCACGAAGGCTTGATGTGGAATCTGATGCTGTGAGGTCTAGTTTGCAGCCAGAGCCTAACTCGTGTTGCTGGGGAAGGGTCAGGACTGCACGTGCTAGATTTTCTAGGCAGTAGCTGACCAGGCCAGTGATCACCATGTTATTGTGGTAGGTATGTTGATGGAAGCACAACTCCTTTTTCATCTTTGCCAGCTTTGTAGGACTGTGAAGTTTCCTTCAGGCAATCAAGCAGGGAATACCAAAACGTCAGTCCTGTGGTGGTTTTCATTGCAAGGAAGTCCAGTATCTGTGATGGTATGGGGAGAGTCCAGTCTGAAGTTGACCACCAGCAGAAATTTGACAATGTTTCCCTGCTGTGGATTGTTCCTTGCCATCTGCACTTGTTTCTTAAAGGCAGGAGCGCCATGGTCTTGTGCTTGTTGTTCTGCCTTCCTGAACCTACTCAGCCTTGTTTGTGTTGGAAGATGGAGGGATGAGCAACCTGAAACCCTCATCTACTTTGCAGGCTTTGGTCTTTTCCATAACTGTGTCACTTCTAGTCACAGTCTGCGCCATCTCTG
The DNA here is from genome assembly GCF_022539315.1 of Serinus canaria. Taxonomy (NCBI): domain Eukaryota; kingdom Metazoa; phylum Chordata; class Aves; order Passeriformes; family Fringillidae; genus Serinus; species Serinus canaria. The sequence continues at coordinate 16,069,316 of NC_066320.1, read as the reverse complement.
TAGGCTCAGCTTGGGGTGGCCAGGTGGAGATCTAAGCTGTGTGTCTTCTCTGGTGTCTGCAGTCAAGGGAGGAGAGTGGGATATTGTATCAGCTCTGTGGCCCTTCGACTGACCCAAGGGGCAGAGAGGAACTGGGTAAGGCATTCCCTACCTTTGGGACACTGAAGCCAGAGATGTGGTAGCCCAGAGGCCTGACAAAATTTGTGCAGCAAAACTGATCATGTCTGGGAGGCACATGGCAGTGAAGGGTGACAGTATCCAGCCATGATTAGTGCTCTCTGCAGGAAGAATTGGCTTCCTATTCCTTTGCCAAGGCAAGGGACTGAAACACAGCACCCTGGGGAAACCAAAAGGACAGTATGTGACTAACTGCCCATGGGATGCCATTGTAGCACAGGACGGCAATGCAGGGCTGTAGGCAGGTGTGAGGGTGTAGAGACACAGCTGGCAGCAGGAGCAGCAATGGGATGGCTAAAAGGGATTATTCCTCACTGGTTTATATTCAGTGGAGCACACAGTATGCTGGCAGCACCGAGGACACCGCGGCACTGTTCTCCCACCCCAGCTCAGGTTTCATAGCAGTGCTGGCCATGGAGGGATGTTGTGTATCCCTTAAGCTGCCCTAGATCTTTGCTGAGCCCACCTTTGCTGGGCCTCTTGTCATCTCCTCTTCTGTCAGGAGTACCTCTGCTTTGGTGACAGAGGAGCACAGGGGAAATGCAGCTGCAGTCCCCACTGTGGTCCCTGGCCTGGGGACCCCAAGGCCTGGGCTTCCCAGAGCACCTTAGCTGCCAGCCTCACCTTCTCTTACACATGTGTGCAGAGTCCCAGGCAGCTACCTTTCCCTGCTTAGAAACTATTCCCTTGGTTATCAGTAGGTCCCTGCACAGCACTTATTTTGTCCAGCTCAGACCCTGTTTCTTGCCCATGTCCTGGACTGTTCTGCTCTGCCATGCTGCCCTGCAGCGGCTGAGCAGGTGCCCTAACTCCAGTTGTGACCTGAAGCAGAGACTGCTGGAAAGACACCTCCCCTCCCAATTCCACAGGCAATGGTGGACAGAGGGGCAGGTGTGGTTGGAATCTGCCATCTGGTGCAGTGGAAAGGAGTGGAGATTGGGGCTGGGAGCAGGAACTAGGTTGGGAAGCAGTTAAGGCATGTGGGACCAGGGTCTGAGACAGCTCATCATCTGCAGGATCAGTCTTCAGGAGGCAGGGGTTTCTGGCAAGGGAGAGATCCAAGAAGTTTCCTCTTCCCAATCACTGATGCTACCAACTTTCTAGACTCTCAGTGGAGCTGGCCATGAAGCTAAAGATTCCCAAATACTTTGAGGAAGAAGTGGCTGGACTGATTGCTCAAAGGTTCTCATGAACTGGAACCAGCAGATCCTGATGCCTGGCAGGGCTGATCTGATCGAGCAGAGCTTATCCTTGTAATTCTCCCACTAGGGGGTATTCAATGGAAATTGGTAAGGAAAAGAGTTAAAGAACCTCTGCAGTCACTGTAGTGTGTCATCACCTGTGCCAGCAGGGTCAGAGCAAGGCATTCAGCACTGTCCATGGTCACTAGCAGTACAGGCTGAGTGCCACCAGCACAGGTAGACTGGGAGCCCCTGGCAGGAGGACTCTGCAGTGGAGACTATGCTTTACATTGTCTGTAAGTCTTAGGGTTGGTAGAGGTGACCTCAGGCTGCAGGGCTTTGGTGTGACTGGTGATGAACACCAGTGGGTCTAGGCCTGCATGTGCTGCCCTGTAGCTGTCCTCTTTGTGGCCCCAAAAGCTTTGCTGCTGACTGTTGCAATAGTTGGGGTCGGGATCCGGGTTGGAGATAGCCTTGCAGCCTGTGACTTCCCACCTCCTTCAGTGGCAGGAATGGCCAATCAGTGATGCCCTGCATTGCTGGGGAGATGTGGTGTCCCCTGCAGCCGGTGGCCTTGGGTCATGCAGCCTTGTTGCTTACGCCAAGGCTCTGGTGTACCTCAGCATATAACAGTTGAGACCATGCTTTTATCTTGACCTTGTATGTGGGAAGTGTGTCCTCCCCTGGGATGCCTGCACCTACTCCAGCAGGCTTAGTTGAAAGGGGTGGAGCGGAGACTGAACCCCCTCCATGCCCTCCCCACAGTGACATCTCCAGCACAGGCTCTGTGAGTAGGGTATCACCCGATTTGGGCAAGAGGCAAACGTGTGCAGGTCCCCTGCTCTCACTGGGCAGGGAGCTGTAGTTAAAGCAGGTTGTCCTTGTGGCTATGACAAATCTCTGAAGAGCATGTGTGGAGGCAGAGCTTCCCAGGGCTGGGGAGCCCTTCAAACTCAGGGAAGCCAGCCAGGGACGGATGCAGTGCTGGCAAGATGGTGGGGCAGGAGCTTGGGCAGCCGTGGGAGTTTACAGGGACATTACTTCTGTGGCGACAGCCAGACTTCTGCAGCTGCAGGTCCAAATTGCAGGACTTGGCCAAGATGCTGGTACAAGCAGGTGTCCAGAGGGTCACTTGGCTTGCCCAGTCCTATACAGGCAGGCGCTGTGGGGCATCAGCTCCGGAGGAATGTAAATGGGCAACCTGCATCTCTCTGGGGTTGCAAGTCCCCTGAAACCCAGCTGCCCAGCTTCCCTGCAGTCCCACTCTTCCGGAGCCAGCCTTTGCCTCGGGCACAGTCGTGCCGGTCCCTGAGATTTGTTGCGGAGGGAAGAGACGTGACTCGCCCCCCGAGCGAGGCGGGTTCTGCTGGGACCTCATCGGGGCTTGCCTGCGGTGGGACAGAAAGAAGGGTAGGCGGGAAAGGCAACATCAAAGGTGAGGCTGCAAACCGTAGGTGAAAATGGCCAGACAGCACGGCGAGGGCAGCACGCCTGGAGCCTCGCTAGAGGGAGAGCTCAGCCCTGGAGCCGCGGCCGTGTGGGAGGAGCGGGGAGCCCGTGGGGCTGGCAGGCGCCCCGGGCGGAGGATGCGCCGGGAATCAGAGCTGCGTCCCTGCCAGAGCGCGGCTGCTGGCGTGTGCTGGAGCACGGGGCCTGCCAGCCAGCTCCGCTGCCTTTCTTTATAAGGTTCCTTTTGTTACTGCCGCGGTCGGGGAGCCGCTGCCGCCCTCCCTCCCAGGGCCAGCGCAGGTCTCTCAGCTGACCTGAGCTCCCAGGTAGCACTGGGCAAACTGGTGAGGATGCCGTGAAGGGCTATGCCAAGTTTGGGGCCCCTTGGGGTGGATTCGGGGTGTGATGCAGGAGAGTGAGGCTGAGCACTGAGCAGAGGAAGGTGGACCTTGAGGAAAGGATGAAGATAGATTAAGGGAGGTATGGGGTGGGCTGGGGTGGTAGCGCAGTAGGGAGACAAGGCTAGAGTGCAGGATGAACAGGTCTCCTCACAGGCATTGGCACAAGGAATAAAGCCTGGGGGAAATTTTCCCCTATGCAAGCTATGTCAAGCCATAAAGAACAGCAGAAGCCAGGACATAGAACACATCAGCCCGCCATGGCCAAAAGACAGTGCATTCCAGGGATGACAGGTCTGCCTGCAGAGGCATGAGCAGCAGCACATACCTGTGGGATGCAGCCCCATGTGTCAGGCATTAATTCCAGCTCTCAGATGTGACTCAGAGGCCCTAGACTGGTCTTGGCCCTAGGGTCCAAGACACCCAGGTTTTTCTGTGCTGACTCTGTGGCATCTGTGTCTTTGAAGGAGAAGACCACCCTCCATCCAGCAGGTGAGTAACTAGATATTTAAGGCTCTCGGCTGGCTCAAAAAATTGTTTGGTGGGATTTTAGTGTCAGTCCCTGTCCTCTACAGGAGCAGTTGTGTCCCTCACAAGAAGAGCTGGTGGGATGGGGTGATGGAGGACAAATAGACATCTCCAGAGAATGCTGGTGCTGCAGGGGAGGTTCTGTAAGTCTGCAGAGAAACAAGACTGAGGTGGGGCACAGCTGCCCAAAGTTCAGTCCTGTCTGGATCTGTCAGCAATAACGCTGGTGGATGCTGCTGTGGCTGGGTGATTGTTGGACTCCAGAGCTGCCAGAAAGCACAACCAGCTGTGCCTGTGGTTGGAGGCTGGTCTAGCTGACCTTCAAGTGTCCTCCCAGCCCTAACTTCAATTCTGTGAGGAATGAACTGGCCCAGATTTTTGCTGTCATAAATCAAAGTCATTCCACTGAGACCGATGGAGGGAGCTGCGTTTATTTAGCTCAGCCAAAGATCCGGTCTGGTACATTCTTAGCAGCAACATTAGGCAGGCTTGATTTGCTTGGCAGAGGCAATCTAGCTATGCACATGGGCTGTCCAGAATTGAGAGGAGTGCTACTTTGCCCCATGCACCTGTCCTTTGTGGATTTGCACCAGGCTCCTTACCATGGTTTAGGATGAAACCAGCCTCATGTGGGGAGCAAGAGGTACTTGAATTGTGTTTAAAGGTCAGGTCTGGAGTTTCCCGCAGCAGGTGTCTTGCCTGGAAGTGTGTCAGGATGGACCTGGACAGCCCAGGAGCTCAGCTGAGAAAACCCCAGCTTCTGGGGAACAGGTTGTTGCTGCAGGAAGGGTCCCACCATGCAGATGTGTCTCTGCTGGCATCTGGGAGGTGGAGATCAGCCCCTTGGGCCTTCTTGCTGCTCCACATCCCAGAGAGATTTGCTCCTGGTTGCTGGAAAACCAAGTGAGCATGGTGCCAAGTAAGCTTGGTTCATGGTGGCAAGGTGAATAGGATGTCAGGACTCCTTCAGTGACACACTGCATTGCAGCCAGGGAAGGTGCTGTGGTCTCTGCCTCTGGGCTCCAGGCAGTCGGCTAGAGGAGGAATATTGGGGTGAGATGATGATCCAGCTACAGGAAATGAGAGTTTGGCCCTGATAAGGAACATTTGGGCACTGGAGAACCATCTGATCTGGAAGAAGCAGTATGCTTGGTATGGTGGCCCTGAGCAGGACTATGATTCTGCAGCAGCTTTCCAGGGCAGGAAGCACAAGTCCTGCTGAGATGGAGTAGGAAGTGGTCAGTGAAGAGCCTCTGTCTCAGGGTGAGCCAAGTCCTGTCCTGGATGACGTGCCTTCCTTGCAGAGACCGCCAGATGTGCCCCATTGCAGCACTCTGGGCTCTGTCACCTCTGAGGTGACAGGGGGACCTGTGCTCCCAGTGACGCAATTGGTGGCAGCAGGGAGAGGGGTGAGGTAGCACTGTGTCTGTTTAGGAGTGACTTATTTCATGCACACTGAGGATACTTGCACAGTATCAAATTTGATCTTTATTCCGTAAGTGTGTATTTAACATAAAAAATATTATCTCAGTGTTTCTTCAAGTCAAACTAAAATGTCACTTTACTAAACACACCAAAAAGCCCTTATCCTGAGACCTACAATTAGCTCATTGGGGAGAAAATTAGCATAACCTCAGTTACCTCAGACAGGGACACCTCTCTTGCTCTGCTCTCCATTTGCTTGAGAATTGGGCTCTTGTTTTTCTGTCTTTAAGCTGCATGTTCTCCAAGCCAGTAGTGGCTTTGAGTGGTGGCAGACAGGTACCACAAAGGGGGCATACTGAGCCTACAGAGGCTGACTGTCCATATTTAACTGCATGAGAGTGGCTTGAGTGCTAGAATAAAACACATTTCACTGCATGGTTGAATAGTACCTCATCCTGAGAGCAAGGTTATGCTTTGCTGTAAAACACCAAATCAGTGCTGGAACTTGGTGAGGGAGAGAGCAGCAATTTCCACTGGTAGCTACTTTGAGACTCAAGGTTTGAGTTCCCTGCATGCCCATTGCAAGAAGCAAGGCAGGAATTGTAGTCACAAGTTGGCACCCTGCAGGGAGGTACAGATATTGAAGGACAAGAGAGATTTTATAAGTGGCCCCACACCTGGATGCTCAGCACTAGGTAGGAAAGCTGAAGACCATAGGTTAAGAAGAGAGGTCATGGGGGGAGATCTAGGGCTCTAGGTTTTTCCCTGGATGCTCCAGGAACTGGCCGTATGAGGGAGGACAACCTCTCAGGCAGGATTGATGACATCTAGAAGGATATCAGGAGGGTTAGGGATGGTGCAAAGATTTAAAATATTTTGAGAGGGTGACTGAGCAGCAACTTGCTCTGGAGATGCAGCTGGACCATGGAGAGTGTTAGAGGGTGGCTTTGCTTTTTGTAGCTTTGCATTTTGTAGCTGGAAAAGCATTCTTGGAATTGCTGGGCGGCAAAGGGCACAGTGCCCGTGCCCTTGTGATAACAGATAAAGATTTTAGCAAAAAAATGCAGTCACCACAGCCCATGGCTGGCCGGTGCCAGCTGCTGGGATGGATTAATGTCCTCTGCCTCTGGGAATCAAAGAGCCTGTGACCTCTGTCCTTAGTTGAAGTCCCAGTGAGTGCTGACACAAAGGGAGTTGAAGTGGGGCCCGGGTGTGTGCCCAGCACCGGCCCAGCAGCACCCAGCCTGTTCAGCTGTTGGGCACCCCTCAGAGCAGCTTTGACCATGCCAGACAGTGAAGGCACAGTCAGGCACCAGGGCCCATGCCAGCAGCACCTTTGGATCTGGCTGTTTTGGGAGGAGAAGAGCTTTTAGGCAGGTGGGTCATTTGCCCACAGGATGGGGTGTGCTCATGATGCAGACAGTGATGCTGGAAGCTGCCTGCCCAGCTCCCCAGAGCTGGTGGAGTCAGTCCTGGTGAGCTCAGAGTGACTTTGTGACCACTCTTGTGGCTGCTTCCACCAGGGTGCATTGGAGTAATGGATAGTCTCCCTGGGGAGGACTGGAGCCAAGTGGGCACAAATCTGCCTTGGCCACCCATCCAGGTCTTACAAAAATCACCTTCTGGCACCACTGAGTTCAGCAGTGGTCTGAGCAAAGCACATCTCTCCAAGGACTTGCACCAGGGAAGTGTCTGACCCACAGGTTTGAGTGGAGAGCAGCTTCTCCTGCTGCATGCTGGCTGGGGGTGACAGGAAGGTAGAGAGGATGGCCCCTGAGAGCCCCCCGAGGTGTGAGGCAGCCTGCCAGTGTTGTGCAGGGCTCCCCTGGGACAGGCAGCACTGAGCAGCAGGAGGCTCGTCCTTCTTGAAAAAAGCAGAGCCTCAAGGAGATTGGCCTGGGTAATTGGCTCAGGAGAGCAGGCCTCTTAAAACTCAATTAGAGACTTTTAAAAATAAATCAGACTGGAACATTGTAAGGGCTGCCAGAAAATTTGGGCGAGGTCAGAGTTGCTTAACATTTGTTGTTGATTAGATTCAACCAGCTTTTGGTTGGGATAACTTCTGAGCAGCTGAGTCAGATTGCTTTGGGGGCCAAGCCAAGAGTGTCTCCTAACATGGCCATTTAAGGCGTGGTGGGCTGAGAGCTGATGGGCAGCCTGGAGAAGACTGCACTCCACTGTGAGCTGGGAGGCCAGGGGGGTTTTCCTTCATTCTCTGCCTCATCTCTGCCATCTGTGTAGTGCTTTGAAATCAGTGGGTGGGCAAAGGTGAATGAAGGAATTAGAGTTGTCTTTCTTGGGTAGAAACTGCACTTGAGAGCAGCACGATGAGTTTGTCCAGATTAAAAAATGAGTACAGAGCTGTAGGACAGCATGTGATGTTGCACGTTTCTGCTCCAAGTCTCTGCTACAGCTGAGCTTGGCAGATCCTAAGCCCACACATACAATTTCACAGGTTCAGAGTGGGGGACTTTGGAGTAGTTGTCCTTTCCTTTCACATCCAGTATGAATGTTGGTTTGAGTGCCTTGGTCCAGTCAGTCACTGGTGCTGTCCCGTCACCCCCCCCCTCCTCTGAAACCTGCATTCCTACACCTTCCCTTAGCTCCCTTATCTGACTTCAGATTGTCTCTGACCAGTGCAGTTCATCCTGGGTCCCAGCAGTGAGTAGCTAGTCTCCAAAGCAGGGTGAGGAGCTTGCATTTCCTGAGACGCTGAACAAGGAGGGGATCTGTAGGCAGGCTAACGTGGGGTGTCCCTTCCCATTGCAGCGACCGCCCCCAGAGCCAGCTGGTTTCGGACTCGGAGTCAGAGATGGACAGCGTGGAGCAGCTGGCGCTGGGCAGCACAGACACCCTTTCCAACGGACACAAGGCTGACCTGGAGGCTGCCAAACGCCTGGCCAAGAGGCTCTACAACCTGGATGGCTTTAAAAAAGCAGATGTGGCTCGCCACCTGGGGAAGAAGTACGTGTGGGTATTTGGAAGGAATGTTCCATTCTGCAAGGAGCTCACCTGCACCCGCAGTGCACCTGCAGCTGCTGCCCTTGTAGCGCACCAGGCTGGCAAGGAACTGCTGGCAGGACCACAAAACCCACTCCTCACGACTGGTACATTTGCACCAGGTGTTCCCTCTAAAGGTCTTAAAACCTAGGAGACATCCAGATTTTCCTACCTTCCTACCATGACTGCTTCTTGGATGCTTCAGTAAGGTGTTGGGGCATGGGGATGGCTAGCTGACCTCTCGGGGGCCCTTCCCTCTATAGCTTCCCCATTTTCTCTTACATGCTCAGTATTCCCAGTGAATTTGTGGGTGACTTCTCTGAGTTTCATGGGAGCATAGGGTGTCTCTGTCCCTAGCACACTTCTTGCAACCCTGGGGAGCTCCCAGCCTCCTGGAATCCACCCAACCCCTGTGTGCCTTTGGCTGTCCCCACAGCCTGGTCGATTTCATTCTCACCCTCCCTCTTTTCCATTTCAGCAATGAGTTCAGCAGGATGGTGGCAGGGGAATATCTGAAGTTCTTCGTGTTCACAGGGATGAGTCTGGATCAAGCTCTCAGGTCAGAACTGGGTGTGTGTATATGGGTGCGTGAGGTGGCCACTAGAGTGGAGTCCCAACAGACTGTGCCTTCTGCAGCTCTGCAACCACACAGAGATCTGCAGGAGCAAGCAGACCCCATGACTGCCACCTGGAGATCCTCTTAAATGGAGAGGGTGGTTTCCAAGATGATCTCTCAGCCATGCAAACAAGAAAAAACACTCCTGGTCTTAACTCAATGGTCAGTGCAGTTGAATGACAGTCTGGTTCATCTAGGCCTGACTTTCCAGGTCTTGAACTAAAATTCTTCTGTTGTTACACCTACCTCCTTTCCCAGTGTAGCTCGTGGGATTGGCTGTAGGTCTCTGCAATGTGCCAGCAGGGTATGGTGCTTGGAGGAGAGTCCCACAATGGGTTTGGAGGGAAGGAAAGTTGTGCAAAACAGGGCTTCATCCAGCACACAGGAAGGTCTCAAAACCAGAAAGCACAGCTCCATTCCTCCATAGGGGGAGTTGAAGAAACAGCAGTGGGCTTCATGTGCAACCAACCCTGCTGCTGCTTTTTCAGGTCCTTTCTAAAAGAGCTGGCTCTGATGGGAGAGACGCAAGAGCGAGAGCGAGTGCTGGCTCATTTTTCCCAGCGCTACTATGAGTGTAATCCCAATGCCATCTCTTCAGAGGGTAAGAAACTGTGCATGTCTGTGGGGACTGTGTGTCTGTGTGTGCATGAGTGTGTGTTTCAGAGGAGCTTATGCGTTTGTCAGTTCAGTGAATGTGCTCAAACTGAAACTAGAGAGCAGGCAGAGAGCCTATACTGATGCCTTAGAAGATAGTCCCTGTATGTCATTTCCCTCAAATGACAGATGCTTTAGATTTTATTTTTTTTTTAAGCCTGGTCTGGTTGGACGATGCATAATTAGGGCTCAACCCATTCTTAATTTTGACCTTGAGCAGATTAGCACAAGGGACACTCTTAGCACACTCCTCACCAAATAGACCCCAGCTCTCAGACCCTCAGCTCAGGGAATATCTAAGTGAGGAAACTTGTGTGCCTAGCATTTCGGGAACACAGACACCTGCTTTGTACTATTTCATGTCTTCACACCACTTCTGTGTGCGTTCACACAGAATGGGTCTGCTCCTGGGCCTGCTCTGGGCTGGCTCTGGGACTGGTGAGGTTTGGGCTGCCTGGCTGGCAGAGGCTGTGTCAGTCCTACCTTGCCATGCTAGGAGCTCTGCAGGATTAGCAGCATCATCACTGCCTGGCTATAGGGCAGCAGTCTTGGAAGGGAATTTGTATGCTCAGGTTTGGAATCAGCTGCCTCTCACCTACTTACCCTTGTCAGCCCTGCAGTTACTGCTGTGTCCCCTTGTCTCCAGGCTGGGAGGAGGGGGCTGAGTGCTGTCTTGGAGGCTCAGAGACCCCATAGCCTTCCTAAGATGCTGAGGCACTGGAGCACCAGCTGCGGGGCTGGGCTGGGGACTCTAATTCCTGTCCTGTGCTTGTGCTGCAGACGGAGCCCACACCCTCACGTGCGCCCTGATGCTGCTAAACACAGATCTGCATGGACATGTAAGTTACCACTGTCCCTGTTCCAGTCTGTCCCCTGTCTGACCTCACCACCCTGAAACTGTAGGTGCTCAGGGAAGGGTGAGAACAGTGCCTCACGAGCAGGAGGCACGGGACCTGGGCCCATAATAGCTTGTCACCCCTAGTGTGTTTGGTGAGGAGAGGTGAGAATGGCTAAATTAGAGGAGGGGCTAATGAAGGAGGGAGCGGGGCTTTGAAGGAGACTTGCTGAGCTGAAAGATATAGAGGTGGAACAAAGACAGAAAAGAAAACTGAACAGGAAAAGAAGGTGAGAATGAGAGGCCAAAACCAGCTGCCTTTGGGAGCAGGGAGCACACAATTTGAAAAATTAGGCTATTTAAAACTCCTGGAGTCTCTGCAAAGCCAGCAGCTTCCCCATACCTCCAAGCAGCCTTCCAGAGACCGGGCTGGTCCCTCATCCCTCTGCAGAGATTGGTGTGTTTGTTCCTGGGCTGTGGGACCTGCTTCAGCCAGCAATGACCTCTGTCCCAAAGGTAATTGTGATGTTTCTCTCCCCCTGACTCCTCCAGAACATTGGGAAGAGAATGTCCTGCTCCGACTTCATTGGCAACTTGGAGGGACTCAATGGAGGCACTGATTTCCCCAAGGAGCTGCTCAAGGTAAATTTGGTTGTTCTCCATGGCTGGCCAAGCAGCAGGAGCAGAAGTGAGAGCTTTGGATTGGATCACATGGAGGGCTACCTGAGATGCTGTGAATGCGAGATGCATTTACATGCAAGAGCAGTGATGATCCCTGAACCTGCAGTTGTGCTCCTGCCTTGCTGCGGGGAACACGGGCTGCTCCATTCCCCCAGCAGGACACCGGAGCTTTGCCTGGGGTTCTGATTCCCTCATTGCTCTTGCTGTGTCTGTATTGTAGGCAAGTGAGCACACATGGGGCAGCTTACTCGGGCTGGTTTGCCCAGCTGCAGCCAGAGGCTTCCTGCCATCAGTCCTGTGGTACTCAGCCCTTTCTGACTCTCTGAAGCACTGGGGCCCAAAACTTTGGCCAGGCCCTGGGACTGGAGCCATATCTGGTGGCAGAGGTGACATGGGCAAGGCATCACAATGGGAAGTGTGGGCTGGAGGTTAAAACTTCAAAGCTGGGCACTCACCACACTACTGGGACTGGGGGACTTTTGCTTTCTCCCTGCCTGACCCAGTTCCTAGAAGGGCTTGGTCAGGGAGAGCAGTGTTCAGCAAGCACCTCTGGCCTTGGACTGCTGCGCTTCTGTGGCATTGCCTGCTCTCAGGAGGATTTTCTGAGCTGCTGTCTCCCTGTCTCAGACCCTGGGAATAGGCTTAGCTCCCATGGGGTCTGCCGGGCAGAAACTGCTGCTGTTGGTGAAGCGCTGCAGTTGGCAAATACGCGTGATGTGGAAGATGGGTTCCCACAGGGTGCTGGAGCCACAACGGGGGGGGAGGTGGTTGATGAAAAAAGGCAACAGAGGATGAAAAGCTGAGCTCCCTTTTCAGCCTTTGTGGGTCTATTCCTGGTTGTGTCGCTCACCCCATCATTAAGGGGTTACCAGCAGTTCTCAATAGGGCTGTCCTCCCTCTCAGCCCACACTTCGCCAGTAAAAGGAGTTACTCAGGAAAAATTCTCCTCTAATTTTAAACCTAGCTCCAGAAAAGGCTTTAAGCACACAAAATGGATGGAAACCTATGAAATGTGAACCCTGGCCCTTCAGTGCTGCTACACCTTGGAGTATCTGAGCTCCACGTACTTCTTGGTGTGCCCCCTTTGCATCCCTCACTGCCCCATGGTTGAGTGCCCACACTTGAGGCATTGCCCTATTAAAGTCAGCCCCTCAGAACACCAGCAGTTCAATCACATGAGATGAAGTTAACCACCTCAGATCCCAGACAGAGGAAAATAGGACAGCGAGGAAGTGCCATGAAGCTACAGGCTTTCTCTCACGAGCAGAGGCCAAGGCCTTGGCTGGGTGTAAGGAAGTGGAGGAAGGCTGCAGTGCTGCAGCACAGCTCTGCACAGCTCTGCCCAGCAGCTGGGAGGCTGCTCTGCTAAAAATGGCCTGTTCCCTCTGCAGCTGCGGTGCTTCCCACCGCCGTGTTCCAGCCGCCTCTGTACAGGAGCCATGCTGGGGAGGGGGAGTGAAAGACAGTGTGAGGAACTCAGGCAGGGCAGGCTGCTGCTCTTCTGAAGCACCGCTCCACTTTGGAAACCCCCTGCCCGTGCAAGGGGGAGTAGGTTTCTGGGGCAGGTGAGATGGAGAAAGTGCTGTTGGCTTGTGCTGGGAGAAGAACTGGCAAGGGGATCTTGGGCACCCTTAGCCTGCTCATCCAGAGAAGACACTCCTTCCCTTCTGCCCAGCGCTTTTGGCTGTTTGATGCTTTGTGGTCCCTGCACAGGCTCAGGGGCAGACAAACGGGGAAAGGCTCTCCTGCTGCTGTGTCAGCCTGCATTAGCCCTGTTACCCCGAGCAGAAAACTTCCTCCTTGGCTGGCGGGCTGTGCCTGGGGACTGAGGCTCCTGTGCAAGCGTGCCGCACAGCTGGCTGGCTAATTTTAGCATTCCAGGAGCACATGCGTTTCCTAAGGGTAAGGGGAGGGGAAGGCAGGCTTTACAGCAGCTTCCCAAAGCTGTAGAACGGGTCTTGGGCAGCTCCAGCACCACAGAAGAAAGGTCCTGGGGCTCTTCCAAGCCTGCCTGGGTAGATAGCACAGGCTGTTACCCCACTGGAGGTGGCTCTCACCCAAAGCTCTCACTACCAGGGAACTGGGGCAGCAGGGCAGGACCTAGGTGGCTGCAGGGGCACAAGGCCACCATTCCCTGTGCCACTGAGGACAGCATCAGGAACAGACCCACAGGGAGCCAGAGCACTCCCCTCATCTCTGGCTGCAGGGAGTCCCAAGATAAGCGCAGCATGATGCCTGAGAGCATGTGGCAGCTTGAGTCAGATGAGAACTTTATCTGCTACTAGATAATACGTGTAAACAGTCCCATTTTTATGCAGAAGCAATGAAAACACTTGAAGAGCTTTCACAGCTGAGCATCACATCCCCCTCACTGCCAGTGCCTCACTATGCCCTGCACAACATTGCTGCTGGAACTAAGGCAATGCTGCCTTACCAGCAGTGCTGCTGGAAACCCTTTGTCTCTGAAAGCTCCCCTAGAGAACTATACTCTGCAGGCAGGGCTGCCCAGCTCTCCAGCTGAGATGTCCCCCTGATCAGGCATGGAGCCATGCCAGGGATATAAGAACCCATATAATGCTGTGCCCAAAGATGCCCACATCTGCAGTCTTGGGCCTGAACTCCTGTGGCCAAATGACAGCAGCTGCCCATGCAACAAAGAAGGAGGTGGAAGCAGGACATCCTGGAGCTGGTGGTATTTTGGTTAGCTCTTGAAATGTTGCTTTTCTCTTGCAAGTGAGATTCCAGCCCAGGCCCCCTGGGATTTCACTCACCATTGCTGATTGTCTTTACATTTCAGATGTAAAGATTTGACCTTTATGTGATTGATCACTTTGTGGGGCCTTAGTTCGTCCCCATCTTCTTTACTCTTTTAGCTTAACCTTCACTGACTGGCAGAAACAACAGTAGGGCAAAATTGGGCCCCATTTCTCACCAGCACTGCTTAGCAATTGCAGGAGCGAGCCAAATCTGTGCTGCCTGCCAGCCTAGGAGCCCGGAGCACGTCACAGATGTTAATGAATTAAGCCTGACAATGCAGTCGGGTCCTCGGGGGAGGAAGGTAGGATGGGCCCCCACCTTCCAGCTTGGAGGCACAACAGCAGGGCTCAGACGCTCAGAGTGCTGGGTAAGTGATTAGCAATGTGGGAAGAAAGCCCTGGTTCCCACCTCTGAGCTATAATCACAGGAACGCTTGCTCAGTCTAATCCCCTGGGCTATTTTTTTTTTCCTGTTTCCCCTGGGAACAATGGGCTGCCCTGCCTCTGTCTCCCATGGCTCCCCCGGGCTTCAGGGGCAGCCCCAGTACATCTGATGTGCCAGACATCCATGCCCCCTCCCTCACAAATTGTGTCAAATGATCATTATGCCAAACAGTTAAGACAGAGTGGAAAATTTCCCCTCTCCACTGGCTGCATCTCCTGCTCAGTCAAGCCTAACCAAATTACGTATCGATCCTTGTGCTTTCTGCAAGGATGCCCAGCTCTTTACTTCTTCACAGGAGCAATTGCCTGAAGCATCTTTGTCCTGCCCATAACCAGCTGGGTGACTGTAGCTACTGCTGTTTCTGGCCTGACCTGGGAGGGACAGGCAAGAGGCTTAAGTGTGGGGTGGGCACTGTAAATAGAAAGTCTGAGCACATCTCCACTGGGCCCATCTCCTAAAGGTTTTGTAGGTCCCTGGTGTGGGCCGAGATGGAGCAGCAGCAGCTCTGAAGCCTGCCTAGCTGGAACCGAGTGGAGGTGCCACCTGGCTCCTGGAACTCGGGAGATGTCACAACTCGGGAGATGTCACCACCGCGGCCCCCCCAGGAAGGCACAGGCACCTGCTCCCACTGTCCGCGGAAAGGAGGCAGGGACGGCGAGGTGGTGCACCAGAGGCAGCTCGGTCAACTCGTGCGGCATCACCATTAGGGATGCTGTCCCCCCAGGTGGGACGCCCACCGCCGGCCCCCTGGCGCGGCTCAGCCCGGCCGGGCCGCCATTGGCTGCGGCGGGCGGGGCGGGGCAGCCCCGCCTCTGTCGGGAGCCGCTGCCGAGCCCGGCCCGGCCCGGCCCCGCTTCAACAGGCGGCGGCGGCAGAGCGGCCGCGGCAGGCAGGGCAGGGCCGGGCAGGGCAAGGCAGGGCAGGGCCGTCGGGCTCCGCGCCGGGCGCCCCGCCGCCCCCCCGCCGTCGCCGGCAGCATGATCGGCGTCAACAGCATCAACAGCAGCGCGGGGCGCATGCGGTCCCGCTCCATGTGCTCCGTTCGCTACGGGCGCAACTACCGCGGCGTGGAGACCTTCTGCTACGGCTGGCCCCAGCGCTCCCGCACCCTCAAGCCGGTGCTCTACACCGACCTGGTGGTCAGCCGCATCCAAAGCCGCCGTAAGAAGAAGCCGGTAAGCGGCGGGTCGGGGGAGCGGGGAGCGCTGCGGGGGGATGCTCAGCGCCCTGCGCCTCGGCGGGAACATGGGCGGGTGAACATGCCCGGACAGTCGCCGTCCCGCCCGCTGCAAGAGCCTCAGCCCTGGTACGGATGTAGCGAGCAGCCAGCCCCATCTCCGTCTCCTGCCTGCTTTCTGCGGAGCCGGGTCTCCACCATGCCCCTTCTACTCGAGGGTTCCCGTCCCCAAGCCTGGATTTCTCCCCCCTGCCATCCCACCCCGATCGAGGGAGTGGCGTGAGCGCGGCAAGACCTGGGTGACATTGCGCCGCTTACAGTGGTCTGGTAGCAGTGCTTGCTCGAAAACATCGCTGCGAGAGGAATCCAGGACAGAGCCGTACCGCTGGGACCTGCCCTACGGCTTAGCATAAGTGACAGGCTCTGCGGGCTCTCTGCCAAGGGTTGCTCTGCGCCGTGCCCTGGCCAGCCCAGCCAGGGCAGACTGGCACCCACCTGAGCGTCAGGGAGAGCCGCAAGGCAACGCGGAGGGGTAACGCCGCAGCCCCGGCTCCCAGCCGAGCAGAGTTTGGGAGGAAGGAGTGGCTGGACGAAAAAGGGCTTTTTACTGCCAGGAGCTTGCTCGCTGGGAGCTGTCATCCGTTTGGAGCTGTTAGGCTGGTGCGCATCGGTCCTAGGTGGGAAGAAGCGAACAGGCTGTCTCTGGGCGGGTCGTGCCTCGGTCGGGTGCCTGCCTCGGGTGTAGTAGCGGGAGAAGAACGTTCACCAGCCCCCTCCTCGCAGGCAGAGCAGTCAGGGTTACCCCAGAGCTACTTGGGCTGCCCCCGTGTCCAAAACCAGCCCGGTGGGGCCATCGAGACCGTGCCAAGCCGCGGTGCTGTCATAGCGCAGTACGGTCTGGGGGCAGCATTAAGTTGTGACGCACTCGGATGGAAACATGCAGTTGGGAGACGCTCGGTCGCTGCTTCCCGCGCTGTGGGGCTGCTCTGTGAAGGGTCTGCTGTCCTGGGGATGATAGTTGCCTGGGCAAGGAGTGGCTTAAATATTTTGAAAGAGGCTGATGCAGCTTACAATGTTACTGAGTCAAAAGTGTGGGGCCGGGATGGATAGCTGTCACCTGCTGCCACCCATGACTGCAGCAGGGTGGAAGGTGATGCACAGGACATTGTCCCCGTGACAGCCCCTTCTACGGGAAAAAAAGGCTGTCCCCAAGTCAGTCTGCTCTGTGTGCACACAGGAACCCCTCTGCAGCAGGGGGGAGGAAGGGAGGAACATGATGGTGAATGCAGTAGGGCTGGTATGTGCCGGGGGGGGCGGGGGACGACCTGCCAAAATAATTTAGGGACTCAACATAGGTACAGTTCTGTCTGACATACAGCCCTGATCTGGCCCAGATCAGTGCAGCTGGACATCTGTGTGCCTGGGGGACCTCACAGAGCTTTGTGGCTGGGCGTAGCAAAGAGATTTTGCTAAGATAAAGTTGGGGACAGCCAGCAATTGAGCTTTCATATTTAAATACTGTCAGTCAGAGAGAGGTAGAATGACTGCAGGGAGGGTGCTTGGTGGCTGTGAAGTCTGTCTTGAATGTCATGAAACCATGGCTGGTCACAGGGCTGACAAAGAGGAAGGGGAGCCTTGATATGCACCTTGCTGTATGGAGAGCTGAACGCTGGGTTTAGCAGAGGAACTAGCAGACTGGAAAGGGGATGTATCCATAAGAGTTACGATGCATAAAAGAAGCACTCCAGAAAGGGTTAAAACCCTCATCTGGATGCTGAAATTCCTGCCTCAACCTTCATCTGTTGCTTGAGTGTTGGGCTACAGCCCTCAGTTCAGTCCCATGCCAAAGCTGTGTTCAGGCCAGCTTGTTGCTCAGCTCCACAGACCATCGCTGGGTCTTGCCTCTGGTCTGATCTGAGCTGAGGAGCTGAAGGGGGTATCTTCGCCCTGCCCTGCTTATGTAGGCTGTCCCCAGCATGGCTGGGCTAGAACATCAGAGCCACCTGCCTCTTGCCAGTGCAGCCCCTCAACTGTCCTTGAGACATTCAGTAGAACAGGACACATGGACAGCCTCTCAGCCTGCTTTTGGGAGGGAAAGCACCAAAGAAAGATGTTGATTCAGTTAGAAATCCCGCTGGGACAGTACATTCTTCGGTCTCTTTAGCGTTGCGCATGTCTAGGGCAGAGCTGGCTGATTGGCCTGGCGTGCTGCAACAGTGAGCTCATAACCCAGCGATGGCAGAAAACCCCAGCCATGCTTGGGGTCATCATCCATAGTGGCATGTGGCCAGTGCCCAGCTTTCTCTTGGGTAATACTTGCAAGCTCAGAGATGCCGAAGAGTTACTGTATGTTCAGCCCAGGGGAAATTAACCCACGGAGCAAAGAGAGTCTAGAGAGAGGCACCTGCTGAGCGATGAATCTGGTATCTGTAGTCTCTGCTGACGTGGTTGTGAGTTGGGCTTCAGGAACCTGCGTCACCTGCGCTTCTCCAGCAGAAGCAATCTATGCACCGGAGTTTTGTGGACTGACAGGCAGTGGCTCTGCTACAGGACCAGAACAGCAGGGTGGGCTTTGTGGCTGCAATGCATCTCCTCAGCTAGGACTTAGGCTGAGTCCACCAGCTTTGTACCTGAGATTGGTTTTGGTTGGGGCGGGTGTTTAGCCAAACAGAATTTTGGCAGGTTATAAGTGTAGATGTAAAGCTTTGTGTTGCCTTCTCAATCACACAGTTTTCCTGTTTGCCTCTCACTGTCCCCTTGCACAGGAGTGTTGAGCAGCCCCTGCTTCCTGTCTCTGAGGTGGTACTTGGCAGCCCCTGCTGGTAATGGGCTTGGTGGGATGCTCCCGGGGCTTGTAGCAGGGCAGCTGGAGCCTTTTGAAGCCATAAGGCAGTTCGGCCTTTGAAGTATTCAGCCAGAGTCCCAGGGCCCAGGTTTTTGTAACACAGTATTCTGCCAGGCTGTTATCCTGCACTGTGCCATCCCAAATTACTCCTCAAGCATCTTCTTCTATTGGCTCGTTCACTCATAATTTAGCAGCAATCCTTCTGCAAGCCCTGCACAGGGCTGGGGTCCTCTCCAGCCCTCCAAAATCCCTGCTCAGCTGACTCACATCTCCCTTCCTTGGGTCAGGGAGCTGACACTTCTATGTATCACCAGGGAGCCAGATGGAAGCCAAGGCTTGTGTGCCATTCTGCCCGCTCTTTCTGAGGTGCTTTTTTGCTGTTTCCAGTGCCCACTACTCTGTGCCATTAATTTTAGTCTCCTTTTTGTGCCTGTTCATTCTCAGTATTTTTCAGCTGCATCCCTGGCAGTAAGATCCCTTTCCTTCTGTTTCCCTTAGTGACTCCTTATCATCTACATTGCTCTGAGATCCTGCTTATCCCCCTGCTCTGCTCCCAGATTATGTTCTGCAGGGCTTTGGATTTCTTTTTTCCTCCCAGAAAAAAGAAATCCTCTTCTCTAAGTATGTGCTCCTTTGGCTGCCTTGCTGCCAGCCCACTGGTCGGTACCTCCTGCTCACAAGTTTGCATCCTGCCCCTCTGGCACTGGGAGTGCATGAAGGGGATCAAATCTTCTCTCAGGCTCTGGGGCCATTACCTCTTTATAGGTCTCCTGTCTTCCCAGGAGAGAACTGAACCCTAATTTCTACCTGCTAGACTGAGACAATCCTTTCCTCTCAGAAACAAGCTGGTGCTATGCCAGCATTTCCCAATGGGAAAGTGTGGAAGGAGCTGGGTTCCCGCTCCATCCTGGCTGCTGCAGCTCTTGGGAGTGATGGATGTCGCTGCCCCAGACACCGCTGGGGCCTGTCTGCTGGCCAGCATTCCCGAGCCCCTGCACGCCTCCAGCTGTACTTTCTCAGCCACCAGCAAGATTTCTCAGCAGCAGTCTCCGGCCCAGTGATGGATGTTGACAGCTGCATGAACAGCCTGTGCAAGACTCGATTATTTTCCTTCAAGGATGATGCCTTCCAGATCTTGCTTTGAAGCCCTCTGTGAGCACTGTATTGAAACCCTCTCTGGAGCCTCCCTGACTGCAGATCCGTGCTGAGCACTACTGGCTTGCACCCAGCTCAAACTGGACACAACACTTGGGAGTGGGGCCCTGCAGTATCCTGCTGCAGGCAGGCTTAGCTTGTTCCTGTGCAGAAATACAGGCAGCTGACTCTGACTCTGCCAACACTCTGATGGGTGTTGTTTGCGTCTCCAAGGAGGGAGAAGTGTTTGGAAGTGCTGGGGAAGGAGTAGAGACAGGCCACAGCCACTCCAAGCTCCTGTCTTGTCCAGCCAAGAGGACAAGGTTCTCTGAGGGCCTCATGAAGGACAGCATGCTAGGCTCTCTGCCAATGCAGGGCCAGCAGTGCTGAAGTCTCTCACAAAGTGTGCTCCTGTAGGAGCAGTGCATTGCCAGGGAATGCTGGATGCTGCCATGAGCTGGTCTCTGCCAGCCCAGGGTGGGTGACTGACTGCAGTGAAGTTGTTGGCTGTGGTCTCTTGTGGCATGGAGCTGCTGGAGGCCCTGGAGCAGGCTGAGGTTCCACTGAGCAGGGTGAAGGTGTGCACCAATGAAGTCTGTCCCCAAAGCTTGCTCTCCTTGGGCTCAGGCCTCCTGAAAGCTGTCATTTTTACCAGCCTGGAACACCTTGGAATAGGGAGAAACAGATCTCCCAAGCACTTGGAAATGTTAGGTATGCCTCACTATGCTGCTAACACTGTGGCACTGTCACAGGCAGGTAGATACAAAGGGTAGGGGAGGGCAAAATGCCAGGCTGTCCCCAGCATTTCTTTGTGGTGGGGGGGGGGGTTGCAGATCCCATGGTCCCCAGGACAAGGTGTCTGTAACCTTAAATAGAGGTCAACTGGCTAGCCTAGCCAGGACAGATCTGGACTGGAACAAACTAACATGGGGTTACCTTAACCTCCAGAGTCCCTGAGCCAGTCTGGCGTGCCTCCTCTGTTCCCCAGAGCAGACCCCCAGCCTGGCACCGCTGTCCTGCTGACCCACGCTCTTCTCTCTGCAGGCGCTGTACGGCTCCATCAAGAACGAGAAGCTGCAGTGGGCCATGTGAGTACCTCTGCAGGGGATGCTGCTGCATGGCACTGTCTGGGCAGGGAATCCACCTAGCCCCAGAGGCTGCACAAACCATGATGCCACAAGGCAGCCGCCCCTGTGAGGATGAGGGAAGGAGAGGGAGCTTGGGATGGGATGGGCTGGGCTGGGCTGGAGTGCAGGCAATGTACCCCTGGCAACCCTCAGCACTGCCATGGGGCCCCTTCTCCAGCGTTCTGGGGAAAAGCCACCTGAGGTTGGCTTTTTGCAGCTTCGGCCTGGGTTTGTGCCTTGGTGGCTGTGCCCGGGTGGGAATAGACAGGCTCTGGAGGTGCTGTGGCTGTGGCAGGGCCCCACAGGGTGCCTGCACCCTCGCCCACAGCTGCCATCTCCGGCAGCAGGAGCAGCAGCGCCTGCGCTGCAGGGATTAATCAGCCCGCTGCTACCCAGCGCTGAGCGATGCACTCGACCGCTGCCATGGAGACGCCGGCAGATGCTGAGGGGTTTAATTAGCAGCGAGCAGCTGAGGGAGTGGGGAGGCAGCAGCTCTGGGCTCCCACATCTTCCTGTGGACGGGGGAGTGGCACCGGTGCAGCCTGCCCATAGTGAGGGCCGGTGACCCAGTGGGAGCGGGCTGCCTACATCCTGCCCAAACCTGTTCCTGCCCTTGGATGGCACTGCCCAAGGCCTTCCCACCAGTCTCCCTGCATCCCTTTGCCTCTGGCTCTGGGCCCTGTAGTCTGGCTGCCACCCATAAAATGTGGGGACCAGAGCCTGGGTCTCTCCTTGTGGGGGCAACTGGAGACCTGTGAGCCTGTATGCCATGGGCCAGGGGGCTGTGGTAGTACCAAGCCTTGGGATACTGCTCCTCCATCACTCCTGGCTAGTCAACCTGGCTGGCATCTGTTGCAGTCCTACCCAAAAAAAGGCTTCTTACTCCCTGGGGCAGGCAGGGGTCCCACCCTGATTCAGCAGCAAAAGCTAAGTGCCTTGTCTTTCAAGGGACCAGGCAGCACCTCAGCTGTCTAGAGACAGGGGCGCACGGGCATGGCTAGGTTTGGGATGCTCACCGTGCTGATAGAAGACTGCGCATCCTGTCCTGCTTCTCCTGGCTTCCCTTTCAGAAGCCAGGCCTAAAAGTGGCACTGACCAGTGGGGAACTTTGTATTTGTTGTCCCCAGAAAGGTAACAAACTCTTTCCCCACCCAAATCTGATTGGCAGAGATGAAGAGGAGCTGAGAAAGTCCCTCTCAGAGCTGGCAGATCCCAACCCAAAGTCCATCAAGCGCATCAGCAGCTGCAGTAACCCCTTTCTGGACTTTTCCCAGGATGCCAGCATTGCGACTTACAAGCACGGGCTGTTAGTCCGCAAGATCCACGCCGATCCCGACTGCAAGAAAAGTAGGTGCCTGGGGAGCCCATGGGGGCACTTGGGGCAAGAGGGAACCAGTGAACTCCAGAACTGAATGGAAAGCAGGGTGGGAGTCACTATGTGATGTCCATCTGTAGCTTTATGCCAGCCTCCAGCATCAGTGTCCCATCTGTCTGGCTTGTGCCAGGCATAATTCAGCCCTTAGGCTGGGGAGCTGGAAAGCCTCTCCCTGCTCACAGCACTGGGAAAGGGGCAGGCAGGGTGGTGGGGTGGGGTATCTGGGGGTTGCAACCACGCCACAGGATTGTACGGATGAAGGGAAGTGTCCTGTGGTGTGATAGACAAGGCACACAGCGGGCTGCAGCTGGCTGGGCACTGCCGGGCACGTTCACCGTATTCCCCATAAAATCCCTCGTAAGCCCTGGCCGTCTAATGCTGCCTAGAAGTGATTAGATGCAGCTGCCCTTCAAAGCCAGCATTACCTGGCAGGCAGCACTGCCTTGTCCCCATGCCCGAGCACGGAGGCAGTGGTGAAGCTGAGCACAAGCAGCGAGGCGGGAGCACACGGGGAGTGCGGCCCAGCGCTGGCCCCGGGAGGCAGCGCGGCCCCCCTGCCAGCAGCACCATCTGCCAGCCACGTGGCCTGCACGGGCTCAGGTGCGCAGGGACAGTCCTGGCGTGCTGCCCATCCCGGGGGTGGGCTGACGTGCGTCCTGGCAGGGCTGGCTGAGGGAGGGTCGGGGGGGGGCTTTTCCCCCCTCTCAATTCTGATGCTGACGTCTGAGCTGCTCTCTCCTTCCTCCCTGGCAGCGCCCCGAGGGAAGCGCGGCTGGAAGCCCTTCCACGCCATCCTGAAGGGAATGATTCTCTACCTGCAGAAGGTAGGCTGCATGCCACCCACATCCGCACCAGGGACAGGGATTGTCCCCAGTCCAGAGAGACAGCAGTCTCCACAGCAGTCAGATAGCACCTGCAGCTCAGAGCATTGTAAAGCCTCGCCTAAGCAGACTCAGCACCCTCTATGCCTGAGCTGTTGCTTGGGGACCTGGTGGCATCCCTGTTTCCAGGGTGCTTGGGTACAGCTTGGGCAGTGAAAGGCACTGCTAACTTAGAGTGCTGCATGCAGGGGGCTTGGCTGGGAGGAGAAGGGCACCAGGGTCTTTCCCCTGAGTGGAGGGTTGGGCTGCACATCCAGTTTCCTGAAGGCACACACAGAAGGAACTGGGGGCAGTGGGGAACAGCCCCCTGTGCTGTTGCCAAGCCAATGGGCCTGGGTTGTGTAGCCTCTCTCCAGGGGTGTGGCACGAGCTGGAAGCAGAGTCCACAGCTGCCTGGTGGAGGGTGATCTCCAAGTCCTGCCACAGCCAGCACTAGTCTGCAGTTCCTGAAACCTCAGAGCTGACTCACGGTGGGGTGCATCCCTAAGCTGGCTCTGAAACATCCCATGATTTGCAGGAGGAGTATAAGCCTGGGAAGGCACTGGCAGAAGAGGAACTGAAGAATGCTATTAGCATCCACCATTCGCTTGCCACACGGGCATCTGACTACAGCAAGCGACCCAATGTCTTCTACCTCAGGACAGCTGACTGGAGGGTCTTCCTTTTCCAAGCACAGTGAGTCCTTCAGGATCCCTGGCTGGGCCCTATGCTGGGGCCCATGGGGAGCTCCCCTGACTTGAGTCTAGGGTGGCATGGGGCTTAGGGCCACCTTGTTCTCTCCTGTCCTGGCCCTTTCTGGAAGGAGAGGGACCTGGTGTCAGTGCTGAGCTTTGCCCAGCTCCTGTTTTTCCTACCCTGATGGGCTCAGGTTGGCTGTGGGTAGAGTCCCAGGTGCCATGGTTGGCCAGGGCCAGGCCTGGCGGACTCAGACCTTGTCTGTGGAGCAGATCCCTCTGTCTTTGACAAAGACAGGCCAAAATACACACGGGCTTTTTCCCCAGGAACCCCGAACAGATGCACTCGTGGATCACACGCATCAACGTGGTGGCAGCCATGTTCTCTGCGCCCCCCTTCCCCGCAGCCATCGGCTCCCAGAAGAAGTTCAGCCGCCCTCTGCTGCCCAGCTCCTGCACCAGGCTGTCTCAGGTGGGCCACACTGTGGGGGCAATGGGGAGCCTGGGACAGAGCTCCAGATCTGCCAGTGGCACACTTCCCTGTGGGGGAATCTGTGTGGTGCCATGCACCCACCTGCCTACCCAGTGAGGTGAAGGGCCAAGGGGGAGACAGAGAAAAGGGGTGCTGAGACTAGGGGTAGACAGTGAAGTCTTGTTCCTTGCAGTGGGGCTGTAGTCAGGTGATGGTCAGACCATGGAGGAGAAAGTGGTCCCACATCACGGCTTGCAAGGTCCTGCCAGGGACCTTGAAAGGCAACTGACTGGGGGGATTAGCTGGCACTCGTGCATACCAGGGCAGTTATTCATAGAGCAGAAAGGATTTAAAAAAAACCACCAGCCTAGTTTCAGAGGGATTAAATTCTGCTTTAAGACTACAGTCAGCCCCCCTATGAGGTGAGAGCAGATTGCCCCCAAGAGCCTGTGATTTTGCCTGTTAAAAAAAAAAAAAAAATCCAACCCAGCAGCAGAAGCTGAGATCCTGGCCGCTCCTAGAAGGGGAAAATCCAGTTCTGTCCCTGGCCATCTCACACTACCAGGGGGACAGAGCAGGGCACTGACATGGTGCCACCTTTCCCCAGGAAGAGCAGGTGAAGAACCATGAGACCAAGTTCAAGACCATGTCAGCAGAGCTGCTGGAGCATCGTTCCTCCCTGCCTGAGAAGAAGGTGAAAGGCAAGGAGTATGAGGAGCTAAAGCAGAAGGAAGAGTACCTGGAATTTGAGGTAAGCTGGAAGATGTCCCCCTCTGTCCTCAGGCCCTGTGCCCCTACCTGTTCGGCCATCCTCAGTGATGGGACCAACCCATCCCATCAGCTGAATTACACTGCCACTGCCATGGTCTAGGACCATGAGCATTCCTCTGCCCTGGGATGCTGGCTGGGCTGGAGGGACCATGAGCATCCCCCCCTGCAGGGATGCTGGCCGTAGGACAGTAGCCAGCTTGCCAACCTCTCTCTCTGCTGCACTGTGCTCCTCAGAAATCCCGCTATGGCACCTATGCCATGCTGCTGCGGGCCAAGCTGAAGGCTGGCTCCGAGGACCTGGCAGCATTTGAGTCCACCCTCTTTGACACAGTGGGTGGGGAGGATGATGGCCTGAAAAAGTCCCGCTCCAGCCCCTCACTCAACGCAGAGCCCTCCAGCACGACCACCAAGGTGAAGCGCAACGTCTCAGAGCGCAGCGGCCGCCAGCCCCCTGGCCACCCCCAGAAGTCCTAAGTGTGGGGTCTCAGCTGCCTGCACTGCAGCTCTGTTCCTGTACCCCCGGCACGGGGGTGGAGGCTGTGTGCCTGCCGAGACCCTGCATGTGTCCGTCTGTCTGCGGCACGAGCTGGAGGGGGTGACAGCCCTTCTGCAGCCGCCAGCACCAGCCATGCAGGGCCATGGCCCCTCCACCGGAGACAGTGGCAGAGCAGGACGGACCCCAGTCCTTGCCTGCAGGAGCTGCCTGGCCCCATCAGACCTGTTCCTGCCCCTCCTTGTCCTGCACTTGCCTGCAGGACCTACTCTTGCTGCCCTGGGGAGAGGGAGCAACTGAAACCTACCCGCTGGGCTCAATTCTTCAATGGCTTAAAAAAAAAAAAAAAAAAGACAAATGCCGCAAAACAAAGCCAGCGGCCGCTTCTCCAGCTCCATTGTGCCATGGGGGTAGATGGGAGGGGGCCAGCCCTACACTGTCCCCTCTCCTAGGGCTGGTGGCCAGGGAAGCCAGGGCAACAGCACCTGGTCCCTTCCCTGCCACCTCAGTCACCTCTGCACCCTCCCCGCTTTCTTACAACTTTTGAACAGTTTTTGTGATACAGTTTTGCACTTTTTAGTACCAGATCAAGCTGACCACCAGGAAGGTTTTTTTTGGGGGCTACTTTTGATGCTTTTTGGGAACTGTTTAAAAAAAAAAAAAAACACAAACCCAGCCATATCTTGTAGGCAGTGCATTCTGGGGGAAAGGGGTTTTTAAAAGGACTCAGGGGGCGATCCAGCTCCCCACACCCCTGCCCTACAGCAAGCTGAGCGTGGGCTACTGTGTGTACTGCTGCTGCCTGCTCCCCAGCACCACTTCAGCACCAGCAACCCTTTGGGGAGACAGACCTGTGGCTGCCAGTTCCAAGGAGGCAGCCTTGAGATGGCAGCACCCATTGCTGCACGTGTGGCTGCATGGGAGGCTGATGCACCGGTGCTTCATGACCCCCATTTCCCGCCACCCACTGCTGGCAGCTTGGATGGGCTCTGTTTGAGGCAGCCTGGGTGTGAGCATCCTACCCAGGGCATGGTGGGCAGCAGTGTGTAAGTACTTGCCGTGGAGTGGTGACCCCTGGAGCCAGGGTTGATGTGAGGGTGCCCCTGCACTATGGGTCCAGTACAGGCTGGAGCCAGCTTTTCTTCCCATCTCTTTTCCAATGCATGGCTGGGATCTCAGCGGCTACCAGCAAAGCCTGGTCTGTAGTGCTGCAGTCCTCATGCTGCGGCAGCACTGGTGCAGCCCCGTCCTCAGCAACAGGCTCCCTCCTTGCCAAGGTGAGGGGCAGGCTGGGGCAGCCCTCACCACTCCAGGGTGGGCTGAAGGATGCTTGTCTAGAGCAAGGTGCAAGTGATGGAGCATAGCTGCAGGATTGTCCAAAAAGGGGTCCAGGCACAGTGAAGGGCTGTGACCAGGGGCTGGCACACACACAGTTCTCAGCCGCCTGGGACCTGCCTGGTTTCAGCACTGACTTTGCGAATGTGTCAAAACTTTTTATTCTGCTCTTTTGAGTCAATTGCAAAAAAAAACAAAAAAAAAACCAAAAAAATCCACCCTTGCCCCAGGTGGCTTGAGGGGGGTGGTGAGAAAAAAAAACAAACCTTTGTACAGCTTCTTCTCTCAGTTACTGAAGTAAAACTCGCTCTTCACTTCTTGGGTGCACTGTGTTTCTTCCCCACGGCTGGGGACAGCCCCAGCACTGAGGGATGCTGAGGAGGGGGTGGCAGCTGTCTCCTCACTGCCAGGCTTCAGACCCAGGCAGGGTTCAGGGGGGTTAGCACCCAGCTCATTGCTAGGGCTGGAGAGAGCGAGGGCAACAATTAATGGAACCTGTGTCCTTTTATTCAGAAGAAAAACCATTAAATAAGAGCAGAGACGGGCAGGAGCCAGCTGCATCCCATCCCCCTGAGTCCAGGCAGCCGGAGCCCTAGTCCAGAAGGCACTTGTGTGGGTAAGGCAAAGGGCAGTGCAGCTCCCTGTGTGGTCACAGGGGCTGCTGAATGGCTCCTCAGTGCACCTGTGGCTGCTGGCTGGGGGGCAGCTCACCCCCTGGCTTCAGGGCTAGTGTGGGCGCCTGCTCCTCCTCCACCGACTCACTGCCATAGGCACTGTCTTCCTTCAGCTCTGCAAAGGAATCCGCACATGCTCTTAGTGATGGGGCAATGGGAGGGGCAGCAGAGACACTCCCTGCCTACCAGCCCCAGCCCTCACTCTCTGTACCTGTGCTTTGCAGCTTCTCCAGTGCCTCGCTTTTGTGGAGCATCCTCACGGCATTGTGGAGCCCCATGGAGTCCAGTGCCTCCAGCAGTCCCCCCAGGCTGCCACCTGCCAGCTGTGGAGAGAGGGCACTGAGTAGGGCTGATGGCCAGACAGGCAGGGGGACAGAGGCACCCCAACCAGGCACTGACCTCGTAACTGCGCAGGAGGCTGACACTGGGCGAGGGCGTGTCCTTGTAGGTCTCCACGAGGCTGCACAGCCCCAGGCGCTTGGCCAGCTCGATCCAGTCTGACCCACTGCAGTCTTGGTTCAGCAGCTGCTCCAGCCCCTGCAGTGCCTCACTGTCCAGTGACAGGACCTTCCCTGTGTGAAAGAGGTGCCCCCATCACAGGCTGCCCATCCTTGCTGCCGGGAGGGTGGTGCTTCTGAGTTGGGGGCTGGGGGACAGAGGGGCTGCTCACCTGGCTGGGGGGCAGTGGGCAGTTCTGCCTCGGGCCCCTGCTGGGAGGCCTGCAGCAGGATCTCCCGCACCTGCAGACAGACATGGATGTCAATCTTCCAAAGCACTGCCCAGAACCCCCATTGCCTCCTCACACCTTGGATCTCTGCAGGATACGGAGGAGCACAGGAGCATCTCCTGGAACTCTGCTCCATCCATGCCATGGCCTGCACAGAAACTTTCCCAGTGAGTTTGTCCCACTGTGCCACACACCTTCTGGCTCCGAGTCAGGTCCAGGGACGTGTGGCAGCGGCGCTGCCTGTGCCCTGCCTGCCAGTGCCCCTGTGTGGAGAGCTTGGAACCGGTGCTGTGCTCTGCAGCCAGAGCTGGCTCCCCCAGATCCATGGCCAGCTCCTGCTCCTCAGGGTCAGTGTCTGTGTCACTACTGGCCTCTGACGAGGATAGGCTCATGGGCTCATCATTCTCACACAAAACATCTGCCCCTGTTGGGAAAGGTTGGCATGAGCCAGGCCCATGGGTCTGACCTTGTGCCTGGCACCACCCAGTACAGGCAGGCAGCGTTATGGTGAGGGAAAGGAAGGACAGTGCCTTACCAGCTTTAAGAAGCAGTTTGGTGAGGGTGGGGGAGCCTAGGCCAGCAGCCAAGTGCAGGGGGGTGTTCCCGGCAAAAGTCCGGCTGTTGATGTCTGCTCCTAGCTAAGAAAGGTGTGAGACCATGAGGATGGGCTGCCTGGGCACTGCTCCTCCCACACCCCAAGGCCTCAGGGGAGCCCCCACTTCTGCCAGGAGCCTGTAGGAGGCTGCACCCCATCCCTGTCCCACAGCCACCACTACACCAGCCACTCCATACCTTCTTCACCAGGTGGGTGGCCATGTTCAGGTTCTCCATCTCCACAGCCAGGTGCAGTGGGGTCCTCCCACTTTGCCTCTCCACTGCATTCACATCTGCTCCCGTCCTGACCAGCAGGTCCAGGCAAGCCAAACTCTTTGCCTTCACAGCCAAATGCACAGGCAGGAGGCCTGCAAGATTGGGATAGGCTCAGCAGCCTTCTGGTCAAGCCCATGATGGCACACTGGGGTTCTGCCCATTGCCCCTGAGCCACACTCACCATGGAAATCAGGCAGGCGGAGCAGATAAGGGGCAGCTGAGCCCAGGTGAGCCAGCAGCGTCCTCAGCATCTCTTCATCGCCAGCCGGGAGTGCCAGGTGCAGCAGGGAATTGCCATAGCGGTCCAGCAAGGTTGGGTCGGCGTGGGCTTGCAGCAGGAGCTGGACCACTTGGGGCTGCTTGGTGATGACTGCCAGATGCAGTGGTGTCTGCAGGACAGCAGCACATCCTCAGCAGCGCTCACAAGAGGAGCCAAGTCCTGCCCCACCATTCTCTCCAGTAGCTGCAAGTTGTTCAGATCTGCAGCCTCCCCTTAGCAGGAGCAGCTACAGGAGCCCCCAGGGTTGGAAAATAGGAGTGAGGGACTACTTCCAGGTAGAGGAGAACTGGCTGCTTTGAAAAACACATACCTGTTGCAGGTTATTGGAGATATTGATGATCTGCTGGCTGGGGATGCTAACAATGACATCGATCAGCTGCTTGATCACAGCTGTCTGTTCATGGATAATAGCGAGGTGCAAAGGCCTGTAGAGAGAGTGGGATGGTCCTTCGCTCAGCTCCATGCTTCTCCAGGTGCTCCCTGCTGCCCTCAGAGCCCCCATAATGGCTCTGACAGACAAGACCACCATGCCCTCCCTTCAAACCCCTCGTGTGCTCACGTGTCTCCATTCTCATCCTGTGATGCGGCCAGATGCCTCTGGACTGCCAGCAGCATGCGGGGGTCGGCGGTGACCGAGTAGTCAAGCAGGGCATGGGCATTGCGACGGGCTAACGCCAGCATCCACAGCTGGCACAGCTGGGCTGGGGGGCAAAGCAGAATGTCACCTCCAGGGCAGCAGCCCCATCCACCCTTCTGTATCCACAAGGTATGGAGAGCAGCACACAACCCCAAAAGGTACCCCGTCCATGCTTCCTCTCCTGCGCAATGTGCCCCAGCCCTCCCTCAAGCTCTGCTCCTCCTACCGTGCTTCTGCAGCTCCTTGCAGTACGTGCTCTCTTCTACAGGTGCCTGCCTGTCACTCCCAGGCCCTTCTGCCTCAGGGCCCTTCATCTGCACACCCCCCTGGTAGCCACCCACTGGGTGGGGGCCAGGCGAGTAGATGCTGTTGTAGGTCAGTCCAGAGGAATATGGGAAGCTGAGGTTCCCACCTGTGGGGCAAGGCAGAGGAGGGTGAGCAGAAGGGAGCCCCCAGGCCAGACCTCAGCCATCTGAGAGAGGAGGAGGAAGAGGCATCGCCACTCACCTCCTCCAGAGCCAAAGCCCCCAGCCCCCCCGCCGGCCCCCCCCATATGCGAGCCACCGCCAAAGTGCTGAGGAAACTGAGGCAGGACTTTCTTGCGCTTCCTCTCCACTTCTTCCTTATCTGTGGGGAGAGAGAGGCAGCAAGGTGAGAGGCAGCCCCAGCAGCAGGGGACATGCCAGCCTGCCTGGGTGGTGCTCACCTTCCACCACTGGGTAGTAGGTGAACTGCTTGGAGTCACTCACATCGCCTCCCCGCTTCCGCTTCAGCTGCAGGAAGACGGTGACAGGACGGTCGATCTTGGGCTTGTGGTAGGGGGGTGTGCGGAAGACAATGGCATACTGTGGGCAGGACATGATGGACATGAGGTTCTGCACATCCCTGAAGCTGGGGACAGGGCTGCCTCACCCCACAAGGCAGTCATCTGCCTTGAAGCAGAGCAGGACTCTCCCCACCTCCCCTGTACCTGCTTGTGCACATCTGTAGGAGAAAAGTCCCCAAATGCCTGCCAGCCGTTCTCATCATCCTCGTAGAAACGCACCTCAATGTCATCTGGGGAGAGAAGTGGCACTGGCACTGCCTGTCTCCTTGCCCCAAACAGGCTCCAAAGACAAAGACTCCTGACCACCCAGGGGCCTTGGACCTCTCCTGCTACAGCCTCTCCAGAAGGTTTCAAATGGAGAGAATGGCTTTACCTTTCTGAACTTTATCACACAGCAAGTAGACTTCATCTCCTCCCCGCACGGAGCCTGCTGTCTTATCCATCCGCGAGATCTTTAGGTTGGAAGCTCCGGGGGACTCTGCAGATCAAGAGGTTTTGGTAGTCTCTGTGCAGAAGTCCTTACCTCTCCTGCCCCATCCCTTTCCTGGACTGGCCCCACACTCACTGCTGTCATGGATGGGGTCTGAGATGACAGGCTGGAGAGCCAGCGTGAAGTTGCCACTGCTGTCACGGAGGTAGGCGGTGAAGCGCAACCGCACAATGCTCAGGTCCATCACCTTCTTCAGCTCCTTTGCCTCCAGCTCGATCTCACGCAGCTCCCCTTCTGCCAGGGCAGGGGGACAAACTGTCAAGGCTGTATGGGGGGACAGTGCTCCAGGTCCCCTTCCTACCCACCCCAGCCCCATGCTAAGCCCAGCCCCCAGCTGTCAGCCCACGGTGCCAAGGCCCACTGAGTCCCCAGGTTGCCCTCACCCGTCAGCAGGCGGCTCCTGTTGCGCATCTTCTGCTGCTTCAGCTTTTCCTTCATGATCTCCATCATATTCTTCTTGGTGACATGGAGCACACCCAGGTTGCTGAACCTGGAGAAGAGGGAAGAGGGAACCTTCTGGGATCTGGAAGCATCAAGGCCAGCAGCAACAAGCCCAAAGGGGCACATACTCCTCCAGCTGGAAAGGTCCTGAGCACAGATCGGCGCCACTCAGGCAGCAAGGAATCAGTGTGTGTGTGGCAGAAGAGAAGCAACTGCAGAGAAGAGAAAAGGAGCCCCAGAAACTCTGGGCTCCCACAGGTGACAAGTCCAGAGGGTTGTCAAGGACAAGACCAAGAGGACTGAAGGCCATGGGGATGCAAATGGTACTGAGCTGAGCCAGAGATGGATATGTAAGAGCAACTGCAGCAGTGGCAGAATAACCCTGTGACTCAGGCTGACTTCAAAAGTCATCTGCAAAGCTGGGGAGCTGCAACCTCAAAAACAGAAGCTCAAGATGAGCTGCATATGTCAAAACCCAGAGACAGGCAAAATGCTCAGGGGACAGAGTTGTAACAATGAACTACACACAGCTGACCTCATCCAGCAAACCCAGCTCCGGGGTGCACTAACCCCTATGTTCTCCCCATCTCAAAAGCTGCAGGCAGCACCCACAGCCACCTCACAAAAGCAAGAGGCCACCCTGGGTCCTCCTTGCACATACTGAGCAGTCATGTCCTTGGGTCCCACGATCGTGACACAGTTGCCAGCCTCGTTGCACTGCTTGCCCACCAGGCTGTGGGCATGTACACGGGGAGGGTCACTGTGTGTCACCAGGTCTACCTCGATCCGGGCCATCCCTGTGTAGTTACAGATCTGCAGGGAAGAAGGAGATGGGGGTCAGGTACAATAAGCCAGGAGCCTGAAGGATTCTCTACAAAGCCCTGTTATCCCTCCCCATGGCCACCACCCCTCCTGCTGCAGTTCTCCCATCCCTCCATCACCAGGACACACACAAGAACTTATTATAAATTTTCTGTCCTCCCTTCAAGGCTCCCTCCTGGTGCTCAAGCACTATTGGCTGAGGACACTGCTCCATGCCCTTTCCATGGCAGTGCTCACCTTGACAGTGGGATAGGTCTTGCGCCCCTTCTCACTGGATGCTCCTGGCAGCCCCCCATGGGAAGGGCCCTCGCAGCCGTACCGAAATCGAAAACCCCGCTGTGGAGGCAGAGATCAGGTCAGCAAAGGGTGGCCAAAGTCTGATACCATGAGAGCATGAGACAGTTACATGTCTTTACCTGGGGGACATCCTTACCTGCTTTGGCTGCTCAATAATGACAAGGTAGGGACCTTCCACTGGAGAACAGAAAAGAGAGGTACCAATGAGAAACATGGGATAACCAAAGTGCATGTTCTCACTAAGGATGCTGGAGATACAGGGACAGCACTGAAGGTGATGTGACCCCTGTCTATCCCATGGGGGTCCTCAGAGCCCTCAAACCCTGCGCTGTCACAGCCCAGCTGAAAACAGCAGTCAGAATAGCAGGAAGAGGAGGGGAGAGCATGCTCTGCCACTTGGGAAACAAGAGACCCCCAGGAGGTTACAGCCCAACCTGGCAGTCTCTGGTAGACTGAACAGTAGGGACAGATGGAAGAAGCCCCATCCTGGTGTCACAAGGCAGGGATTTCCAGCCAGCCCACAGTGGGACCAGTAAGGACAAAGTCTGTGGTGCTTCTGGCAACTAAAAGGCGTGAGTCAACCTGCTGGGAAACTCCACTGTAGCTGGGGATCCCTGGAAGGGTACAGCCAGAGGGGCCCTTACCTGTCTCCATCAGGGGCTCCTTCTGCTCCATCATGTGGGAGCCAAAACTGAAGTCATCATAGTCAATCCCATCCAGGCACTACGTGGGGGGGAGGGAAGGTGAATGTGAGGAGTCTGCTGGGGCTGGAATCCCCCAACTACCCTGTGGGGGTGATGTCAGTCTGGCACTGAACCCCATTCGGGAAGGCACAGATCCCCGTCTCTCCCCGGGAAGAGAGGCGGGCAGGTGCAGACCCCTCAGTGCCCACCCCTGGAGGCTGACACAGACCCTCCCGCCTCCCACCCAGGAAGCAGGCACGGACCCCCACCTCCCACCCCACCCGTGGGGTCGGGCACTGCCCCCTGCGCAGCTCCGGGGCCGGGACCAGGCAGCGACACCCCCCGGGCCGATCCGATCCGATCCGTGCCGCACTCACGGGTTGGAACTGCTCGTCCATGTCGGCGCGGGGCCGGCCGCCGGCCTGCGGGGAGAGGGGGGGGTGTTGAGCGGGGAGCGGGGCTGCAGGAAGGCACCGCCGCTCCGGAAAGTCCCTAGAAACCCCGCCGAGCCGGGAAATGACGGGACCGCGCGTCACCGCCCCGCCCCGCCCGCCGCGGCCGGGACACGGCTCGGCCCGGCCCGGGGCACGGCACGGGGGCCACGGAAGGCGAGGGTCGGCCCGGCACGGCTCGGAGCGGGGCTCTGCACGGCCCGGCCGCTCCTGCGCCCGCCGGCGGCCGCTCGGGGCAGCAGGACGGGCCGTCCCCTCCTCGCCTGGGAATTTTGGACTCGGAGCCTCGGGCAGGCTGGAAATCCCGGAGCACTCCCGCCCGCCTCCCCCGGGCGAGAACGCCCGGGCGCTGCCTGGAAGCTCCGGGGCGCCAGATGTGCCGTATTTTCCCCTCGGGAGTACGGAGGGATTTGCCCCACGCCGTCCCCGGCCGCCTGTCCCTCTACGCGTGCCAGTCCCGGCTGCGCTGCCATGAGCCCTTGCCCAGCAAGACCTGCAGTGCAGCACGGCTGAAAAGACCCGCCCGCGTCGTAATTCCCCGCAAAAACCCCTGGTTTCCCCAAGATCCCCACCCCACATCATCCCATCCCGCACAGAGATGTGTCTCCCGCACTGGGATGTCGTCTCCAAGCCCCTATGGACTCAAACAGGAGTCGCCCCAAAGTGCTGTCCCCAAGCCCACTGGCCCCCCCCGGATAAGGGAATCTCTCCAGGACGCTGCAGAGTCAGCAGCCCCTTGCAGGCACCCAAAGGGGTGCTTTCCCTCTCCCGAATTTCAACTTACGCAGCAGCCCCTGCATCCTTCCCGCGGAGGTGGCAAGAAAGAGGCATTTGCTATCCGAGTTCCCATTGCCTCCTTCCCACTGGCTTCAAAGTGGAAGGAGCAGCCGCAGAGCTCCCTGTGGGAGCATCTCCCACCACCCCAGCATTCAGCACTGGATGCTTCCCGCCGACCCCAGCAAGGCACTGCCAGCAGCAGGGGCCCACGACGCTCACACCCTCCTACTCACCGGGGAGGAAGAGGTTGGTCTCAGCAACCCGTTCAGCCCCAGCATGGCCACAGGGACTGCCAGTACCACAGACAGGAGTTCCGCTGGGGTCAAGGTCTGCCTGACCACAGAAAAACACCGGCGACTTCTAGCAAAGGGGCAGGATCAGGGGACAGCCTACAGGCACGCTCTGCATTTCTTCTCACTAACCAATGAAAAGAAAAAAAAAATCCCATATCTGACTCCACAATGCCCTCATACTATGAATTTCTGAATCAGTGGTTGCTGCAGGTCCCACTCAGGGGATTTTGAGTGTGTGGGAGAAGAGGGGAAGGAAGGGGATTGTTCAATCCGTGCGTGACTCATATTCTTCAGAAGCTGAACAGAGCCTTTTCAAGGAGATTTTTCAGCCACTCAGGTCTTCCAAAGGGACTGTCCTGTGACCTCAAGCCTGAGGTTTTTTCCTGGTTGGCCTGCCACCTAAGCATGGAGCCAACTGTGCAGCCTGAGACGTGGGGTCTGTGGGACCTGCAAGTGCAGGGAGGGTGCAAGGAGAAGGCAGAGATCCAGCACTGCAAAATGAGGTGAGGACCTTCCTCCTGCCATTCTGCAGGGGCTTCCGAAGGCCTAGGAACATGGACACAACCCCCTGCTGGTCTGTGGGAAGCAGCACAGACTGCCTGCTGTTGGGATCCCATTGATCATTCCACCTGGACAGCTTCAGCCTGCTACCAGCCAACCACCCCGTCTGCTGGGCACAGATCTTCCAGAGAGGTGAACAAAGGGACGAACAACCTTCCTCGGTGTGCTGGGAACAGCCACCTACCCTACCCACTGAGCCTGGTGGGAGAGCCCAGGCCTGAAGCTGCTGGATGACAACAGACTGTGCCTCTTGAATAGCACAACTCCCTTCTCTGGTGGCATCAGCTCACTTACTGCTGCCCAGGACACTTCTACTTGTTGCAGCAAACAGCACAGCTAAAGAATGTCATGGTCTTGTACCTGTGTCTCCCCATCCCACACAGCTCTGGCTCTCTCTGGAGGTTGCCAGCCATATCCCTGCATCCTTGTGCAGTGTGTGCTGGAGGAAGCCCACCTTACTTGCTGAGCAGAGATGGTATCACCACCTGCTTCCTTGTTCCTGGAAAAGCAACCTCAGGCAACCTCAGACCTCCTCTCAAGGTGAAGTTCTGCCTCCTGTGCCAAGCAGCATGCCTTTCTGGCCTCCAGGACTTGGGGCTTCCCCTAGGAGTGTAGCATATGCAGCTTTTATCCCCCATACATACCAGAAGGGAACACATCTCTCCTTCCTCCATCAGTAGCATCCCCTACTTTGTCTTCCCAACACATCTGCCCTGGATCATAGCCTTGAACTGCAGACCCCATTCACTTGGCTAATTCTCCCCATCTTCACACATTCCTAGGGTTCAGGAAGGATTCTCTGGGCATTGCTGAGAATGGGGGGAAAGAGCAGCAATCCAGCTGCAAGACAGTGCCCAGCGCAGCATCAGCTCCTTGCCCTGAAGCGCAGCACTGCCACAGTACCCTTGCCAGATGGCACAGCCTCCCTGTGCCAGCCACAGTGCTTCAGTTAAGGGCCAGCCTTTGGCAAACAGTGCAAGTTAAATCTAATCTTTTATGCCTGCAGCTCCTTGAACGTGACCTAGTAATGCAGGTGCTATTTTCTTTCCTCCCATGACAGTCGGCTGACTTGCAGAGCTGATGCCCTGCAGGCAGGAGGGAAACACACGTCAGCCTATCCGAGGCAGGAGTGTTTAGTAGCCATGGGAAAGGGTGCTCCAGAAATGCAGGAGGCAGCACAAGCATAGCCCTGCTCTGAACTGTGCTGGTGTACAGCTGACACGTTCCAGCCACTCAGCTGGCTGCTCCTTTAACACACTCTTCCCTTCGCATTTGATTTCCCTTGGGTCTGCTAACACCTGCAAACAATAGCCCTAAATACTTGGCTTGCTCTCTGCACAACTCCTGTGCTCTGCTCCATCCCTGGAGTCCCAACAGCTACTGGCAAGAGGCTGCTGAGTCTCTCTCTTATTGTGTTCAGAGTGACTTTGCTCTGAGACCCTTCCTGGAACCCAAGTCCTTGACCAGCAAGCATAGCAGAGAGAAATCCCCTCTCCCTGAAAGCTTTCTAAGCCTCCTCCTCCTGACAGCCTGCCTCTGGCCCCTGAAGCCATTTGTGTATCTCTGCATAAAATGCCGTTACTCCCATTATGGCTATCAAGTTGGTTTTGGCAAACCCCAACCACCCACTGATCTTCTGGTTTTCTCCTCTAAGGGCCTGTAAATCAGCTCCTCTGCTGCTATGAACTATTAATCTAGCTGTATGCCCTTAGAGAACCCCTGCCAGCGTCAGCCTGGTGTTCGCTGTCTTTCACTCTCTCCAGTTTCCACTCTGCCCACAGTACCACTACCGTGTTGGTGCTCACGGCTCCATTGGAGCTATAGCTTGCCGAGCCTGCGGGCACGGATCTAATTCCCCTCGGAGCGGGCAGCAGGCCAGCCCTGCTCCAGCGCAGGAGGGCTCAGGACGCAAGAGGGAGAGCTGCAGGATGGGGCAGAACAGAAAATAGGGAACTTCCCCACCGGCAGGGAAAATGGTGTAACCGCCAGCGCTGGGACTTGTCTCCTCTCCCCTCCGAGAGTGCAACTGTCTCTCCAACCTGGATCTTCCCAACACACCCCACCCCAGCTGGCCGCATGGCCGGCCAGAAGCAACCAGGGACCGGCTGGAGCGAGAGAGAGCCCAGGACCCTTCCGCTGGGATGGACAGCCCAAGCACAGGAATTTTAAACCTCGGGACCGCTCAACTCCCTTTCCCTGGGAACCGTTCTCCCGCTGGCGCGGGTAGCCCTGCCCGCCGCTGCTCGGACGCGTCCCCCCAGCAGCCCCAGGACCCACACCCCGGCCCGGCCGCTTACCTTCATCCCAGCCGCAGGCCGGCCGCTGCGCCCCGGCCGCGGTACCGGGAAAGTCCCGACCCGACTCCGCCTCCCGGGGCTTCCCGGACCCGGCTCCGCCCGGCGGAGACAGCGGGAGGGCGGACCGAGGGACCCCCGAAGGGACGGGCAACTCCAGGCTGCTGGATTCCTGCGACATCGCCTATCCGCCACCTGGCTGGCACTCGGGCTTATGGCTGTCCTCCGACGCGGGGGACTTGACCCTTCACCCCATTCCCATGGCCAGCTGCTACTCCAGCGGAGAAGGACCGTCTGCCTCACCCATGGATGATTTTCACTTTTATTATTGTAAATTCACTGTTGTCTTTATATATACTTTTTAAAAAATATATTAGATACAAAAGTCAGAAAGGCTCCTCTTTGAACTACATATACTGGTGGATTTACAGGCCGGTTTGGAAAAGGTGGGCAAATAGGAAAGCCCAACTTGATCAATGCGCACAGCAGCAGCAGCAAATGCCCCTCTCCAGGGACAAGGGGATTATATATATATATATATATATATATATATATATATATGTATATGTGTGTGTGTGTATATATATATATATATATATATATTTATTTGTAGATCTATGCATACACACACATGCACGCACACACAGCACTCACACCCCTCAACACCTCAGCCCCCTGCCCAGGACACCCCGGGCTGCGCCTCAGCCCAAGGATGTTGCGGCTGAGCGGGATGAGCTCCCACCAGGCAGGCATCGGCCAAGGCACCAGAGGACAGATTTGGGGGTCCCAGAAAATGGGGCATGCACTTCCTCTGGTCCTACAGAAGTGCTTTTCCTTTCCATGGCTGCACTCCCTGGAACAGCCTGGGCTGGCAGCGGCACAGAGCAGAAGTCCCCTGCTCAGCAGGCATGGTGCCTGCAGGACATTCCCCGTATGATGGTAAATTTGAAGACTCATTTCCCAAACCAGCTGGAAGCAGGGAAATGCTGTGACCAGGGAGGTGAAACCTGCCTCAGCAATTCTCAAAGCTGAAAAAATGCAGGAAAAGCCATTGACTGATGGCATAGAAGGCCCTGAGCAGTGAGAGCCCTGGCATGGGGCAGGGGGGGTCAGCACAGTCCAGCTGGGGCTGCTGGTGTCATCCTGCAGCAAAGTGAGACACCACCTCCACCTGGGAAGGCAGGCAGGGAGAGACCCCCTGCTGCCATCCTCACTGGGGCTGCAAACAGACTGGCAGTGCAGTCACTTCCCAAGAAAGGGAAAAGGCACTCCGTGTTTTTGGCTCCTCTGACAGTCACAGTAACCACCTGGAAGGCTTTCTTACCCCTGTGAAGGAGGAAGAACAGAGATCTCATCCCCTTCCAGCCCACCAGGCTTGTGTGGTGAAGAGAGGGTGAGCCCCCAGGTCCCCCACGTCCGTTACAGGAGGAAGCCTCAGTATGATTGCCTTCAGCAGCCCGACTCAGATCAAGCTACCCCAGAGGCTCAGGGGCAGATCCTGGCTCTGCTGATAGCACCAGGTTGTCATCCCCACACTCCAGCAGTGACCCCAAACCCTGTGGGCAGGGAGGGGACAGCTCTTGCAGGGGCAGCAGCTGCCAGAGGAGCACTGGACACAGCTCCTGCTGAGAGTGGGGAGCACTGCAGGCCCACGTGCACACACACACACACACACACACACACACACACACACACAGCAGCGGGGATTTTAGAGATATTCAAGGTGGGGAGTCACTGGCAGAGCCCATTTTGTGGTCTCCACTCTGGGCTGCCTCCTGTGGGGGTCAGGCCATAGCCAGGCCCTCCACATGGCTGTGGATGCAGGCTGTACTGGACAGGCTGCTCTCGCCTTTGTAACTTTTGGGGGCCCGGCTGGCTTTCAGCAGGACCAGGAAGGTGTCTGTGGAGATGGCCCCAAACTCAAAGGTGAACGTGCCGTAGAAAACCAGGACATCAATGATGAACATCCACTCACACAGGGCAGCCACGTGCTGTAGCACAAAGCTCTCCTGGATGAAGAACACGCCACCTGAGGGTATCCCAGTCAAGGATAGTACAGCTGAACCCCAACCACCCCGTGGAGGGCCATGTCCCACTGTTACTGCATGCTGGGGTGGACGTGAGTACCCATCCTCTGCAGGATGGGTACACCACCACCACTCCTAACACTGAGAAACCCCACATGCTTCTCCCAGCACCAGAAGGGCCCTGGCACAAGTGAAGCAGTGGCACACATGCCCAAACCAGCCTTGATCAATCACTGATGCCAGGCTGGGATTATCTGAAGAGGCCAGGGCAAGATGAGCTCAGGCTGCAGGTCCTAGGGAAAGCCAGGTGCCCAGATGCTCAACTTCCCCACACTCCTTGCCTCTTCCTCAAGGCTGGTGGTCTCCATCCTCTCACAGGATGCAGTCAAAGCTGATAAAACTCAACTTTTGAAACACGGTTTGGACTGTTGCATCCCAGTCCTGCAGCACCTCCTGTCCTTCTGTGCTGCAGGCTGGCCCACCCCAGAGAGGGGGCCTGCTCCCACTTCTCCAGATCCTACCACTATCAGAATTTCTTTATCATTCTCTCATCCCCACCAAAACTCTCCAGGGAAACATACTGCAAGAGCTACTGTGGGTGAGGGGAGGAGGTACATTCCCCAGCCCTCCAGGGTGAAGCCTCCAGCAGTACAATGCCTTCTGCAAGTGACACCACGATCTGGGAGAGCTGCAGAAGGGGACCTGACCGATAGAGTGTAGAGCCCTCTGCTCACTCCCCCCATCACATCAGAAAAGATCCCAGCCCTCTCCCCACAGTGTCCACACCACAGCTCTCTGCTTGCCCACTGCCAGTCCCAGAGCTTACAGAGCAGAATGGCCACAGCAGATGGGCACCACTCCTGTCTTCCTTGTCCTTACATGCCCTTCCTGTCCCTCCCAGCTGGCATGGCCCTGCAGCAGTCCTGCCTTTCCCAGCTCCCAGCCTGCTTCCCAGCCTGCCTGCCTGCTGTGGTGACAGAGCAGGACCCTCTGATATGTGACAGGCCTGCCAGCACCCCCAGGCTCCTCTTGTGTGGCTCATCTCAGCCAGACCCCAGCCAGCCTCTTTGGGATCCATGGACACTGCATGCTTTTTCCCCTTCCTGCCCAACAGCCACTACCTTGTTTCCCAATTTATCCCCAACCTCAGTCCCAAATAATCTCCTCACCCCCCAGCCACACACTTGGGACCATTCTTTCAGCTCCAGCCCACCTGATGCCATGACCTGGTAAAGTGTTTGCAGACTCAGTACCTGCTCACCAAACCCTTCCTTGTCCCATGGGCAGGTTGGCTGGCAAGTGCCCAGAAGCTCTGGCTGACAGAGGTGCTGCCACGCACCCACCTGGCACCTGCACACAGTGCTTTTGTA
This sequence comes from Serinus canaria, assembly GCF_022539315.1. NCBI lineage: Eukaryota > Metazoa > Chordata > Aves > Passeriformes > Fringillidae > Serinus > Serinus canaria. The sequence continues at coordinate 16,028,366 of NC_066320.1, read as the reverse complement.
CTCAGCTTCGGTCAGAGAGGTAACCCAGATGGACTTTGCATTGCCAAGGGCTCAAAATACCTTTGTCCCATTAAAAAAGCCAAACAATTAACCAGACCTGGGTGGTGTGTGACTGGAGCCTGCAGAGGTGGCTGGGCTGCAGCAGCCAGGGCACAGCTGGTTTGGGGCATGCCAGCACCCCAAGAGACACCCACCAGTATCCCTTCCCCTCCTCAGACCCTGCCCAGCCCCGGTACTGCTGCTCCTCTAGCCTACACCTGCAGTCAGCTGCCCACCCTCAGTGACCTGCCCAGCTCCTCTCCTGGCACCATGCCTCATTGCCAGACCAAAGGATAGAGAATTTGGGGGATATACCCCACTATGAGGACCAGCTTTCACCAGCCGATTCCCAATCTTCTTCCCACACCCTTCAGGATACTGAAGACGAGGGTGAAGAAGGCCACGGTGGTGAGGATGCTACGTAAGTGGCCGGTCCAGTACTGCCCTCGGGTTTTAGCCATGCGGTAGGTGAGGATGGACTGCAGGAGCAGGAACAGCATGCTGGTGGGAAAGGCCACCCCCGCCCCAATGTAGTGTAGCACCTTGGCGTGATCCACCTGTGGAAAAGAAACCATCAGTGCCAACACTCTGGGACACTGCCTATCACAGGGTGACTCTCCTCCAGAAGTTGTACTCCTGCCCAGGAAGGGATGCAGACAGTGCTGGGAGCAGGTCCAGGCAGCTCACCCTGTGCCTGACTCCTGGCTGAAAAGCAGACTTGGATCCACCATCTACTGCTGGGATCTCCAAGCACTCTGTTTCTTTCATCCATGGGCCAGCAGCCCTGCTGTGCCCAGGGGCAGGGGCTGCCCTCTGCCACGAGCAACATCAGGGACTGCCTGCACCCCTCCTGAGGATCACAGCCAAACGCCGCTCACCACGGCTGGGCCACAAGGGGGATCGGGGCCTAGAAAGCTCCTCCCGGGGCTGGTGTGGGCAGCAGCCTCCTGCCAACTGGGAGGGACTGGCTGCTGCAGGCAGCTGCCGAGAGGCCGAGCAGGCAGGGGCTGAGCACCGCCGTGCACTGCCAAGCCTGGGCCCGCTCTGCTCCCCGTGAGCACAGGCTCTGCCCCAACAGTTTCCTGGTGTCACCCCCTGGGCAGGATCAGGAGCAGCCTGAACAGCATGTCCCTGCCCCTGCACACGTCCATGGAGAGGACAGACAGTGCAGAGGGGCTCAGGTAAGGGTTTAAGCAAACCCAGCAGCTTAATGTGGACTTGAACTATGAATACACAAAGAGGACACCCAGTACCCTGGGAAGCACGGTGCTGACTCAGGGGAAGGGAAGAATTGCATGGATGGGATACTGGACCAAACCAACGACCCCAAACCCTACCCTGCTGAGCACAGCCATTGCCCCACTCCAGCCAAGGCCCTCTTCTGCCCCCCCTACCCCAGGGACTCTTGAGGAGATGCCTTACCTGAAAGTTGCCAACCATGGTGAGGCCAGCAGCGCAGACCCAGCCAGTGGCCAGCCCCAGGGTGTTGAGGAGGGACGGCCCCAGGCACTCCAGGAGGTGGGCATACCGCAGCAGGCCCACCAGAATGACTGCGGGAGGGAAACACAGCCCTGTCACATGCCACTGTCTGTGGCCCCGTCATCCCACTGCTGCCCCATGCTGGGGTGGGTGCAGGGCAGCCTCTCCCAGCCCTGCTTCCCCAGCAGCAGGCACTCACCCATGAAGGAGCCCAGGCTGCAGATGAGGCTGAAGAAGCAGCTCTCGGGAGGCAGGGTGCCACACTTGCTGCGGGGACAAAGAAGACCCACAGAGCACTCAGACAAGGGGCACTGGGGTGTGTCCTTGGCTCCCTCTGCAGGACACCCTCCTGGGTTGCCCTGGAGGGGTCTCAGTGCAGCTCTACCCCCACGCTGAGGCTGCTCACCTGACGAGGGGGATGTGATCCAGCGTGCAGCAGGAGCTGGGGCCGTCCATGTCACATGACTGGTTGTAACTCCTGCCAGCAGCAAAGGAACGGGGTCAGGAGAGCCAAGATGCTGCCCAGGACCCTCCTGTCTCCCGCCCTGCAATGGCAGTTGAGTTGCTCCACGATGAGGGCAGCCCAAACCCAGGGATGTGCCCACAATCTTCAGGGAGTGACCCACTGCCCAACAGGCAGAATCAGGCCTGTGTTTCCACAGCCTGTCCCCTGCCTGCTGGCTCTGCTGCTCACGCAGAGCCCCATTCTGTGAGGGAGAGGCCATGGCAGGGCAGAGGCTGTGCAGGCTGGGATGTGGGCTCAGGGGGTTCTTGCAGCCCCACACCCAGAGAGGAGCAGGAGCACCCACCTGCCAGCCCCCTCACATATTCCCGTGATGGAAGCACCAGCGAAGCTGGGGGGACTCAGGGGGAACAACGCTGTGGGGGGAGCTGTGTGGGGACAGTGCTGCCCTGTCCCTTGCCCAGGCTGTCCATCCACCACCTCCAGCAATGCAGCAAGCACATGGTTAAAAAAGCCTTTTTGGAAAGGGCTGGGCTGAGCTCTGATGTTTTTTCAGTCTCCTCAGTTTACTGGTGGCTTTGTTTTCCAACCACTAAACCCAGGCGAGGCATGGAGCCCCACGGCCTCCTCAAAGGCTGCTCTTAGGGCTGTGTTTAGTTTGGGAAGGTCTTTTTTATTATTATTTTGTTTAAAGCAAGCAGCCTAAGGCTGGGAAGCATTACTCGTCATTAAGGGCTGGCTGTGCAGCAGAGACAACCCTACACACACATTCTTCCCAGGGCAGAATCAGCCATCAGGCAGGAAATGGCAGCAGGTTTTTTTTTTTTTTTTCACTTCTTCAAACACTCCAGCAAGAATTAAACTAACATGGACCTTTCTGGGCAGATTTTTAAGGTGACGCTACAAGCCAAAAACCCTGCAGAAGGAGTTGCCAAGAGACCAAACAGTGTTTCTTTTCCCAGCCCTTGTCTCTTCCATGCCTCATCCCCCATCTGGGGGTGTTGCAGGCAGTTCTGTCCATGGGGTGTCTGGGTGCTGCAGGACCATCCCGTCCCCCTGGCACTGCCAGATTTAGCCTCAAGCAAGCAAGTCACAACCTTTTCCATGGAGACACACAGCCCTCTGTAATTCCCTGACCACTTATTTTCATACTTTCTCCATGCTGTGTTTTTTGAAAGGCCTCCTTCTCCCTGCCTGGTTTGCAGCGAGGCTGGACTGTTCAGCAGAGTAGCCGTTACCACAGAGAACCTGAGCAGGGAGGGGAGGGAGGGCAGCCCAGCCCTGACAGCAGCTGGACCCCAAGCTGTTCTGCTCCCAAAAGCCACTTGGCTGGGCAGGGGGCATGTGCCCTGTGGCATTTGCACCCCATCACCACCACGTCTGCTGGGGAAGAAGGTAGCTCTGTGCCCTTTAATGCTCCCACCACCCCCAACCCCCCTTCAGCACAGTCATGGTGCAGGGAGTGCCTCAGCTACCCAGTGGTCTAGCACAGCTTGGCATACTTTAAGTGGGACAGGTATGGACGGACTTAGCATTATGAGGTCTTTAATCAAGCCAGGATGTACCAAAAAGCCCCTGCTTCCCTGCAGGCCTTACCAGTTGTGGACAGGGCAGATATGGTTGTTGGACAGTGCCATGGCATATCTGGAGGAGAGACAACAACAGAGTTACCACAGCCACCCACCTCCCTGCAGCCCCTTTCCCTGCCAGCACCCAGAGCAGCCCCAGGGACTAGCTGCCAGAGCAGAGGGTACAGACCCTCACTGCCTGCCAGGGGCCAGCACTCATCCTGAGCAACCCCCAGCTTTACAAAGCAGGAAAAAGAAAAACAAGTGCATGAGCACATGCTCCACAGAACTCCCACTGCTGGGACCAGGCTCCCCTGCCATGTACCCCCATCCCTGCTGAGAGCCTCCTCCTGCTCCAGTTCAGTGCAGCTGCTTCTGTGGGGCCTCTTTTCCATCGTGCTGCTGTGCTCCACTGGCGCTGGGGGACTGCTCTGTCACAGAGCCTCCCCAGCATGCCCCTGGCATCAGGGCTCTCCACCAGCCTACAGCTGTGCCAGGTGACACCCAATGGTGCTGGCTCTGCCTTGCTTCCCTCAGCCTCTGGCTGGCCAGCAAAAGAGCTAAAGGAAGGCTACTGGAGAAGTAGCCAGGAATGGGAGGGCATTATAGGGAGATCAGCTCCATCAAGCATGTTACTGTGGAGTCCCCCTTGTGCCTTAGTCAGTGTAACAGGGCATTCATGACATGCATCCCGCTCCACTACAAGGGCTCTCAGCCCCATGGCCCCCATCCCACCATCGAGGAGCCCTCCTGCCCAGCAGCCACAGCAATGCCTGTTGCTTAAATCACTGGCTGGTTGTGAACAGCTCAGGTTAAAAATAGGTCCCAAGACCAGTATGAAAACTCCTCTCCTTCCTGAGCTGGCCGTGTAACAGCTGGGCTGCAAAAAGACGATCCTAGAACGAGGCAAAGAGCAGGACAGGTGGGGGGAAACAAGGAACAGCATCCCCAGCCATCAAGGAGCAGACCCCTCGCTGAGCCATCTCCCAGCACAGGTCTCCAAAAGGGCCACTCCCAGGGTAGCTCAGGCTGTGAGGATCATAAGCAGCAACTCCCACCTGTGCTGCTTTGGTCTGGTGGGGCATCTGCCCCCAGGGTCACTCATGGGAGGCAGCCCATGCTTTGCAAGGTGTCCAAGGGAAAGACTTGCAGTTTAAGCTCCTAGCAACAGGTTCAACATTCAGCTTTGTTGGGAAGTAGGACAGGCGATACCTCGAGGGAAGGTCTTGGAGGAACCTGCATGCATATGGGGTGCACTTGCTCCATCCCACACCCCAGGAAGTCCCACCACCTATACTGAACCTCTTGATGCCTTTGAGAAAAGTCCTTCATCCACTGCTTACCTGTGTTAAGGCCTGAGAAATGGACTGCTGGGGTGGACTAGTACTGTAACCCCAAGTGACACAGCCTCTATTCCTAGCAAAAGGCCCATCCATCCACCACATGGGATGGGTGCCCATATACGGACTGCAGCCCTGGTGCTGCAGTACCTGGGCCGGTGGCGTGGCTCCCAATGCCGTTCCCGGGCCACCTGAGTGTCAGCTGCACTCGGGCCGGGACAGGGGCGCACGATTCCGCAGGGTGTCAGGGATTTAAGGACAGGGAGGCATATGCCAGCGCTACTGCAGGGGACGCGGGGACCATGCAGGGCGGCTGTCGGAGCCCCTGAGTGTCCAGAAGTGCCCCAACATGACCGAGGAGAGCGGCTCCCCGTAACCTCCAGCCCGCTCCATCCCACCTCGCAGCATCCCACTCTAGAACATCCTCCAAACCCCCGCCCTCAGTCATCCCACTGCATCCGGCCCGGGCCCCGGCCCCAACGCCCGTGGGTGGGGGGCTAGCGGCGACCCCACGGCACTCACACGATCCACATGCCGGTGATGGTGAAGGCAGGCAGCGTGACGGGCAGGATCCCCCAGGCCGGCATCCTGGGGCCTGGCATGCCCCGCCGGGCTATGGGCGAGCGGGGCCTCCGGGCCACCGCCGGGCCGCGCTCCCCATGGGCGACGGGGCCGGGGCCGGGGCCGGGCTGGCGGGCGGAGCGGGTCCGGCCGTGCGGAGCGGCGCCGGGACAGCCCAGGCCGGCCCCGCCCCGGGGCAGCGCGGGTCCCGCTCGGCGGCAGGGCCAGGGCCGGGCCCGCCCCGTCCGGCGGCAGCGGGGAGCGGGACGGGCCCGGCGCGGCCCCCGGCGCCACGTGGCGTCCGCGCTGCAGGCCCGGGGAGCCGGTCGGTGCTGGGGAGGGCAGCCGGGGAGCGGGACGACACGGAGCCGGGAATGCCGGGCTCCGCGGGGCGGGCTGCCCCACAGCGCGCTCGGCTGAGCCTCAGCGAGGGACGGGCTCCCCTAGAGCGCCGGGGAGGGCAGGCCAGCTCAGCAGCGAACGCTCCTCCCGGGAGCTGGGAACCCGAACAGCTTTTGCCAAGGCTGACTCGGGCATGGACGGCCGGCTGCAGGCCTGGGGGCCTCACCCCCCTCAGCTCCAGGTGATGGTGTCCCGAACACCAGCCCGAAGCCCACATCCGCAAAAGTGTGGGCTCCTGTAAGCGTAGTCCAGAGGGCACTGTCAGAGGACGAGGCAGGAGGTACTGCCACAGGGAGGGGCCAGGCAGAGAAGACCTTCTTTAGTTCGCTCTTCCATAGGGCTCAGCATTCCGTCCAGAGGACAAGGCTGCAGCCACACTGCCAGCCAGTGCCTGCACACACTCCCGACTCGGTTACCCTGACCTCTCTCTTCCCAGACGCTTTCTGCAGCTAGGGATTAAGTTTAGCAGCCAACCACCAGAGAAATTTCCATTTTTCTTACACCGAAAACGTGAGGAAAGTACAACTTCCCCTGGCAGAGAAGGAGGGCTGTGGTAAGGCCACAGCCGTCCCATTTCTCTATTGAGAACTCAGCAATAACTTGCCCTCTTGCCCCCTGACTGCTTATGGGGATGTGTTTTCAAGTCCCAAGACATCCTCCATCGCCAAGCGGTGTGCACACCCTTTGAGAATGGAACGTTTGGAGCTCATAAAGCCTGCACTTTGCCTTCGGCAGAGAGCAGCTGCCCGGGGACAGCTCTGACCCTGGCCTGCGTGGGAGAGGAGCCTTGGCCGCCCACCGCGTCCCCCGGGCCAGGGTGCTGGTTACACAACCGCAGGAGCAGTACTGCACACTGGGACTTGTAGTCTTGGGGGATCTCATCGTCCTCCGCGTTGACTCGCGCCCCAAGCAGCCTCCCCACGGGCCCAGGCTCTCTCCTCGCTGTTCAGTTCGGGGCAAGAGCTGCGCTCCAGAACTTAGCACGTGAGCCAGTTGTGCTCCCAAAGCTGCCCCGTGCATTCCTGTCCGCCCGCCCGTCCGGCAGCAGGCCTGGCCCTCCCTTTCCCGGCAGCCTCCACACCACATGGACAGTGGGAACATAGCCCGCTGCGCTGGGGCTGCCGCCTCCAGCAGCCTTGGCAGCGCTCGGATCACTGCAGAGCCACAGGCGAGAAGCACAAGCCCTGCCGGGCTGCCTGCTGTGCAGCTGGGCCGAAAATGCCAGGGACAGTGGCTTCAGAACACATCAACCTGTGTAACAGGCATAAATTTTTCCAGAGGAGTTCAACAGCTGGCATTTATAGGAGTGAGGGTAACTTCTAAAAAAGCACTGTTGATACATCCTGGAAATCTTTCTTACAGACCTTTTGAGTATGCTCAGACCCAATTTTTAAATTGAAATTAAAAGCAGCAGTGCTTCTGATTCACAAGTTTCAGTGCCAAATGTATGTTTTACAGTCAGGGCTTATCATTCTTTTTCTGGTTTTCAGTCCATTCCTATTTACGGTCTAGTGAAAACTGTTAAAAGTGCAATTCTGTCTTTCCAGTCAACATTCCTTCCATTCTAGTCCCGCTTCCTGCAGTTCTCTCAGGTGGCGTTTGCCTTGAACCGTAATTGTCTGAGTTAAGATGTAATGCTCTCAGGAGAAGCTGGGTTTGCAAACACAGCACGTGTTAAAACATAGCATATGCCCCAAACAGCTATCAGAAGGCAGCTGGCAAAATGGAGCTTTGCTATTAGCTGACACCACCCCAAAAAGTCAGAGGACCACCTGGGCCTGAGGATCAGAGGCAGCAGTCCTGACATCCAGGCACTTGACAACTGAGCAATGGTTTACAAAGAGTTAATAATCTAAAGCTTTCAACAAGCAGAAAAACAGAGCTGTAAATAGAAGTGAAGTCTCAAAAAGACAAGACAGAGAGGGGGGCTGGATACAGAAGCACACCATGAGCAGCACAAGGACTCAAATATACTAATGAAAACATCTGCGGGCTGGAAAGACAATCTACAGGCAGTGGAGGGTGAGGAAGAGAGCTGCAGCAGCGAAAATATTCCAGGAATGGTACAAATGGGGTTAGGGAACCAGGATTTATTATCAGGACTTTTCTAGTATGCACATTACTCTTCCATTATGCAATATTTAGACCTTTTCTCATGCAATTTAAACAAACGCCAAAGTTTTTACCCCCTTACCAAGTCTGTAAGAGTCTCTTGGAACAGAGAAGGCACTGGTACTTCACACAGCACTGAGGACACTGTGGCACTGTGTGGATCTTGCCATGAAACAAAGTGGAAAATACCAGGAGGGAAGTGTAATTGTTCAAATCCATGGCAAGCACTAGCCCTGGAAGAGCTCAGCATCTCTCACACCCTCTCCAACTCTGAGTCCTGTCCATGGAAACAAGGATTTCTTCTTCATCAGAGAATCACCAATGTCAGCTGAGCTGTCACCAAGGTCAATGTTCTGGCACCATGACCAGATGAGTAGAGCACCTGCTCCTCAGTCCTCATCTCTGCCCTCAGTCCTGGTGGTGCATGAGCATACACCAATGTAACACCAGAAATTTTACAGCCCACATGAAACTACTGCCATCCGAAAGAGCCAATCTCACTATTACAGCTCTGCTTTGTCCATGATGGGAACCATTCCCAATTAGTCCCTTGATGGCTAACCTCTATTGCAGCCCCCCATCCCAAGCTGACAAGTCCCCCTGTGCTCCTTCCAGACAGAGCACTGGTATATGAAGCCAGCGCTCAACACCTTGAGAAGCAAACTTGCCTTTTCCCAAAGCTCTGAGCCAAGGTTCGATGACAGAAAAGGAGTGCAACACCAGAACATTCATTTACAGGATGTATTTATTACACTGTAAAAAGTCCATTGGATTTTAGCCATTTACTCTGTATGTACACTGGTTGTATTCCCATACCAACTGCAGGTTCCTCTCCTTACAGGATACACTGGGTTAGAGTCCCATCCACACCCCTCCCAGTCACCAGGGGGACTTCCAAGATTGAAATTATTGAGAATTTAGCCAACTAGTCGAGGGAGGAGGAGGACGAGCGATGCAGCACTTGCGAGGCAGCCAGCTCTGCTCTGGGCATGAGCGAGGAAAGAGCGGGATGTCTGTGCGGCTAGATGAAAGCACAAGAATCACTGCCAGGGCCTCAGCTGCAGGGGCCTTCTGGGATAAAAGGACATGGGATCCCAACAAGAAGATATAGAAGGGTGCAATCTCTTTAGAGCTTTCAAGAGAAACCACTGCAGACCTGCTGAGCATCTGTCAGCAGGTGCCACAGATCCACACATCTGTAGGTGAAGGGGATGTTCTCCTAAGGAAGGGGCTGGTCACCAAGAGACCAATGTGTAGCGAGTGGCGAAAAACACATGATTGCCCCACAAATGCTGTGTGAGACATGGTCATGGAGCTCTGCTCTCAGCATTTCCTTCTCATCTACTCAGCTAGGCAGAGCCTTCTGGATTTGCCTTCTCCAACCAGAAAGCCTGATTACATTTACAGGAGCAGGGCTGAAAGCCCCTATCAGACTTGCCTGCTACTTAATCTCTATTTGGCTTGGGGATTGCTGTCACCCGTGTTGCAGGAAGGAAAGCATGTACCAGCAGGCAAGAAGTCCTACACAGCAATCTGAGGGCTGCACTGTAAGCAATCCATATTTCTAATAAAATTCTCTACCTGCTGAACCCAGGCGTGCTCAGATCCCAAACAAAGCAGTACAACCAGAAGAGTCAGCAGGAAAGCTAGGGAATGGCTGGGGAATTGCCCTGGGACTGGACTGAGTAATCTTGAGAGGCAGTCCTGTACTGCAGCCCCTCTCTGGTGTGACATCATTCCTCTTTAACAGGTGAACTGGTGGCAGCTTGGTCCCAGGCTGCTGGGCACAGGCATTGCCTGGCCCCTGAGACTGCAAAGGCAGGAAGGAGACTGGTCAGTGGAACTGAGCACTCCTCCACGGAGACAGGGATTTTTGGGCAGATTTCTAAGTGATGCCACAAGAAGGGAGCAGGATGGGACACGCTCCAGAGGACTGTGGAAACAGCCCTTCAGCTCAGGTTAGCATTATCTTTTAAAACAAACATGCCCACTACCAGAGAACATTTGGCCAGCATCCTCCACCCACAGAGTCTCCTGAGCAGACAGTTCTCCAACATGCTCCAACTAATTGACTTCAGAGCTTGTCATAGGGTCAGTGGGCCGTGGAGTAGCTAAGAGGGGAACAGGAGAGGTGGCTTCAATTAGGGCTGGGTTGAGAATGATTGGAAGAGTCATAGGTGGCACCCCAACCTGCAGGGGAGAGGCAAGAGGCTGCAGGATGAGCGGTGGCTGTGCTGTCGTAGGAGGTATGTCTGTAACGGGGCTTGACTTTGTTGAAGCTGATGCTGGGAAGGAAGGAGAGGCAGAGGTGCTGATGGTGGGTGAGGCAGGTGCAGTGGCTCTCTCAGACTCTGGAAGAAAGAAGAGACAAAATAGATCCTTACAAAGGTCCTGACAAGGTCATCTATTAGCTCAAAACTAAGCAGGGCTAAAAATCAACTCAGGTGCCTTTTCAGACTTGCCCCTTCATACAAGGCCCTGAAGAGCAAGGATTCAATTGTAGGCATTCTGCCCACCCCAATAACCTCAGCAACAACCTATCCGTATGGAAGCACAACATTTCACAACACTATAGGCCTGGTCACCAAAGATCCTGCTAAAGCAAGGAAAAGCAGATCTATGCCAGCATGCTGGGAAAGTGATTCCAGAAAAAAGAAAACAGGACTCACCACTGACACCCGGTTCACACGGCTTCTCCAAAGGAGCCACATGGGTGGATGGTCTCACATCCCCCACAGGAGAAGGGGGCAGTGCAGACACTATTGTTTTCTGATGCTGCTGCTCCACTGGTATGTTGGGGACAGGATCTAGGAAGACAAAACATGCAGTGAGACCACACACCAGTTTACTCATTCCTTTCTCCCTCCCTCAACTTGCCCTTGTGCTAAGTTCCCACAGCCTCCTACAACTCATTTCATCAGCATCCAGGCACTATGGCAGCTGGGTACTGGACAAGGTACAAGTACTGCTCCAAAACCTGTGTTAAGGTTTCCCAGCCTCTGGTACCTTGGATGACTGTCTGTTTGAAGAGCTCATCCCGCAGCCGAGGTAAGAAACAGTCAATGCGCTCCCAGGTGATCTCCCAGAGATCTGAGTATCCTGTCCGGGAGTCGGCACTGTGGAATATTCCAGCCGTATCCATTACAAGCAGCATATTCTTCAGAGACTCTGGAATGGCCTCCAGCTATAATTGGAGACAGGACGAAGAATGGACAGATAGTAACGAACCAAAGCTCAAACAGCCAATGGGCTGCCTTTGGAAACTGTGGCCAGGGCAAGAAACCATGGAACAAAATGGTTTGGAAAGGAATAAAAAGTTTAAAAAGCCCCAAAAACCCACACTAAATCAAAACACTTTTCAAGTTTAGAAAGTTAAAATGCGATGAATGGTTGTCCAAAGGACTGCATCCAGCACCTTACCAGTAAGTCACTGGAGCCAGCATGCATGTATTTGTCCATAAAATCCAGGATTGTGAGCCATAGGGCAGCAAAGGTGGTCAGTGAGAGCAGTGGGGAGAGATGCTGTAGGAATACCTGGGAAAAAACACAACTACTGTCAACAAGTACTATAGGGGCAGCCGCTCACTGACAAGTCAGTCTCACAAATCTGGATTCCCCCTCCTTGTGGCAGGCTGGGAACATGCACAGGACTGGCCTGAGGATGCCACAGGCCTCCACTCTTCTGAGCTGTGTATGTGAAGGAGTGGATCTTGTCTCCTTTGTGGAAGGCCACTGCAGTCTGCATCACCATGTCTTCTAGCCCTTCCAGACTTCTACCTCAGATCACAACTATCAGCTTGTGATGTGCATGCATCATTTCACCTCAAGAATAGACTGTCTTCAACTAATGTTGAGTGAAAAACTTCTCTCTATCATAAAGTCACAAACCTCTTCCTGACAACTTTTCCAAGGACTAGAACCATGGAGACAGTTCTGGAAAGAAGGCATGTCTCAGCAGCAGAAGCTGGTGGAGAAGCCCAGCACTGAACAGTCAAACTAGCACCCTGACACCTGTCCAGATCAGAGATGCTGAGAAGAGAACACAGCAAACAGTCTGGTTTTCTTGAGGAACATGGTTTCCCCTAAGCTTTCCTAGGCAGCAGAGGTGTGCTCACCTTGGAGAGTAGTGTTGAGGCTCTCATCCTAGTTTCTTCCATCCCACCAACATCAGCTGGGCTGATGTTCTCAAGTAGCTTGGTTAGCAGAGGAAACAACACCTGTTGGATCCAACACATGTATATTTCAGAGCTGAAAAATGACTGATGAGATTTTAACAGGAAGCCTTACAGAAAGGCACTGGCTTTAGGGACTGGTGGCTTCTAGGCAGAGGACATGACAGAGGCAATGGAATGTGCATGAGTGGATTCACTTCAATACTCCAAAGGGCCCTGTCAGAAGCCTAAGCAGAGAGGAAATTTTCACAGGACCAGAATAGGGAACATCTTGTCTGTTGCAGTGAACAAGCTTCTCAAGAAGACAGTGCTGAAGTAGGACAACTCTCCTGCACACAGATTTGCTCTTCATGACAACGCTGCCCAGCTCACATGCCCATGCCAGGCAGGCAGTTACCTTGTTGAAGCAGGACTCCCATTCCAGGGCATCCAGGGCCTGCAGGTCATGTACCAGGAGGGCCCGCTGCAAGTAAGTGAGTGCTTGCATCCGGATCTGGCGTCGGGCATCACAGCACAGCCAGGCAATACCTGCAAGAGAGGGATTCAGGGCAAAGCCCATAGGGAGAGTGTCACATCCCTACTTCCCCAGTCTAGAGTAAAAAGTCTAGTGAAGATCAAAAACTCTCTGTGGAAAAAAAAAGAATTATACTTGTTCCAGGCCACAGACTGGCAATCTACTACCAGATCTAGAAATATGCTGGCAGCTAACTCATCCTAAAGATGTTTTTCCAAATCTGATCCAAGTTCTTTTTCAATTACAACAGACCCTAAAAACAACCTATGCCTGCTTTCTGCAGTTAGTTCTTGCTCCTCAACTTTCCTGCCATTACTTTGGAAGAGTGTCTGCTTGCTCTCATCACCAGGGGATGGCTTTACCCTGTAGCAGAGGACACCAGCAGTTGGACCACAGTGTTCGGGAATCCGCTGTGATTTTCCTGGCTGCCGTCTCCAGGTGTCGCTGCTCCTCTGCCCAGGAGCTATAGATGCCAGCTGCTCGCGTGTGCAAGGTGTGCATGAGGTCCAGGAGCTGCAAGTACACGGCACAGTAAGAAACATACCGGACTTTAAATTTTGAAGCAACTCTGATCTGTGCTGTTCTCCAAACAAGGCTAAAAGACTCAAGCTACTCAAGCATGCTTTCTGTACATACACAACCACACACAGTTACAGAGATGGTGTTAGGTCCTGCTGTCTGTGCCCTCCTTAAGTGGTCAAGTGCCAGGTATCTTCAACAAGATTTATGTCAGTTCAGAAGTCATGTCAATCCCATCTTTGAGGAACACCATTCCAGTCCTGTCTAAAGGAAGAATGGGCTCTTTCTTGGCACAGAGCATTGACTCTCCCAGGCAGAGAAATAAACCCAGTGATTCACCTGTGCAGTCCAGAACAACTCTGCAACTTTTTTTCCTTAAAAAAAAGGTATGTGAAGCACATGCAAAGTTCCCTTGCCTGTCTGGGCACATGACAGCACTTTAGTCAGTTTACTACTGAATTGAGACCCAACATCCTGGCAGTCAGCAAGCCTGTGCCTTCACACCTTTGAAGTACCAGCTGGGTAGAAATGACTCCCTTAGCCCAGTCTTCTGTACTTGAAATTCCAGAGCCTCAGCCAACAGGACTTTCCCCTTTCCTCAAGCTCAGATGCCCTGTCAGACTCCTTGCTAATCCTACAGGAACCTCATGTCTCCAAATGACCTTAACCCATCTTACCAACTACAGTGACTCACAGCTTCAGACCTCCTCCTTGCTTTTCAGAAGACCTCTCTCTCCATTGCCAGTCTGCTTTTGCAGCCTTCCTCTTCCACTGCAGAACCACATCTTGCCCCCACAGACACTCCGTCATCCAGTGCCCACTTATGCAGGATGCAGCCCTCCCTTGCCCCATAAAGAATTCCAGTGATTACCTAGCCAGGCCCTAAGAATGGGAAAGGAGAGGAGGAAATCCTTGCTATACTTACGTCCTGACTAACCTGTAAAGACACAGTGTGGTAGCTGGCAGGGATGCTCTCGTCCTCATCCTCGTCACTGTGTGTGTGCGCCTGGTGCTGGCTCAAGACCCGGGATCGCCGTGTGGAGCTGTCTTTTGGCTTTTTTTTTAACCGACTGGATTTACTGTCATACCTGTGGCTCTTCCCCCTCTTCTCCTGGGACTTGTAGCCTAGAACATAAAAGGCAGGAACATTCCATATACAACAGTCCAATACAAAATGTTCTGCTTTTCAACACACAGGGCAGCCACCTTTTGATATCTCCAGCAAAGGGCCTTGTCCTCTGAAATGACCACTACCTGCTTGAAGGGCCCCTAGTGCTCCACAGGAATAACTTCCTGCAAGAGCTGATACTGCTGTCTCCACATCAACTCCAGATCTCCCCTCCATCCCAGGGAGGGGGATAAGAATAAGGTCCCTGCTGCCAGCAGGAGACAGCACACTTTCCTCCTGGTAGACCATTTTCTTTGGGTTGGGGACTCATTTCATGACAGTATACTTCACACTGTTTGCCAACTGGCCACCCCAAGCCGAATCCTGGTTGACAAGTGAAGGGCTATCTTACCCCCATTCAAGCTGGCCTCCACGAAGATACGTATTGTTTTGACACAGAGTTCAAAGTTCTCAGGTGTAACATGGGCAGCATCTCGCACGATGAAGGACAGGGACTCCACACATTTCATGAGAGACTTTGTGTCATGTGGGCCCAAATCCAGCCCCACCGTCAGGCTGTACTGGTTGACAAGAGGTGATGGACCCAGCCTGCTGAGCCCAGCAGTGGATCTGGAGTTGTCGATGTCATCTTTCCCCACCTGCAGGTCACAGCAAGCAGGTAAGCAGGAGAGAGTAGCATAACAAGAAGCATCTCATACTCACACTGAAAGGGCCTTTCTTCAGAAGCCAACAGGTAATGTTCCTGTATGGTCCATTTCCCTTTCTTCCTCATTTGCCTCAAAGCTTTCTCCTTTCCATCTGTATCTCCCCCTATCCTGCCTTTACATTATCAGCTCATCTTAGTTCTCTTTTCTACTGTCTTATTCTTTCTCTCACTACCACCCTCTGCTCCCAACCATGGCAGAAGTAGTCCTCTTTGGTCACCAGAAGCCCACTGGCTACTCACCACTAGCCAGCCACTGTTCATTACGTCCACATCTGTGACCGAGCGATGCATCTTGCCTGGCTTCCCGTGGTCTGTGTACACCTCGGAGTCAGACGTGTAGCCACGGTCCAGGCTCATGTCACTTGGGTGATAGGAGGAGGACACCTCGCTGTCTGATTGAGCACCTTTAAGACAGAAGACACGGGGTTTAGATCAAAGCCAAATCAAGAACTTGCAAGAGTAGCTGTGGATAAGGGAGAAACAATCCCGATCAGCATCAACCAGGAACCACAAGTGGTTATTAGCATGTTCTACACCTGTCAGATCTACCGGCACTGACATTTAAGATAACCTTAAATATCACACGTCTCAAGACAGAAGTCCTTGCAAGGGACAAATTTAAGTTACTGATAGGTTATTTAGAAGTAAAACTTGTTCTCTCAATTGTTCAACCCCATATAGAAAAAAAAAAAAAAAAAAAAAAAAAGGAAAGAGAGGAGACAGCTCTGCATTAATCCAGGGGGCCAAGTCCATAAGTATTTTTAAAAATCATGCTTCTCCCATCCGTCTAGCACAAAGCATCAGGACCTATCAAAGAAGTTCTAGAAAAGCAAAGAGAAAAAAAAAACCTTCTGGAAGATTTCTTTATTGCTCTTTGCTTTAGAAGTCTGAAGACATTACCCTCAAATATACTGACAGCTGGCTAAAACAAAACTGAACAATTTGCTGAAAAGACCACCGTTCTATCACAGTCAAGAGAACTGAGAAATAGTGCATTGCTCTTATGGGAATGGTTCAGGGACTATTAATGCAAATGGATCTGGAAATATAATTTTAAAGAACAACTCATTTTATAAGAACCTTAAAAAGGGGACAGAAAAGAGTCGGTCCCACCAAAGAAGCAAGTATGACAGGAACAGCAGCTGGGTTTACATTACATGCCCAGATAAGAGATTACGGTACCCAAGGCACCAAACCACAACCAGCAGAAAATGCTCCTTGGGTAGAGCAAAGACCACCTACAGCTGCCAGAACTGATATCAGTTTTCCTCCCACCGCCCTCCCCCCCCAGGGACTAGCACCTGGATTGCTGCTCACTGAGTAGGAAGAGATGGCAGAATAGAGACAGGAACAGACCATGAGGAGTGAACAGCAGGTGCTGGTCTTTAATCTTGCTAATGTAGTTTAATATCAGCTTTGTTTTCTTGCAGTCCCCTTTGCTAATTGAAAAGCTTGAGGAAGCAGCTGCTTATCTGGCAAGCAGGCATCAGATTTCCTAGCAAAGGCTGGCCTGTCTTACCTGTGTCGTTATCTGCCCTTGCTGTAACCTGCAGGGCTGCGGGTGGCTTCACTCCAGACCCGATGCACTCCAGGAGGGTGAAGAGCGTGTACCAGTCATCCCCAGAGTGAATGTTGGCAGCATTGGTCTTCAGGAGTTCATGGAGGCCGTAGGCAACCTCATGGCTAACTCTGGACAGCACATTTGGCTTCATCATAAGTAAGATACGTAATGAGAGGAGAACCTGGCCAGAGAAGGAGACAAGAATAACAGACTCTATTACTTACACTGTATTCTCTAGCAATGTACTCCTTCATCTATTAGAGCTAGTTGCAATTGCTGTTTGTTGTTATCTGCACCACAGACATGATAAATATGGGTCCATCCGACAGCAATGGGTTTCCTGTGTCACAGGGTATAGCCACAAAACCCCAGTAACTGCCTTTCAAAAATCCCTTACCTGTGCACTGATCTCATCTCGACGGAGCAGTCGAATGGCCAGCCTCAGCAGCCCCACCACTGCCCTCTCCACCAAGAAGCAGAAGTCCATTGCATGGATACAGAGGTGATAAAGGTGGTCTCGGACAGTTTGCCAGACACAGGTCACACGGTCCCTAGCCACAACAAGGAGGAGGGAAAAGGTAGAATGAAAGGATGTGAGACAAGCAGGATCCAGCAACCTCTCCCACAACTCCAGACAATCCACCATTTCTTAACTTCAATGAAAAATTCCAGTTGGGAGGTACAAGAACAGATACACAGAAACAACAAAACGATCAAACTTCTTACTCATTCCTTGCAAAGCAATCAGGTGGGAGAATTCTCCCTCTGGAGTTTAGTTTATATTCTCCAAATTTCAGGATATCAAGCATTAATTCATGAGCTAATAGCCTTTCTGTTTGCACATGCTACAGTGGAATTGTTAAGCCCTGAAATTACAGCCACATGCTGCTTCAGCTGGTGAATCACAGACATAAGGAATTCATTCCCTGGACCCAGGCAGCAGCTGCAGTAAAGCAGGGACATAACAGTGAATGTGCATTTATTTCAAGATCATACCTATTCTCTAGAACAATCCGCAGAAGCATCTCCAAGCAGAAGGCTGCATCTTCTTCATCATATGTCTCCTCATCAGGAGTCACAGAGATTAGAGCCTGGAACAGCCATGGTATTTTTATGAATCACAAGCTCCAAAAATGGGGAACCAACAGAATGCTTTGACTCTGGTCAAAACTGTACTCCACTACCTAGTGAGGTCATGCATAGTCAAAGGCAATGGATAAAGGTCAAGCTAAATCTATGGGAAAAATAATTTTTTTTATTATGCAAAATGCAATATGAACTTGAAAGATGTTAAACTCTGACAAAGTGTGTCAGGTGAAGAGGAACTGATATCCAGCAGCTTCTTGCTAATAAATATGTGAAGTACAGAAAAAGCAGGCATACCTAAGAATGACTACAAATACTGGTGTTCTCAAGCCATTGGCTTGTATATGAAGGGAGAATTCCTGACAATCGGAGTAGGAGCACAATGTTCCCCCAGAACTGAGATGACACTCCCCCAGGGAGATGAGCTTGTCTAGCCCAAAGGGTAATATGTCCAGCCTTATTATATCTCCCACAGCACCCAGGTACTACTTAGGGACTCAAGGTCAAATACTTCTGTAGAGCTCTTGCCTCTAGAGAGGCCTTTTAGAATTCTCTCATTAGGTACACAGCACACCTGAAAATCTTTAAGCTCTGGCACAGAACTACAAATACTTGCCAAGAGCAATTTGTGTCTGCCAACACAGAAGTTACTTTAAACAGGTGAACTAAAGACTAGTTTCACATCCCAAATAGTTCCAAGACATCTGAGGACAGAGGAGTTAAGTGAGTACACAGCACATATCCACTATCATGCATAGCATATTTGTTCCACTACCATCCAGTCCCTTGCCCACTATCTCTCTCACCTTCATGAGCTCCTGGAGGGATTCAAGTTGGAGAAATTTGCTTTCTGTGATCAACTTCTCAGGATCACATTGCTGCAAAATACAGAAAAGACAACTGTGAATCTGGGGGTTGTGGAAGGCATACAAACAGAACTTCCAGAAACACATCATGTTCACAGGAAAGACACAGTTGTTATTATCTGGAGGAAAACTCCTTCCAACTATTTCGCTCTTTAACATCAGTTACTTTTAATAGACATGATCTGTGCTAGTCAGATTTTTTTAGATGACTCCTCTGGTCACACAGTGGTCAAACTCCAGGTTCAGATTTTCTTGGCACCATATACCTTTACACTGTCTTGGAAAAGATTAGTTGTTTGAGTTGTTTCATAAACTTCTCTTTAAATGTAGGACTGTGATGCCCAGGGCAGACCCCAGCCTGAGGAATCATTCCTGTTTTGATGTGTTAGCACCTTTGTGCACAGCAGCACAAAAGACTGTTTAGCTATCAATTCAGATATGCTCCTCTGTAGATTCTTTCAGTTCTTAAGTCTCCTGTTACCTGCAATATTGCCAAGCAGCATGCATATTTATGCTTCTGTTGCCTGTTACCCACATAGTATTGTCACCAAGAAGAAAACCAGATTCTTCTACAGCCTGTAGGTTACCTTTATGCATTCCAAAGCTGCTCGCTTTGCCTCCTGTGTTTCCGTAGATGGCCCTCTCATACCAGATTGCTCTGTCCCACTGAGGGTGAGCCAACTAACAAAACTCAGTACTGTTGATTCACCACTGCAATTCAGAAGACACCAGCATCAGTAAGAAAACAAGAAATCATGTTATTTTCCAGCCTTGGTACAAAAAAGACTGCCTGGGACATCTACGCCACTCACCGGTTGGATGGTGTCTCCTCACGCTGAAGATAGATTTTGCCATTAGGATCCACAAAGTCTTCAACCTGGAACACAGAGCAGGACATGTATATGACCTCCCCAACCCCATGATATTTCTCTTAGTGATGAAACACGATATCTAACAGCCCATACGTGTGCAGTCAAACCCAGCTCTTCGCCCCACTATCCTGTCAGTAAAGTGCCACTCTCATCTGGTAACACCAATGCAGGGCTCTAGCACTTCATGCTTATAAGCATGTCCCTCTTCTGCACAACATTCAAAATCTGTTTAAGTAAAATAAATGCTGGAATTCCTCAAATCTAACAAGAAATAAAACGAGAAAAAAAGAAACAAGCTACAAAAGAAGCTGCACAACTTGAACACTATACCCTTCACAGGCTTCCAAGTTCTGTACATACTTTACCAAAGCCAGGCCTTCGCAAGAGAGCTCTCCTACTTTTGGAACTGGCTCTATGAAAAGCCACCTTCCCACTCTCCTAACTCTTCAGTTATCCACCAGCCAGCTAATTATTACCTCCACCATGGCCTTGGGCAGCAGTTCTGCTCGGAAAAGCTGTAGCATGGCCTCCATGATGTTTTTCCAGCCCTCTCGCAGAATGTCACCATGGCGATGGGCCAAGTGAAACACTGTCTTTGCTGCAATATGGGCCTTGGGATTACTTCCAAAAACAGTGGGCAGGTTCTCAATAGACTGCAGGAAAGAAGAGGCGGTGGCAATCAGTCAGAAAGAGATGTTTTCTTTTCAACAGAAATTAGGGCAGATGCTTCAGAACTGGTTATGGGAAAGATAACAGTTCTCTGTTATCTTGGGTAACTCCTCAGCTCACATTCACTTTGCACAAAAACAAGGACAAGGTAGCTTACCTGATACAAGTTGAATCACTGAACAACCTAGATATAAAGTTGTCATTCCCCAAGAATGACAACTCAGAACATTTTGAAAGTGCTTGCTGAAAACCCACTAATTTATCCTGCCACAGGAACTCAGCTCAGGATCAAAGCTTTCTACAAAAAGTACCACATCTCCTCTGGAAGCAGCAATTACTCTGCTGCGCTGTTAGAGAAGGAAACTGTGGCCAAAACCATTACTGACTTGCAAAATTTACTCCTACCACTACTTAACAGCAAGATTCAAAGTAATTCAATCCTAGCGTGGAGTCTCTGCCAATGATTGCTGGATCTCAAATCCTCATAATCTGTTCAACGCACTCACAGCTTTTCAAAATACAAAAAGCCTGCTAAGTCATTGAAACCAACCAAGTATACACTGCCAAAGCAAGGAAAAAGCCAGCAACCATGTCAGCTAATATCAAACAGTGTACATGCTCCATGATTCTGCATTTACTTAAAATCACTGCAATCTTCCTTTTGAGAGGAGATGGGCTTTGCCATTCTCTTGTTTATGTGGACAATATCAATACTTCTCTCCTCACCAAGAGTGGAAGAGAAGACAAGGGACTGAAGGAGTCAGTGTGTCCTATCTCAGATTTGAAGTTCAGAAAAACTATCTCGTTTCAGCCAAACAGATGGAAAAACTGTTATCAAAATGGGTCTTTGATTTAGAAGCAAACTCCATTAGAAGTGCCAATCTGAAAACCAATTTGGTTTTTTTTCCATTGTTGCTATGGGGAAAATACATGAATACACGTATCTCTGAAGTGTCAGGATGCAAACAGCAATACGCCTGATTTTGCTCTGTGGCAAGAAGCCACATCACTGAAAACCACACACACAGGTTTTGCAACTACATACATACTAAGTCAGTATGAGTCATAATTGTGGATCATGAAGTGGGGCACTCATTCCTCCTAATCACCAAAGACCTTCCATGTTCCTTTCCATTTGCCTTCTTTCAATCTAAGTGGCCATGCATAGCAATTACAGTGCATGGAGAGGATCCCTGCTTTGACTCTTCAGTCCTCTGAAGACGGCTCCTCCTTCACTCCTTCCTCCAGACTCTTAAATATTTGTTCAGTTATCCTATTCCACTACTGTCTCCTTACAGGAGTTTTGGACAACAGAAAGTAATCAATTTATTTTGAATCTGGACAAAGATAAGAACTCAGCCTTCTTCAAATCCAGAAGTCCCTGATTCTATGTCATCACCAAAAGACAAGCTTACTTGACCTCAGACTGCTCCAGATTCCAGTCTCTCAACTAGATGGGATGCAGCTGGTAATAGCTGGTGCATCTGAAGGCTTAGTCTAGTCGCTTCTGCTATGTAAATCTCTGTCAAAATGTTTCATGGCATGTAAATCTCTGTCAAACTGTTTCATGGCAGACATTCTTCTGCTTGCGTTATCTATTGGTAGTCTCAAGGTCTGGTGTGCCTGAGGATGATCAAATACTGCATCTTTACTGTTGTAAGCTGTGGAAGAAGAGGGACTCTAAAGCAAACCCTCTGTATGGGATTTCTTTGTCTTTTAAAAAATTCACCTGTCTTGGCCTTTTTACTCCAATGTTTTCAGTCTTGAATTATCTTGTTTCCCTTCCCTATATGTGTGACAATTCTGTTCTGCTCACTGTGGGTCTTGCACTGGTTCTGAGAGCAATACTGTGAGATCCTTTGGGAGTTCTGACCCTTTACAGGAATTGCTGTCAACTACTCCTTAGTACACAGCATGGTCTGCCACACACTGTCTATTAAACACTTTGGGGAAAAACAGGTGGATACTGTAACACACAAATAAATTAGAGCACTTACACTAACCACAGCACTTTAAATTTATTCTCATGGTACACCCCAAAGGAAGAGTCTTCAGAGCTTGGGGGCTCTGAATGTGGGGCTAACAGCTGATCTTATTATCAGAGTCCACACCCCAAATGACAATTCAAAGCAATTGTTTTTCTAACCCCTTTATGCTTATGCTGTACATCTACATAGCTCCTACACTTTGGAAGTACATCTCACAAAACAGTCCCCCCTGGCACTGCATAAACCCTGTAATTGAATAGTCAATTTCTGAAATGTATGTACTTGCTTGGGAATCACAGGGAGATCTAAGTTTCTTCAGATCAAATAGGTGAATAAACAATTCTACATCAAGGCATTCTGCTATGCACAAACTGACGCTTGTGATTAAAAGAAAATTTGCATATTTGAACCTGTGCTATGGAAGTCCCACTTCCCTACACATTTCCCATTACTTCCTCCAGAAAAATCTAGGCAGGGGCTGATAGATACCTACAGATACAATAACTAAAATAAGCAAATATTGCTGCTTAACAGAGGAAGAGAGCTCCAGGGTAGTAGAAATCATGCTTTTTCCCCCCCTCTTTGCAAACTTACCTCACTGCTGAGAGCTGTAAACTTGCAGAGAGAAATTATGAGATTGTCAAACACATCACTAAGGCCATAATGAGCAGAAATCATTGCACATTTCCTGGGAAAAAAAGAAAACAGAAAATAATGTAGTAAGTCAGCCCAGACAAGTCTGTCTACAGGACAGCAAATGTGAGACCCTCTCTGTCGACATTATAGACCTTCCTCTCCACCCATTCACAATGAATGCTTATATATAGAAGTCTAGTATTATTGCTTAAATAAGCTCAATTCTTATCCACAGATAGTGATATTTGTCTATACTGATGCAAGAATCAATTTAAAGTGAATCCATGCAGACAGACCACTGGCACCTGAGCATTACATCCAACCTCCTGTCCTAACATAAGAGAGTTGCTGAAAGTGGTGGTAGTGTTGAAGTCCAGTTTCCAAGATATCATGGCTACAGCAGTGTATTGACAAAGCATTAAAACGATGCTTAAAGCGTCCTTTGGTCTGATCTAAGCATGACCAAAGATCAATCCAATAGAGTTGCTCACAGATGGCAAGTTTTTGAGTACTGGTCATCTTGGAAGGGAAAAAAAATCCCACATCCCATTCAGCCACAGCTATGGGATCATACACATGAAAGGTTTTGTTCCTCCATGGAAATGTTATCAGCATCCCTGTGCCAGATGAGTGACTTTTCCCCCCTCACTTCTAAACAGCCCAGCTGTGTCAGTAGGTCCTTTAAATGTAACCAGGTTGGGGTTTAAAAATATGTACCCTGGGCATTTTAATTTATTACAACACAGCAGTCAAGCTAAACAGTGACTGGCAAGCCAGAGAGGCCAAGATGGGATGAACTGACACAAATGACAGAACACTAGAGGATTGTAGGTCATAAAAAAGTGCTTTTCAATTGCTAGGAAAAGCAACATTTGATATTCACTGTGATGTCTCTCCAGCAGATACACAGGAGCCAATGGTCCCACTTTTACTCTTCTGGGCCTTTATGAAGGTAAGAATCACCTGAAACCAGAGATAGCCTTCTGAATTATTGTTTCCTCTAAGCTCTTGTCAAAAACATAAGAAAGTGCTGCAATGGTGGGCCCCCATGTCATGGTGAAGAGGTCATGGTCATAGCTTCCAGGAGGCACGTGGAGAAATATTCCCTCGTCAGTGGCACCACGATGCAGCAGGACATTCCAGATATAGTTTTCCTTCACCAGACCCGTCTGTTCTTCTGGCATCACTATCTCATCATTTCTACAAGGGAGGAAAGCAGAAAGATTTAATTTTTCATTCTGAGCCAAACCTAACATTTACACAATGTCCTTCATTATGTAGTCCCAGAGCTAAGCAATACCTATTCTGGAATGATTTTGCCAGCTCCTGAAACATTCTGTTTTCCTAGGCCTCCCTGCTTCGCCTGCCCTTCTTAGATATCCTGAATATATAAAGTCTAGTGGTTCTCAGAATCACACAGCAGCAACTGTGCAAGGTCAGCATTGAAGAAGCAGGTATCTACTGCTACAAGTGCAAAACACACCACATACTGCCATTAAATGATGGGAAATTCTGGACAGCAAAGCTTCAACTGGCAAAGCTTCAACCTCCATCCACCTCTCACCCTGTTAGAGTGCTCTCTTTGTATCATTATTCCCAGTTAAAATGAAATAGTTGCATTGCTGCAGTCACCAGTAGGCAAGAGTATCTCTGCATAAGAATAATGGAAATATTCATATTATGCCAAAATCAAATATTAGAAAGTAGTATAAAATTAAAAATAAAACAAGAAACTAAAAGTATGATGGAGGATTTACAACCATGGTACCACAGCTCTTTACTCTAACTAGGATGAAGCTATACAATAATAAAACAATTATGATTAATGCCAAATACTGCTCGCAATCCTAGACTAAAAAACATAAAGCCTAAATATATACTCTCTAGACTTGGTTATCAATGCACAAGAGAAAATCCTCTGCAAATGACCAACTCAATGAACAAGAGTCTCAAAGCCATGAAGAATAGCAGATTACAGCCAATCTGAAGAGTTCTTTCTGCAACAATCAAAAATAACATACTTCAATTGCCAAAGAGGCAATTTTCACATGCTAACAACAACTATAAAACTGCTGATTTATGCATAAGAAATAAGCTTTTCTCAGCTTCAGGTGCTGGCATATTTTGACAAGAGCTGTTATTACTGAGATAATATAGGGAAGTAAGTTTGCAGTAAACAGTGCATTATTTCTAAAATTTCATGTATGATTGAAATTACCAGAAGCAAGTGAATGAGTTTACTCAGAAAGTTTCAGGAAATGAAAATGTGGTCAAAAGTGAAATGCTAAGACCCTGAAGAGATCACACACTACTTCATACAGATGGCAGCGTTATTTTTTTCCCCTAATAATACAAATAAATAGTTCCTTAATCTCAACTATGATACCGAGGCAATCTATCTGAGATGGAGCAATACTAAAATGATACATCACTTATTCCAATCATAGAACATACTGGAAAAGCTGAAATATCTGGTGAAGGGGGGATAAAGGGAAATACACTGGGATAGAGGCACTGGGTAACAAACATATGTGCATATGCTCAGTGTAATATTCAAAACATTAAGAACATCCTCAGGGGAGAGAGGCCAATCAAAATTAGAGATCTGCTTGAAAGGTAGAGCTATGTCTTGAAGAACTTCCAGATATTCAATAAAGGCATCACTCCACCTTCCTGGAGAAGGCTCAAAAGGAAGGGTCAGCCCAGTCACACTGCCCTGCTTCCAGCACCAGCTACTGACGGCCACTGCAGATGGAAATCAGCTGAGACTCAGTCACATCCTGTCTCCTCAGATGTAATCCTCTCAGCTTCAAATTGGCTGGGCCTGGATTTATCAATTTACTGATTTTTGAGCTATTATTAAAGCTTCCCACCCAAAGCTAGCTTGTGCACTAAAGCTGAGCCCTCAGCTCAAATACTGCTCTGTGTGCCAAGAGCTTCAGGGGTAGCAGAAGAGGCTGGTGCAGACAGCAGCCTCATATGAAGAGCTCAAAAGCAGAATATGTTAAACAGAGACATGGACACGTGTCAGGGCACAAATGCTGCCCTGGGGATGAGATTATCTCTTGAACCACATAAATATGTTCCAAAAACCCCTCTAAAGGCCTAGTCTAGAAAACAGAGCCTTCTTACATACAGCATTTCACATGTGCTGGTCTTGCTCAGCCATTATTTCCCATATTCACAGAAGTAACATATTTTTTACATTTATTTTAAGATCTGGACTAAACTACCATGGCAAAAATCCAAGATACAAATCCATGTGTATTTGCTGTGACAGGCTTGTTTACCACAACCCCACACAGAGCTGGAATTTGGTCTGAGGCAAACAGGCACATGACTGGTGAGTCTCTCTCCACACTCTCCAGCTATCTCACTGACCCAACAACTCTGCTTTGCTTTATGAATACATGGAGACGGGCAGGTTGAGTCTTACTTGATGGCATGATACATGTCTTCCAGGATGTCCTGTTCAAAGTCTTTGCCTCCATTCACACCTTTCAAGTTCTTCCGAAACTCCTGAAAAAGTTATACCAGTATCAATTCCTGGTATCTCCAACTTTAACTGTTTGGTTAGGATCAGTACTCCACTTGTCCTTCACAGGGCCAGAAGGAGATTTTCCTGCACTCTTCAACATGCAGACTCAAAATTCAAAGGTAAATGCTGTTCTTAGTGGAAGTAGTGTGCAGCACCTCCTGTCTCTGCTCACAAGGAAAGAGCAGAGACACAACACGTGCTTAGCTGAGGCTGGACATTAGAATGGCAGGCCTGTACCACTGCACTGGCACTCACATGACATGAGCTCTGTAGCAGCTCACAGCGGTAGAACAATCTTCTCTATGTTACTATGTCTGAGGATACAGACTGCTCACAGAAACACAAGCCTCTTGAAGAATTTGCTATGTTTTCTGAGAAGCTCCAATTTCTTCAGGCTGTCTCTTGCCTACAGTTGCTTTCTCATACTGTACTCAGCTGTGGTGCTGCACTCCAGCTTAATGTGTACATGAGTGAAGAAGACCAAAGAAAAGAGACAATGCCACTGAGATAAAAAGAGGTACTATGCTGTTACTATGCAGAGAAGACAGATATCTGCACTGGCAACACCCACCTCCAGAGTCATTGGGACATTCTGCTTGCGGACATTGTGGTTGTGCTGATCAGTGTTCAGCATAATAACTGCATAGGCCAGGGCAAAGCAGGCATCACTATTAGCAAATGGAGACCCATTTGATTTCTGAAAGGCAAATATATGCACAAATTAATCCTACAGGAACAGCAATATCAGTGACTAAAACAGCCATTTTCCTAACCACAGTACTGAATCATCTCTGGGACAAACAAAAATCCCAGGTTCTGGCTCCAGCTTCTAATAAGCAGCCCAGGAATCTATTTACCACTGCCAGTTCCTACAAAACAACAGCTGCTGCTTGCAGAGCAGTTATATAGGCCATTTGATCTGACATGTCCACCGTGGCAAGCAGATGGACATGAATGCAGTTTTGAGCTTTCTGTCACCAAGTACGCACCCTCCAATGTTCTGTGAAGGCTTCTAACAGTCTCTGAATTACAGGTGCCTCTCCTGGTAATCTAAAGGCCTCAAGATAAAGTCGTAAAGCTTCATCCAGCCTTAAACCTTGGAAGCTGAAAGTCCTGCAAAAACAATGAAATGCAATGAGAAGCTGAAACAGGGTGGGAAAGGTAGAATAAACTTAATAACTACAATCTGGTTTGCTTAGACAGTACAGAGGAGGATGAAGAGAAAAGAAAAGAAATATACCATGAACAGCCAAAAACAATAAAGGAGAGTCAACAATCTTACAAGTGATTATGTATGCAATTGTCTCTCCAGTCTTCACGGAGACTGGCCCAACTGAAAGGCACTTGAATATCATACTTATACATATTTAAGGTGTTACCATATGCAAGAGACACACAGAATTAAGGCATGGCAGTACAGAGGGAAACAAGTGATAGAAATCCAATGCCTCCAGGAACTACTATTCTACTGCTTTTTTTTATTACTAAACTCTTAACTTTCACTGTTTCCTGACTGAAGAGATTCAGAAGCATACTCACCCAACAAAGCTTTCCAGCAAGTCTATGTTCTTACGGTCACTCACAAATTCCCCAATCATCTTTTTGTCCAGGCGAGGATTTTCCCGTAACCACCTGGCCACTTCATTGTTGTCAATGGGGGTGGCAAGAAGGTTTTTCTCCTGCAGAAACTGTATCCCTTTCTTTGGTTTTTGGTTGAACTGCTCTGTGCCGGTTATCAGGAGCTGCAGGAGACATTCTGACAATTACAGCTTGAAGTGCATTTCTTATTTTAGATTGTTCTTGGCATTTGAACCAAAAACAAAACAGAAGAAAGATCAGCCTCAGCATGAGCAAGTTTACTGTACGGTGTCATCCAGGAAAAAGGCTAATGAAGGACAGAAAACCTGCATTCATCACAAGATTTTACCATCAAATAGTACTGGACAGAGTAAGCATGAGCTGCCATCTCTGAAAAGCTTTAAAAGCAATAAGCTCTGCTACTTCAAATGCCTCTCCTGCTCTCATGTATAAACACAGCAGATAAACCCCAGACATGAGTCAAGATCAGCCCTACCTAGTTACAACAGCAGCACTCCTCTATGATCCTCTCCTGTCCCTTTGGCTACAGGTTCTCATAACTACCTCACCATTAGGAGACAGGCAGCAAGAATCCTCAGCACTTATTCAACTTGTGGAAGAGATGGTTCCAGGAACATTTGGTATTTCAGCCTGACAAGGTTATTTGTAGGCTGTGAAGAGCTGATACATATTTGGTTCTGAAAGGAAGTCACCTAATCTGCCCTCCTAGGAAACTAGACCGTGCCATAGTCACAGTGTAATAAAACAACTAAGAAAGGGTTAACTGTATGTTCTTGGTGGTGTTCAGAAAAACCAAAAGCACAAACAACAGTATGAACTTTACTAAGGAACCAGAATAAATGTCAGTTCCCTGTTAGCTCCTATCATGATCAGACTGCTAGCAAATGACCTAGTGAACTAAATCCGTGACCATCATGAATTACTACCTCCCCTGGGTTTCTCAGTACCTCAGAAGCCACCAACCCTCTGGTCTCTGCTCCCCCTGCCTGTGTGAGCATCCTCAAAACTGCAATGAAACACAGACCCTGAAATAGCATGGAGTGCACAAAGACCCAGTGAGGCGATATTCCATGGACTGGATGAGTCCACAGACTTCCTAAAACCACTTGAAAGGAGACTGGACTGCTGGCAGTTTGCAGTGCGTTTACAATCGTGTCAGTCTTGTGCTTCTGAGCTTCTGGTCACCACCTTTGGAAACATCAAAGAAAACTTTCTGTTTGATACACAATTTATTTTCTGCTTTTATTTAGCTTTTTTATCCCTTCCAACTGTGGTAATGTACTTCAGAGGTTAAAGGAGGTAGAACATGCTGGTGCCAGGTCAGCATCAACATAACTAAAGCTGAGTGTTTGGTGTGCCCTGTGTATGTGCTTAGGATGAAACCACTAGGAGATTTAGAGTCAGAGAACAATTTTCCCTAGGCAAACTTGGAGATTTCTGAACATCTTTCTGTCCCCTACTCTTGATTTCTTCTAAACTTGTTTCCCAGCAGAGCAAAGCCAGAGTATTACCAAAGATTTTCAGTTAGAACAGAGGAAGCACTATGCAAGCTCTCTTCTCAACAATGGACTTTCACAGAGTCCATCAAGCAAAGTTGCTAGGAAAGCAAGATTTAAGGTAAAATTCAGTGGTTCCTTTGAATACTGTGCTGATGACCACTTATCCCCACTGTCCTTGTGGCTAGGGAAGCCAGTTACCATTACCCCACTGCAGCACTGTGCTGCAGGTAAAGAAAAAGATTTCCAAGTACTGCAGTAAACTTCCTAGAGAGAAACCAATGCTTTAAATGACACTCAGATCCAGAGACTGCCAGAGTGGATCACAAAGCACAGATTACTATGGCAGCAGAAGAAAGAGATGTATTGTATTTTCTTCTATTTCTGATTAAGTAAGTTTAAACAAATATGACCATCAATCCCTTATAAAAATGTAAAATAAAACCACCTATGCTAGACAGAGAAGCCAGAAGCATTTTAGTCAGATACAAATAAAAAACCCTTTCTCTTTTATCACCAGTGAATATTTTAAATACATTAATTTCTATTCTATTATATCATCTTCTTATCCACAACTATTATGGACACTCATATTTCATCCAGAACATGCATTATTTTCATATTCAAATTTAGTAATCTCTCACACTGTACAAAGAACATATGTGAATGAAAAAAAATCTCAAGAAATGCACAACAAAAAAACCTGAACAGTCACATGCAACCCCTGGGGACTTAAAAGGTATTCATTCACTGTCTCTGAAGGTGAAAGAGCAGGCTAGTACACAGGACAGCAGATAAATACAAAGCCATTAGCATGGAGTACCATTATCAACACTAGGCCTAGCCCGGACCCACTCAGGGAATGGAAAAGTTGTATAAAGTTTAGACTATAACTTGGACTAAGGAGGTTCAAGAAAACAGATTCTGAAAACAAAGAATGGCATTACCACAATCAGAACAATCTTTTTGGTCATCCTTATGACCAAGCAAACATAGGAATTACCAAATCAGAACAGCAGACCAGTTAATTTCTACTATAGGCCTCTTGGCACACTCCCCATTTACATCTCTGATAAGAGTAGTGAAGCTGCCCTTTTTGATCAAAGTACCTGATTATCTCCATATAATAAAAACTACGTCCAGAGACTTTCCCATCCAGAAATGAGATGGACCTAGCTTACAAACTGTGTCACAAAATTTCCCCAACACCTCCTTCAAGCTTCAGCACAACTAAACCAGAACAGGTAATAATCACTGCTGTCTCTACAGTGTAGCAGGATTTTCAGTGGCTGACTCTTTAATTCTGATCAGCAGAACTCAAAATTTCTGAGGTATGACCAGTCAAGCAAAGCCCATGTGGGATGGGAAATGAGAACACTCAAAGTATAGTGTAGTATATTTCAAACCATACCTTCTTTTTGTTCTTAATCTGCATAAGCTCCTGAGGACTTGGAAGGATACAAGAAAATCGAGTAGGTTTCCTGGGGATACTCTTCTCAGCTAGAATGACAAAGCATCATTACAGTCAAATCTATCCCCAGAGTAGCACCCAGGCACAAGAGTGTCCCACAATAACTTTCAGTCATGGAGTCTTTGCTGCAATATGCTGTCCTGCAAATGGCAGTCACACTTCAATTAATTACTACAATCCTCCCACCCACATTTTCTTCTGCATAATTGCATAGTAGCTTCTTGCCCCAGACAATTTCACACAGCCACAAGATTTAATTTTCTGGCTATTCTGGCTACCTACATTATTGATTCCCTGGAGAGCTCCTAACTTCCTTCAAAACTCAAAGCACTGCAATGAATTCACATATTTTTGACCCAAAGTGACCCATCAGATCTAATGCCTCCCAGAAGACATGCAACACCTAGTAGGCATAAACAGCACACATATAATAAACCTCCTTATACCTCCTTCCAATTTTGAGCACAATACAAAAAATTGTAATGGACCACACTACAGCAGGACCTGTCAGCAAATGTCAGGACCATTCTTAGGATATAGACACCCAGGGTACTGCCAAGGCTATTACCTGCTTCACTTCCTCCTTCCAACTCCATGCAGCTCTCCTTCATCTGGTCAGCCATAAGGCACCCACTGGTGGGAGGACATGCCCCAGCTGGCTCTGAGGCTGCACTGGAAGATTTTCCCTCACTGAATACCCTCTCAATATCTGTAGAAGTTAAAACAAACAAACAAACACCACAAAAAAATCCCAAACCAAACATCCATACAGAAACAAACACATAAGCTAAGATAAAAAGCTATCAACAGAGAAATAATGAACTGATTGCTCTAAATTGAACATGTGCTTATTCTAAGGAAGGAACCTTCTCATAACCATGACTTTGCAGTGTCCTCAGTATTTTGTCTACATGAATTACATGGCATATCCTCATTCTGTTGTGACTGCCAGTCTTGACATGACCTTTATATAAAGCTTCATGAGAGACAAATTTTAATATCTGCAAATTTTACAAATAGCAAGGCTATTAACATCAGTATTAATGTAGTTATAAAAAGTGTGACAGGAAGACTGAAAACATGTATTTAAGGAGTTTACTATGTCAGCAACCAAAATGAGATCTCCAAGTTTAACACAAGACTAAGCTTAATATTAAAGTATCAAAGAAAGGGTTCTTACTATTGCTTGCTTCTTTGGTACTGTTGATGGTTTCTGGGCTGGGTTTGACAACTTCCTTCTCTTGTTGATGCATGTTACTCAGCACTTTGGCCTGGCAATGTGCCTCAGTGCTATCTATCACTGTCAGCAATGCTTCCAGAGACAGCAGATGGACAGTATACAGCTGTCCAGAAACTGGAAAGGCATTCTGGGAAATAACATGTAAGTATTAGTCAACTTTCACATCTCTCTCACCATAACAGGGCAAATAAGTTTTCCCCCGCAGCTTGGGGAGGGTAAAAAACTAGAACAAAACACCCTAAGCTTTCTAGCTTGTATTTAATAGTTTATTTGCTCCAATATTATTAAAACCTCATGACTATTCTTTTTCTCTTCTGCTTCCCAATGTTCAACGCCCTTCCTCATCTCTCCAGCACACTCACCCCGGACCCCTTGAGTGCTCCCAGCGTTCAGTCCTGCCCTGAGTCACGGCTGCACCTCCCCTCCCCGCTCTGCCCCTGCCCCGGTTCAGCACCTTGGAGAGCAGCTTGGTGAGCTCCTCAAAGAGGTTGGCACAGTAGTAGTCGCAGTCATAGTTAATGTACAGCTCAGTCACAAAACTGGGAATCCTCCACAGCTGAACAATGGCTTCCAAAGCCATCTCCTTCATTTCATAGGGCATCTTTGGGTTTTCCACAGCGAT
Organism: Serinus canaria; assembly: GCF_022539315.1. Lineage (NCBI taxonomy): Eukaryota > Metazoa > Chordata > Aves > Passeriformes > Fringillidae > Serinus > Serinus canaria. Next base: position 15,995,718 of record NC_066320.1, on the reverse strand, counting down.
TATCTCCATCAGCTTCTTGATATACATCTGGCAGAAACATAGGGCAGCTCAGTTTAGGGAAAGAAAAAAAAGCAGGAGACAGTGAATAGCTTTGAGGACTGCAGAGGGAGATTTAAGCTTCACCTTCTCCCATAACATTCCTTCTTTAATGATGGCTCATTCTGAAGGAGGCTGTAAAAAGGTTTCAAACAATTCTACTGGATCTACAGTTCTAAAAAAACAGTCTGAAGGCAGGCAGCATAGTACACCAGTCTCCAAGACATTTGATTTTCCAACAGAAAAAGGCCTACACATAACACTGACTCATTTATACAAACATAATTTGACACTTAGACTCTATTTAACTGTCCAGATATATGCATTTAACTGAAGGCAAATAAACTATTACGAGGCACCCAGCGATACTCAAAAAACTCACCTCCAGCTGGAACTTCAGATGCTCTCTCATGCTCTCAAAGAGAAGAAAGCACACCCTGAGGGAGGCTGCATACAGATTGAGCCGTTCAACACTCAGTAGCTGAACAAGAAACAAAAAACCCTTTAAGAATCACAAAGACAAGTCATTATGTGCTATAAGTAGTAGTACTAGGCTGCTGTAGGTATCACCAGCAACCAACCAAAGCTCCACACACTGCCCTCCATAGCAATGATATTTTAAAAAACAATCCCTTGTTCAACCTCCTGGTCCCACTTTTTCTAGTGAGGATGAATATACTTAATTCTCATCTGTGTGTGGTAACACTTTAATTACTACAACTTGGTTCTTTTGCCAAGTCCACAGAGATTCTTAGTGGTGAAGGAGCTTGGGAGAGTACCTGCCTCTGAGATGACCCCAGTGCAATTAATAGCTTAGTATTTCCCAAAGGTTCTGACTAGTACTAAGCTGGTAACTTGCATCCATAATTACCTCAAAACCAATTACATCAAAACACAGTGTTATCCCACACTAACAGTTCAATCAAATCACACTCATCCTTCCTGGCCCTGGTCTGCAGAAAACAGCATGACAACTTCTCTGGCTTTGCAAATGTGCCATTTGGTGCAATTCAGAACTCTCACTGCAGTGCAGGAGAGAGCTTATTTGCAGACCTACCAAACCTCATAACACTACATTTCAATACACTCTCTGATGGAGATTCGTATCTGACTCCCCAGTGCCATGTTCCATGTAAGCATAAGCCAGACTCACTTGAAATAGGTGCCGGCACAACTCCTCCTTCACGAGTCCCAGGAGGGCCTGGCAGTTTGCGATGGGCGCTGACTCCAGGGCCACAGTCAGCAGCTGCAGCCCCATGTGGATCATCACCTCGGAGTTGTGGCGGTCATGAGGGTTGGTGAGCGAGATGAGGAAGCGGAACAGTTCTCTGATACATGGCAACCCATATGGGACTAGAGCCGCTCCTGAGAAAACAAGAGAGATTAGCAATCTAAATTCACTTTTTGCTTTTTGTAGGTGCCTAGCAAGTGTTAAAAATGTAATTGTTACAGACCCACTAAGGAACAGGAGCTTCTCAGCCTCTTAGCAGGAAGTGAAATAAAACAGTGGAAATGAAGCAGCACTTAGCAGCATTGCCCACCTCTCACCTTCTTTTTGGGAAGACTGAGTAAAACGTACTCCCCGGGGATTTACATAGTCCATGTCATGAACAGAGGCAGAGTCAGAATGTTCTGCTACAGATGTGCACTCCTCTAGGACCTCAGGGATAGACTCGACAGAAGCTGACTGGACCTTCTCCTCCCTCAGACTTTCATTCTTCATTGAAATGTCATTTGAGAATGAAAGAAGCAAAAGAAGAGTTAAGCACTAGACAAGTGAAAAAAAAGTCTCATTTGTTTGCAGTTAATCTGTAACTATTAAAACAACACAGGTCACTAATGGAAGAGTACCATAAAAACAAACTTTAGGAGAAAAGAGAGCCTCTACATCAGCTGCAACCCTCTTTACCCTTCCACTTACATCAAGTTCTTATCTGCTTTATATAACTCTGGGCTGTGAGACTAAGAAATTTACCTCAAAAATACTCCTATAACCTATCAGTTCTTACTCCCTCTGAGGTGAAAAGTTTTGCATTTTTTTAAAATGCTACACAACTTCAGCACACTACTTCTGTTTAAGCCTTCCGAGCATTTTTACCATTCAAAATATCAGCAGCTCTGAAAGGTCCCCTGTGGCTCTATGATCCCCTCAATAGCATTACTGTTGTGGGGAGAAGTGATCATGCTGGGAGTTGGAACTTTTCTTTGCAAATTATATTCAGGTACCTGGAGTTCAGGATGATTTTGATTTTCAGTGACTTTGGCCTCATTTGAAGGTGTTCCTGCAGTAAGTCCCAGAGAAGTGACTTGGTCCAAATCTGTCAGGTCTTCCTTGGATGTTGTCTGTGAGGACAACTCCAACCCACTGTCTGTAACAGGGCTGACTGCTGAGGAAACATTTTCTGAGCTCCCAGAGGAGCTGGGAGAAGGACCATCTATGAAGGCAACTCCGCTTGCTGATGAGAAACAGAAGCAAAATTATTAGTATTGCTCTGTCCCTTAACCTCAAATTCGTACATTAAACACAGCAACAACAAATTCTCTCATTAACACTTCACACTACAAATAATCTCAGCACACTAGTGAGAGAACACACATAAACTAAGATCTCTCTTGCTAGGTATTAATGAATTAAAGAGATGAACATTGGAGATACTAGCAGTTCTCCGAATTTAACACAATAGTTGGAGTCCAACTGACTCAGCAAATTAGCTAACTTAGATAAAGGGTGCAGAGGATTTACATAAGAAGGAACCTGAAAAGTCTCAAAGGTGTACTTTACTCCTTAATACAATGGCACAACCACTTGAAATACTTGCATCAAGAATTAATCATCCCTTTAGAGTGAGAATTTTGACTTGATTCTAAAACAGGACTGATATCTTTAATTCTTCCTAAACAAATGAAGCTACATTACAATTCAAATGGATCTGAAGTATGAACAGTGAAGAATTTCTACCAAATTCTGTCTCTAAATATGAGACAGTGCTCCAAGAATCTAAATGTTCATTACAGAATCACAGTATCAATTAGGTTAGAAAAGACCTCTGAGATCATCGAGTCTAACCTATGACCCACCAGCACCGTCAGCTAGACCACAGCACTGAGTGCTTCATCCAGTCTTTCCTTAAACACCTGTAGGGATTGTGACTACAGGTCACCTCCCTGGGCAATCCATTTCAATGTTTAATCACCCCTTCTGTGAAGAAATTCTTCCTAATATCCAAGCTAAGCCTCCCCAGGTGCAGCTTAAGACTATGCCCCCTTGTCCTGTCACTAGTTGCTCTTGTCTCTCCTCTTGTCAGTGTTCCTGTTCTCAGTCTCTTTTATCTGCTGCATCCTTCAACTCCTCTGCACCACATGGCTGTCCATAACCTCAGCCACTTCTCCAGGTGCCCATTCCCTTTTGTCCAAGCTACGCCTGTGAGGCATGCTGAAAGTACAGAAATGCTGCTACATTATCTGCAGGGCCGTGACTTTCTCATCAATATGTATTCCATTTCCTAAAAACTCTTTCTCCTGGACCTGAAAAACTATGATATGTTTTATTGCTACAGCCACTGAGAACTAATATGAAAAGAATCAATGCAAAATAATATATTAGGAGAAATTAAATAAAAATAGATTCAAAATAGCTGTAGCATGGATGCTGTCTGGTTTCTTGAAAAAGATTGAACTCACCTGTAGTGTTTGTAGCATTGCCTGCTGATGGCTCTGTCCCAGGAGAGACCTTAGTTACATGTCGAGGAGGCCTAGGTGATCTCTTCTGCTTTTTCCATTTTGATGATTCACTCATTCCTCCAGCTCTCATTTTCAACTGAAAACCAATAATCATTAATATCAGCGTTGCAAAACCACATAGCATAATGGATTACACAAGCCAAGTCAAAGGCTACCGCAAAAACTTTAAAGTCAGGCAGTAGCACTTAAATATATCATACAAATTATTCAGCACCTCAAAATCATGCAAACTACCCCTTGGCTCCCCACATATTAGCCAACACTCCACACCTAAATCAAGGGACAATTAACTCAGTGACTCTGCTATAATATATACTTAACTTATATAATATATACTTATACTTCAATTATCACAACACTCCCTATTCCCTATTAATACCTCCCAATTTAAAATTAGGAAAAATAATTCTATTAGACCTATACATCTCAAATCTCTCTGCTTTTACCAAAGCTCCAAAATTAAAGTATCTAAGTAAGCATTAGTTAAGTTTGACATTAAGCTAATATGTCACCATCTATATATCAAGCTGGAAATGCAGCATGAGCATGCTGCAGCTCTGCCACTGACCTCTTGCCTCAATTCACTCTTCATCTTTGTAGCAATGCCAAGCTCACTATTAACAAGTATTTCTAACACTTCACTTGCTACTGGTGCATGTTACATTGCAAATACTACCTTAGCAATTTAGAAACAAACCTCATTCTCCTTTCACCTGCTTTCTGTCATTACTTATCTTCTAAACCTAACCTTAACTCTTTGTTGACCAAGATCCTTCTAGTTTGTACACAGAACTTTGATTGGGAAAAGAAGAACAAAAACAGGAGCAGGGCAGACTGTGTGGCACTTGCTGCACAGCACTGCTATTTCAGGCACGCAGAAATGCTCCAGAACTCCAGAAAAACAGTATGATATTTAGCCACATGGCTAATGGCCCTGGCCAGCATGAAAACCAGCTCCTTACAACATAAGTTCCTCCAAGTGCAGGACTGCATGTACTCTTGCATTTGGTAGCTGCAGGCAGCTTTTCTGATCCTTCTACCTCCTCAGTCTGAGTGCAAATTAAGCACTGAACAGGTATCTTGCAAGCTGTGGAAACCATTCAGCAAGTTTCAGTACCAGGCCCTATTCAGTATTCTTCTTTGTATATTTATCACAGTTAAATTTGAATTTGGGCAAAAATATTCCTTATTTCTTATATCTCTAGCATCAGATTTAGCTTATGTAGAAGACAGCTATATTCTTCAGTCTCTTTCTGCAACTTACCTCCTTCCAGCTACTACTACTCTTAAATGCCAATAAATCTTCTAGGTTCCACTACTGATTTTGCTTCTCTTTCCATTTTCCAGGTAGAATTCTAACTCCCTGTATATGGCCTCAGCCTGTATTTCTTCCCATTTAAACAAAGCTTGTGAAAATGATATATACCACTGCAGTAAACCATTAGTGTAACTTTTCTTCCCACCACAAGTTGCATTTATTTGATGACTAATCCCCAGGTTTTAGCTGTGCTACAGTTTCCTTGACTGTGCTGATTAATAGATTCAGAATTACTTTGCTCCTTGCTATTTCTTTCAAATACTGCAGCAAGAATCTTCTAAATCACAGATTCTGATAAATACTTCCATGACAAGCACACAGCTAAAACCAAAATTTTGCAGATCTCAAAATGTTTTACAATGCTTATGGATCACAAACCTTTCATGTCAAAATTATCAGCTTTCTCACCTTTCCTACTTATTCCTGCTTCATAGGGCTATCTAAAATGTGTTATTTTTGATTCTTGCCAATTTCTAAAATCTGAGCCTTAAATACTAGCAATAGCTGCATTTATTAAAGGCTTAAGCTACAAATTAGATCAGATGGTTTTACCTACCAGCTATTATAGAAACAGCTGTATTTTTTAACTCCTTTTTCAGTAACTTACACAGTAAGATCTGAAGATTTATGCTTCATTGTACCAAACTACTTTCATTAGGAAGGAAATCTGGAAGCATTATGTGTTAAACCAAAAAAAGTCCATTTCACACAATACCAAAACAGACATTGCTTCTAGCTACTAAATCCAGTTATCATTATTTGCCAGGTTAAAAGTTACTTGCAGCAGGATGCAAAATTGAATCAGCCAAGTGGAGCTGAGATACTGATACAGGCTAAGCATGAACCACTCCTTTCACCCTCAGTCAGGCTCCTCAGAAACACCAAATGTTTGAAACATTCTATCAGAAAATGCAACCTGACAACTTAATTATTGTTTCTAATCTCCCCTTTCATACAACACCAAATACCACCTCAATTCAACACTAGCCCTTTCAAAAAAGCTTTTCCTCAGACACAAAATCTACCCTCTGTGATTGTCCTGTGTTTCATTTTAGCTTCCAAGATTGCATCTCAAGGGCCATAAGATACAGGCCCACTCTGTAATCATTTCCATGAGCCTGTGCCATCCTTCAGAGACTGAGTCACAACAGCTTCACATGCATTGGAAACATTGTAGTCAGGCAAGCAAGAAGACTTACTTGATTTTTAAAGATTCCAACATATTTAATCAGACTTTAACTCATTTAGACCAGAATCTAAGGTTATTTGACCTTTTTAGATTGGGGGGGGTGTGTGATTTTTTTTTGGGGGGGGGGGGGATTTTGGTTGGTGTGGTTTTTTATGCATTTCATTTTTTGTGGTTTTTGTTTTGGTTTTTTAGGGTTTTTTGGGGGGGCATGGGAGGAAGCTCTTTTGTTTGGGCTTTTTTTTTGCAGGGAGTGGAGGGATAGGAGGGGTGAGATGAGATTACCCAGTAGGCCTTTCAATCTCATACCATCCAATCTCTACATTCTACAAAAACAGGTATCCTTTTATTAGAATTACCTAGTAGGACTACTTCCCATATAATTTTGCCCTCCCTCCTTTTTATTTGGCTATCTCCTTTTGCTTCAATGCAGCAAACTATTGCACAGCTTTAAAAATTTGCAGAAGCAAACAGAAAAGCTTAATAAAACATTTCACCAGTGTCAAGAGGCTAAATGCTGTTTTAATAAACAAACACTGAGTTTGGGAATTCTAAAACAATACATGTATCAAAGGACAGCAAAGTAATGTCATTCCTTCAGGATTTTCTTTGAATTAAAAGGTAATAATCTCACATCTCTTTGCTTTTATTGTTAGTATAAAAAATGTAAAAAACACTTGGACAGTTTGCCTTTAACTAAAGGAACTATTTCTAAATTTTGTTTTTACCTTCAATTCCAAGGCATTTTCCAGTTTCTCTAAAAAACTTCATTGTATATTAACACGCTGATAATTTTAAACCTAACGTTGTCATTTTGATTAAATGCAGCAGTTAAATGGCATTTAATAGAATATTAACATATCCTGAATCTTATACATTATCTAAAACTTTCATTCCCTCTTCCATGCTCAGTTATATAAGAGTTACATTAGTTTTCTAATAATCAACATCCTTGAGACTACATGAAGCTTGTATTTTTGACAGTAACACCATTTGATGTTGGTATTTAAAAAATATACTTTAAAATGAGAAAGGGAGCTCAGAGGTACTGTCCATTTATCTTGGAATTCTGCACAGATTCAATTACATTTATCTGAGTTACCTTTGCATAAAGAAATGTCCACAAAATTATAGAAGCAAAATTTACAAGACTCCAAATGCTTCCTTTGATAGATGAGGTTTTACAAATAAAACCCTAGCTAAGGTCTAGGAAGGTGAAGAAAAATGTAATACTACAAGATTCTTTTCAAAGGGTCCATGAGATCTCATTTTTCTACAATCCACCTTACCTGTACTCGTTTGTTTTTCCATAAGATACTGTAAGCCTCAAGAGAAAAGGGCAGGGGCCAATGATTAGTAATTAAGGTGATTACACTAAAACATGAGCTCATTCTAATGCAGCATGGAACTGGTCAGCACACCAAGTAGCGTTCAAGACACAAAAGCATGCAGAGAGAACGCAGTCCACGATCCGAATCCTGGAGACACCAAGGCAATCAAGTCATCGCATTTTCGGACCTGCCTGTACTGCAACAACTAACAAAGGCTATTTGGTGAAATGCATTTATGCATCTTAGGCAACTATGAACAAAACCCACCCCAAAAATCTGGGAAAATTCAGATCTATGTTCCTCCTCACTCCCACAGCAGAACCCAGTATTTACCTAGAATGTTTTCTACTGCAAAGGGAAGCATTTCTTGGTCTTTTTTTTCTGAGTAACTCTGCATAAATCTGCAAGTCTTGAGCCACTGCCTTTCAAACTATCCTCGTCATATAACTATTTTGACTTAGACACAAGACAAAAGAGTGCCATTTCTAAATGCTCTGTTCAGCTCTGTCTGGACTAGTTAACATTATTAGCAGGCAAAAATTAAAGCTACATTAAGTTCATGAATCAACATGGAAAACTGAGAACTGTCCTAAGTTAGTTTTTCAAGGTTACTATGATTGATCTAAACCAAATAATCTGCATGCCTACAGTAATTTTTTAGAAGTATTTTCTAGTGGAATTAGCAGAGACTAACACATTTTATTAATCAGTTTGGCTCCACTGATCCCCCATTAGCATATGTTGTGCTAGGACATTTTCAGTAGAAACATGAACAAAAGATGTTGAAAATACACAGCAGTCTCCCCCCAAAAAAAAAAAAAATCAGAAAGCATTGAACTCTGTGGCCCTGTACCAAGTAACAAAGCTCAGAGATTCACCTTGACTAAAAAAATTTTAAGGCATGCTGGGTCAAAAGACCCCTCAGGTATATGGAGGAGCCATGTCTATAATTAAGATCAACAGGCAAGACACACAACACTTCAGAGAAAAATCTACACTTTTTATGTATCCTTTTTTTGGGTTTTCACTGTCAAGTCTTACCCATGCCCTCCCACTCCCTTTCTCCAGAGGATGCTGTGATGGTGTCTTAGGTGGCACTCACCAAGACAGTGAATGCTGCAGTAAAACAAGGGACTCTCCCTCCCAAGCCTGCCCCAGCTGCAGCCACAACACTGCAAAGCAACCATGGCATGCACTGTCTCCAAAAGCCATGCTGTGTTAAATGAGTGGAGGGAGATTTGCTGCACACAAGGTAACTATCTCTCAGGTGGTGTTTACAAGAGAAGGAAGAGGGGAGTAAGGTAAGAAGGGAGAAGGGAGAGAGCAACCTTCGGGTTCTTAAAGATCAATACCCTCTCTAACTGGTTCAGGGCTTTGGGCTGTTCCCCACTACTTAGCTCCAGTTTGTTGAGGAGACCTGAAGAAATCTGTGAAAGATAGGCAAATGCATGGTTTAAACAAAGCAAAATAAACCCAAAGAGAAGAATAACCTGGCAGAGTGCAAGGCTGCAGGGCACACTCCTGTCATGCACAGCAAAGAGACAGTACAGGGTAACTGCACAGAGCAGACACAAGACAGAGCATCACTTAACTGAGCTGAGAGCAGCCATCACTTGGTAAGGGCAGCCTTCCTAAATTCACCTTCCCTTCACACCTTCTGTACACAGACCATACAAAGCCTGGTTCCTGCCATACATGAGCCTGATCTCTTTAGCTTTCCATACACCAGCCTAGCATCATCACAAATTCTGTGACTTTTCCACAGCAAGGGAAACAAGTAGTCATTGGTTTACCATACAAGAAGTAAAGCCCTAAGCCTTACCAGGTTTCAGATTCCTACAACCAAGCATTCAGTCTCTCAAAAACACTTCTATAATGGCTCTGAAATGTATGTTGACCCTATGTTGTCCCTTTTCTCAACTTAGTTAAATAAAAACAGAGTGGAAGCTATAAACTGTATATTCAGTGTTAAGTTAAAAGGTGGTTATTTCTTCTCTAGCACTCTTCCCCATCCTGTTGCTCTCAACAGCAGAATCAAACAACCTTTATTGACATTCTTCATATGGAATATAAAGAATATAGAAGTATATATGGAGTTCCTCAATAGGACCTCTCTTCAATAAGAAATTGCTACATTAATAATCACATAAGGTCACATAATGGTTTTTGAAATACTGAATCCAGCTACTAAAAACCTCACTGTATTGATCAAGATGGTGGTGTTGAAGAAATCCAGAACATCCATGCTCAGAAAACTGTACATTTAGGAAAAGGGAGATAAAGAAAAGTCTACTTTGATTTGGCTGCTAATAGAGATGGCATTGATCATATGAACTAAGCTGCTCACCACAGAACGCTGTCCCTTCTATAAGTCACCAAAGCTTTTTATACAAAGGCCAATTTCATGCTTTCATGCGGTTTCACCAGCCTCAAAAAATTTCCCTTCCACACAGGGGGAACTGGACAAAAATATAACCCAAGAGCTCAGTATCAGACCTGTAGGGAATGAAGAATGATGAAAAAGAAGCTGGAGAAAGAGCAGAAGACAGCAGATAAAGAGACAATGACACCATCAGGTCCCAAAGAACTTGTTGGGGTTTTCTAGCCCACAGCACTGATGGCTGTTCCCAGAATCCAGACTGTCTCACTTAGGCAGCAGTATCATTAAAAAGATTTGCCACTGGGCTATCAGGACTTAATTCCACAGAATTAAGGAATCTATGTCCATTTTTGCGGTTAAACATGCTCTTTCAATGAACTGGGACTTGTAGAAACGAAGAAATACAAGTGTGAAAACAAACAAAATAGAAATGAGTGCAAGCCAAAGACAGGAGCAGAACAGTCAACACAGTGCTGGGGTCTTACCTTCTTCATGTTCGTTCCCATGTAGCTTTTAGGCTCTTCTTTAAACTGTGGCAACCTGAAATACAAAGAGCAAGCCAAAATACATAAGCTTACATGGATTAACAAGAAGGGGAAAGAAACAGGCTGGTCTTTCCAGTTATGCTGCAGTTACTAAAAAAACCCAAAGTAGGTTTTCTTCACAAAGAGTGACTCTCCTAATTTCTTTTTCTGCCAAAATCTGCCAAGGGAAAGGACCCACACAAGTATAGATGAGAGGTGCTTTGCACACTACTAGTCCTAATGGCTATTTTTCTATATTGATTTTCCTGCCATTAAAGACAATTTATTTTCCTTCAGTGGATGTTTTCAGCAGTGGACTATTTACATTTGTTCAAAACAGGTTTCTGTGATACTGCTAAAAACAGCTGCTGAATCGCTGTCATCCACACCACGACTCTTGCAGTGTACATGTTATTACTAGTCATGGCAATTCTTCTCTTTGAATTTGTAGAAGCCCCAGCAGTTATCCTGCATTCAGTATCATATAAACACAACTGTGGAGGGCAGCAGATGTACATTAAGCTGAATCTTTGGAGATAAGCAGTTCCCATCTCAGAATGAGGTAGGCTGCTCTCACCTGTACTAGCAAATGACAGCATGTACAGCTCTACAATTCCACACACCCTGCTCTCTCTTCTTTACTACAATTCTGTCTTTACTTGATGAGGGTATAAAAGCCTTAGAGTACAGCTTTGGCTGTTTCATTTTCTGGAAAGCAAGACAGGCAAATCACCCCTGCAGTTGCTGCCTTTGCCTTACATCTCTATCCCAATGTCCACAGGCACAGATGGTGATGGTGTCTCCCAGCCTCATCAAGAAGGACAGAGGAGAGGATTACACAGTAAGTAATGAAAAAGCACCAAGTAAAATTCACATATGCATTTGGAGAAAAAGTAATGTGGCTTCTCCTCTTTGAGGAGATTGATTCTGCCTTTGCCCAACATTCATCCAGTGCACGATGCAGGGCACACAGAGGAGAAGAAAACTGAGATCCCATTGGAACTGTGTAACAATGGGAAAAAAATATGATGCAACTGTGTTTCACATAAGCTGTCAGTTTCACGAAAATATTTTTCTATTAAAAGTACATATGTACCTGTAAAGTTTCCTTTTTACAATAACCAGGGAAAGTCTATGATTACTTCACTATTTGGAGAAACAGTTTTGAAGTTAATTAACTTACTTGAGTTTTAAAGAAGTAATTTTAATTACCTGAAGGGTGCTGAAAAGGGCAGAATGTTTGTCCAAGACACTCGATTTAAAGAGTTTTAAATGTTCTTTGATGTGTGAGGTCAAAGCTCTCAGCTAGAAATCAGTGTGTGGGTATTCAACACCATTTCTGTTCTCTCTGCTTAAGAGAGCTATATTTTTTTAGAGCCCTTTTTTCCGTGAAGTTTGCATTCTCTGTCCTGAAACTGGTTCTCTATCCTAAAGCTCTTCATTACTTGGCTGTCCATCTCTCCTCAAAGGACACCTTAAACCAGGCAACCTTCCCTACTTCTGTCTCCCTGCAGTTTGACAGGGTCAGCCCTAGAGAAAAGTGCCAAATCCTTCATCCCCTTCCACCTCTAAATAATGACCATTTTGGATGATTTTTCTGAGGGCCCTTAAGTGGAAGTGTGAAATCTTTCTGTCCTTAGAGGGCCATCTCGGCAATGCTGAGGCAAACACAAGCAGGTTTACCTTGTGAAGAGCAGCTGCACCATGTCGACCAGAGTGTGCTCTGCAGATTTTCTCAATAACTCTGCGAAGACAAAAACAAATAACACAGGTGTCATTACTCAGTGTGATATTATCAAGAGGCTTCTTCAAGCAGACTCCCCTCCGAGTCTTGTTTACAGAGATTACGGCAAATTTATTAAAACCAGCTCCAACCCCGCGTTACTGCAAACGGTCAGAGCATCACACGGTGGCGCTACACAGCTGGGGAAAAGAGCGGTCCAAACTCGTACGGCAAACGCCCAACAAATGCTCCATGAAGTTGTAGAAAGACACAAAAATATAAAGCTCAGCAGCTTTCCATGGATTCATGCTCTGCAACAGAACTAGTTAATACTGAGGAAACCTGATCAATTTCTTAACGGCAGAAGGATGAACAAACCTACCACTGAGCCTCATTTCGAAGCATATGCGGAAACAGGACTGCATGATCTCACACACCGACTCATTGGTGAGGTGGGCTCCCACTGGGGTGAGCAGCAACGTCCTTAACACCTGTGAAGAACAGCACCCACATGTACCACTCTGCAATGATACTTGCACGCAGAAAACCATGAGGAGAAAACCATGGGAGGCTGCCATGAGCAGAAAACCTAGAGAGGCTTCTCCTGGAGTCATTTCAAACTGAATACTGTGCTCAAGAAGCCAATTAGGAGACAAGAATGATCTTCTGACCCACTTCTAAAAGGGGTCTGATACACTGCATGCTACCCAATATTTAAATTCAGGAACTAGATATCTGCTCAGAAGTACACAAACCAAAGAGGTATACAGTCCAAAGTTTTGAATCTACAAAAAACTGTTCTCAAAAATAAGTCTGAGTTCCATATTCTTAATTAACTCCCCCAACAGAGACCATGCACAAGGTAAGATTATCAACACTACCACATTATCAAGTTAATAATTTTAAAAGAATTTAATTTAAGCTTTTAACTATTTTAATTTGGAAAAGCTTTTACCACAGGTATATGAGCTATCTGTTTAAAAATAAAGTCTGTCACTAAGCTCCTGCAGAGTCAAAACATTGCTTCCTCCTCTTCATTTCTATGTAACAGGATATGTTCCACAACAGGCAGCAACCATTATGGTAATTACCATTTCTCTCCTCTTACCTGTAGGATTTTCATCAAGACAACCTCATCGCTCGCATGATCTGTGCCCACAAATCGAGCATGAGTGACAGCATCTGCCATGTTCTCCATCCCCTCTGCTGTGCCCTCATGGCTGGGATCTGAATAACAGAATAAAAGAGATGTGTCAGGAAACAGCCATCTACAGTCTACCACCTCTGTGGGGAAACATCTACATGGAGATATTGTGACCTTCAGCTTCCTCAGTTTACATGACTTGAACTGAGTTGACCCAACAAGAACATAACTCACCTCCCACTAATAGAAAGGCTTTATAACTGGGAGCTTTCAGAAAGATATATCAAGAATCTACTTATATTTGCAAAAAATATAACTTAACAAAGAAAATAATTACAATTCCGTTGTTACCAGTTCTCTATGTTTTAGAAGTTAACTTCTAAGACTGTGTCCTGTTCCTTACAATACAGCACAATCAGCTATTAAACACATTCAGGGCCTCCTTGGGAGTAAAGAAAAAACATCTCTTAAACATAGGGAACCTAAAATTTACTCTCATGAGAAGAAAATGCCAAACAGGTTCCACTAAATTGAGAAGAGAAAATCGTCTCTTGTTCTACATCCCTCTCAAGGAACGAGAGCTGGGAAGGAACAGACCAGTAGCTTTCCCCAGAGAAAACAGCAGACAGACACAATCACAGTTTAGATATCAGAGTTGCAGGCCTCCCACTCCAATCATTCATCAAGGCTCCTTCTCTCCATTTCAGTCTTTTGCAGCTACAAACAATGGTGCAGTTGAGAGAATGTTTAGGATGAGATTGTTGCCAGTAACTGTATCTTGTGCTACATTACAGTGGCTTCAGAAAAGCTGCCTCTGGCTTTGATTTCATTCTCACTTAGACAATATGGCACTGGGCAAGAATCTTGATACCCTTCTACCTAAACAGTCATTAGGAAAGAAAGGATACAACCTAAACATTGCTTAATAGCTCATTAATTGGCAATGGGGCCTCTTGAACTCCAGCAATAACAATGCTGACAGAGGAACCAAGCAAGACTTTGTAAGCTTTGCAGATTCCCTCTTTGACTCCAGTAACGTTCACATCTAGGAAGGGCTATAAGCCCTTGGTGTTAAAGAAAGCTGCCCTTATTGTGGTCCAGAGACAGCAGCCTCTACCACACTCCTATCCCGAGTGGCTGCAGGGTAAGAAATTTCTCATAGTTGCATAAAACTGAAATGGCACCAGTGTACTTTGGAATGATAAATCTGCATAGGAACAGCACTTTGCCATTGCCATCTCTTAAGAATCCCTTTTAAGAACAGAGCTGGCTTACTTTTGACATTGTTCACACACACACATGCATACAGAAATCTTCCGTAGTTTAGAGTTCCTCTTCTGGTTTGCCAAACAAACTTCACTGAGCTTTTAAGAAGGCTGTTCTAAAACAATTGGTCACTTTTCACTCAGTTTAGCATCTGCACACAACAGGATACAAAACTGGAGCCATTAGGTAAGAGGCCTGCCGGTCAAAAGCAGTCCTCATCATACCTTCAATAATAGCTTATAATCCACTGAGAAGCTACTACTCTTGGACCAGAGGCAATAAAATCATTTACAGGTTGGTGAGTCCTGAACTCTTATTCATGAAGGTAATAGCATAAGTCACCAAAGGTGATGTAGGCTCATTCTGAATTGTCTTAATTAAATTAGGTGAAGACCAGTGGTGTTACAATGCCAGCACCTACATGAGCATTACTGTTAACCAACCTCAACAACCATAGTGGAAAGCAGCCCAGTGGGAATCAAGATGAAAAAGGAACTAGTTGCAAAAAAGGTTTCCACAGGCAGCCCACACAGATTCACTCCATTGCCACCTTTTCCAGGAGATGTGAGTTACTCTAGTCTTAGGGATATCTTTAATCATAGTAATGGATAAACAGTCTGTGTGAAAAGGAAATGCAAGCATGTTGTACACATGCTTCTTTAACAGATCTCTGAGTACTGCTTCGCTGTTCTAGCCCCTACCTTCAACACCTCTCTCCCAACACACATCACGCCTGACTACTTCAGTTCTGGCTCCCTGGAACAGCACTACAAATTCAGGTCAATTTATAAAGCCTCTTGAGTTCAATTAAAATCACAGATACTTCTACTTTGCAGAAACAAGATACAGACAAAAATCTTTGTTCCCTTGTGGGAAAACAGTACAGAAAGATGTATCGATGCCTGCTCAGAATCACTAACAAGAAGTTTGAGTGAGCACACTAACAGTTTAAAAATTGCCATCTACAGTGCAAAGATCTAGACACCCTATCTAGATACACACATTTCATACCAGGTGCGGTCTTACAACAGGTGGGCAAAAGAACAAACAGAAATTAGAAAATCCAGGCTCTGAACCAGAGGGAATTCAGGAAAGCCAGAAGCCTGCTCAGTAACACCTTTAATGGAACTAAAATAAATCACCAAGAAGACAGAAAAAGTGGAGGGGAAAACAAGCCTTAAACTCCTTAAACAGCAAGTCCTCTCACTGGAAGCTGAGCAACAGCTACTTTCTTACAGATATGTAGTTTCCAGGAACACCAGGGAAAGCTAACTTTAGAAATGGAGTCAAAGCTGCTATGGACAATAAAAAGAGCACATACTTTTTCTGAGGGAAATATAGAAAAACCTAATTCTGAAATTTAGCCACTAGTCTTCCTATAGCTAAGGTTTAAGCTCATCCAGCAGGCTGACAGCTCACTAGCTACTGCAAAACTGCTGAGCAAGCAAATAACTAATCTGAGGGATAAAAATCAATAGGAGTTTAGTATTACCACACAGTTTTCTAGTACTTTAAAAGTTATTGTGTAATTTATCAACTAAAACTCTTATAGAAGTACTCAGAGCAGAGGATAATCACTGTAATGCTAACTGTTCCTGCTAAAACACACACATGGTGAATATCAAGAAATTTTATCTAACTGAGCTGTGATTGCACACTATACCATTAGTGAATTTGCAATTCAAACTACCAGAGATTAGAAGTCCTAAACTCTACTCAAGATTTATTCTTTTCTAACTGGTTTTAAAACACACCCCTCAGAAATACTGGTCTAAAAAGGAGACAGATAACCACCTGACATGTGACAGAATAAAAAAACAGTAAGACTGCACAAGGATTAGCAATTAAATACTTTGGAAATGGGAAAAGAAAGGCATTTTAAACAAAGATATTTATCAGAGGAGTTTGGCCCTTTCACTGCACCCTGGCTTTCAACCCATTTGGAACAGCAAAAACCAACCACGCACAGAACAGACAAAGCTAATATCACTTTTTTAAAAAGTGCTGGCTTCACCCGTCATTATGCAGCCCCAAAACATGCTATAATATCTGCCACACTGCAATTTGCCTACCATGGTTATGCCAGCA
Organism: Serinus canaria; assembly: GCF_022539315.1. Classification (NCBI taxonomy): domain Eukaryota; kingdom Metazoa; phylum Chordata; class Aves; order Passeriformes; family Fringillidae; genus Serinus; species Serinus canaria. Next base: position 15,978,981 of record NC_066320.1, on the reverse strand, counting down.
TTCTTCTCTTTTGCTCTGTATAGTTTGAAACAGATTTGTACATTAAGAACAGGTTTAAGCATTTCCTATGTTTAGGCAAGCAGTATTTGGACTACCTTTAGTCTCATATTACAAAAATAAATTATAATACCAAAAAGCTTTCATTTAACAACTCAACCTAGCCAGATGTTCAGCCAGCACCACTAATCCCAGGCTAACTGGTATCTGGAGCAGAACAAAGGACAAGGCTGCTCTGAATGTCACCTGAAGCAACAATGAAGGTCTTAGATTACAGGTTCTGCCTCAGAAAAAAAGCCAGGCAGAGAGTCTTCCATTGCCTACTACAAAGACACCCAACCACCAACAGCTACAGGGATGCACTCTTGTTGGAGTGACCCAATTAATGTTCTAAACAACAGGTAGCTAGAGAAAGGCTATAAATTCTAAACTCCATTTTTTCCTGTTTCTGCCTCAAATCAAGCATTTGTAGTCAATTGCCTGTGCAGACATTTGCCTGGACATGTGCTACAGATCCTAAAAGCCCAGAAGAAGAGTCCACCCCTCACTGTAATGCTGAAAGATATATTTTCTATTATTGCTTAATTCTTCAGGGGGACATGTTTTACAGGCTTATTTTTTAAAAATTCTTTATTGTCCTAGAAACTTATGTCACTGTTGCATCATTCTGGTTATATTATTGTACTTAATTATAACAAAGACTACCCACTAACTGAAGTCTTCATACACTATATTTTCATCCAGCACTTCAATCTTTTTTCCTGCAAGTCTCTATTTTTGCTCATTTTAGTTTTGTGTCTTTCCTGCAAAAGTGATTTGCATGGACATAAAGCCCCTTTCTTTCTCTAACTGCCTTCATGCTATCTCTGAAAAACTAAATATCTAAAACAACCAAAAATTCCAAGTGTTCCCTTACAATGCAAAGGAGAAAAAGAACTGAGAGATCTGAACTCAGGGGGAAGAGAGACTGATAAAATTATTTTCCTTAAGTGAGACTATGTATAAACAAACACAAATAACAGGTTTTGTAATTCACACAGGTATGATCACAAAGTACTAACAGAACTTACAGAGAGAAATGGAGTACCAGTAACAACAGGGTGACACATTGATGGCAGACAGAAAGCCATCTAATGAGCCAGCTAAGCCACGGGAACTGACCACATGCACATTATTAGTCTTTCACAGATACAAAGAAAAATGTGCAACTTTGAAAGTTTGATCAGCAGCAATACAGTCCACAACAGTTGTGGAAAGTGAAGAGTACTGGCACACCCTGGACAAGGTCTGGGACCGGGCAAAAAATCATCCTCACTCTAGAGCAGAAATATTAGTCCACAAAACTAAATAAATCCTACTGTGTTTCTGCATGTTACAACATTGTAATCCAAGCTGGTATTCTTCTCTCCCTGGCCCTTTTGCTTGGAGGGCATAAAAAAGCAGCTGGTGACCAGCAAAGTCCTGCAGCAGGCCCTAAGCACACGCAGCAGTAAGGGCAGAGCAGAGGCTTTGGCTCTGTCTCCAGACACAGCTGTAGGACCATGAAAGATCAGCCAGTAAGATATTAAGAAACTGCAGATGCTGATTTCCCCAGTGTTAATGACAATTTTCTTATTTCCCTAATCTCCATATTAAGACTGCAAGCATGTATCCTGGCCAAAGACACAGCTCACAGAGATACATTTGGCTGGCATTTTGGTAAATCCCACAAAGTCACATAACATACCTATTAGTGCATATGAGAGGAACTTATTCACAGAGGTGAGTGCCAATCCAGTTATGGGGCCTGTAGTGTCTTCAGAACGGATTACTTCCAGAAAAGGCCGAAGAAAGACATTCGGTTCAATTTCAGATAGCTCTGTAAAATAAAAATAATTTTAAAAATACAATTAGACTTGATTAATTAGGATTGATTTTCTCTTTAAGAATATACATTTTTCATCTCAGAGGGAAAAAAGCCTGCTCTAGGTTAGTTTCAGAAGGCTAGTGGGAAGGTCAGGGTTGTTTTTACATATACACGCACACAAACACACACACAGGTATATGTGTATATTTTAAATGCAATGCTTTGTAAAGTTCACTTTCTTGCAATCTTCAAAACAGATTTCTGGAGCCTTCTAAAATCTGATTGTAGGAACACTCTGTAAACGCCACAGAGGCCACTGCTGACTAAATTTATGCTGTAACTCATTGGCAGATGTAGCTGCATTTTCCTATTACTCTTGGAACTGTGTGAATCCATGAACTCTAGAGACCCTGTCCCACCTTCTGCCACCCCTGTAACATCCTGCTACAGATAAAACTCCACACTAATTTGTACATGCAAAGTACAAATGTACAACCAGGGTCACTGGACCTCTTGCAGCTCTTTACCTGAATACAAATTGCATTTCTGCAACACTAAATGTTTACTTGGCAAAGACAGGAAAACCTCACAAGGTATCCTAACTTTAAAAACTCTTCTGTTTTGCTCTCAACGTAACTGTATAAGCTTCTCAACCAAACAACTAAAAAGGGCACTCCTCTACTTGCTGTTTTGGCCAGCAAGGATCCCCTCTAAAGCTGCTGTACAAGAAGGCACTGAGCTACTGAGCTGGAGAAAAAACAACTAATAAGCTTCCTGAACTTTCCAAGATGATCAAGAGACACTTTGGGAATGGAAAAGAAATACAGAAGAGAATAACCAGAACTGGGGAAATTGACCAAGAGAAACAAACAAAAAACCCAAACCAAAACAAAAACCAAGCCCAACCAAATAAAACAGGAGGAATCAAGATAAGAAGAGCCCTGAGGGGGATTTAGGAGAAAAAGCATTAAAAAGCAGGAGAAGGCAACCACAACACAGCTAGTACCTAGGAACAGAAGAATGCATTAAAAGTAACTTGAATAATTTTGAGATCAGAAATATTTAAGTACAACACTTGGCTCAACTTGCAGAAATGTACTTTTTATTCCTAATAAAACTTAACAAGTCTAATGGCTAATAGTGTCACACAGGATCACTGGCATTTATACCTTTAATCAAATAATCAAATATTGAACTTATCTGTCATATGAGCTTCTTTGAGGCAGGGAGAAAAAAAGACTGCAATTCCTGAATCCTTAGACAAGCTGCTGCTTTTCTATCTACCAACATAATTCAATTATTTTGCTGAGGGAAAAAACCCAAACCCCTTGTTCTGAAATGCCATTTTATCACAGTTCCTATTGAGAAGCCTTAAGCATCAAACCAAAAAAGTCTGCCAGAAAGTATGTTAACATAACTGTGTCAAATTATGGCAAGGAAGCAAAGGAGGAAAAACTATACAGGGGCTTATGTTTTAAAAGTTAAGAACACAAAGAAGTACATGAAAGTGCTGTTAACTAAAGCAAAACTGCAATTAAAAAGGGAATTTGGGGATCATTTTGTGATCTCTTATGTTTCAGCCACCAGTTCAAATAAGACCAACACCACTCACCTGTTGTGAGGGGTTAAAAGGAACATGATAATTCAACCTTTTTGGCTTAAGAACAAGCCCCCAATTTGTCAGATAATATGCTTGTGTAACATTACAATTGTGCCACCTCTCAACAGCACATGGAAATCCAGATGACCATAAGACATACTTACATTAATGCTTATTTAAGTGTGCTTTATAGAGCACTTGACAGGTTACAAGCACTTAGACAGCATTAAATATAGTAAGACTACCAAGGATCAAAACTCAATTTCTTCTTCCCAAAACTGATCCTTTCTGCAGACCAGACTATAATCCTGTCAACTCCTCCAGCCTCATTCAAACCAGTGAGTCCCAGGATGGAAAAGCTGCACTTGATTACTAAGAAAAATGGGACTTCAGCAGAGGTACCTCACTGCACCACAGAATGAGACGATGAAGACACACTTGGTAGCAGAGGATGTATAGGGCATCACACTCTCCATTAATACATCTTTAGGGACAACAAACAGATATTTTCTTTACAAGAGGAGGGGGAGAATCAGGTTTTTCCTTTCAATTAGAATTGTAAATCTTAATATTGTTAAAGATCAGATTCCCTTGCAGTCTAACTGAAATTCACAACTTACATGAAGTTCACAAAACAGCTTGTCATAGTTAGGATTCATTTCAGGCACATGTTGTGGATTACACAGCAAATTTGGCCACTTTCTCTAATATTCAGAGATTCCAGAATTTATGGTGAGAAAGAACTTTACATTAAGCTCTCTGAAACTGATGGTTTATGCTGCAAAACTGTTTAGACTGGGTTATTAGTACTGTGGTATTAAAAAAAAAAATAATCAAAAAACATGCCAGACAAAAAGAGAGCATTTTTAGTCCACTAAATGACTGCTGCCTGAAAGATCTAAGTGTCAATGAAACACCAATCTCACGGCTCACACCTGAAGAGTATTCAGTTAATCACTACAATGAGCTCTTCTTACCAGAAGTGTTTGCAAGCACTGAGGACTTAGAAGGGTCACCAGCTCACTTTTCAAGGTAGAACTTAATCTTGGTACTGGTTCTTTGCTTCAATGGGAAGTTTGGGAGTGCAGAAAAAACACTGATACTGAAGGTATCCTTGCTGTATCCTGTCTTGAAACGGATTACTTTCACGGGCTAAAGAAGGTTCAGCATCTGAAAGTGTCACTAAAGCTACCTGGATTTTTAAATGCACTTACATACTAAAGCTACTGGGTTTTTGACACAATTTTGCAAACAAGCCAGCAAATCAAACATATAACCTCTTCTTTTGACTCAACCCTGTTGGGGTCAATGAAATTAGTTCAGAAGCTCTTTCCTCAACAGGTTTTCTTAACCTTGTACACCAAAGGTGGCAGTGTCCATAACAAACATGCCAGCCCTTTTGCATCAATAGCTACAACTGCAGGGTACACTCCACACCAGCTTTTCCTCTACAGCTCAGGCTTGATCTAGAGCACAGAAGAGCAGGAAATGAAGAGCATTCTCTTCACAATACTTTGGTAAGGTGGGACCATAGTCTTTAGAGGGAATTGTTCTGCCCAACAAGTTAAAACTTCACGAAAGAAACACAACAGAAGTCTTGCTACGACCTAACTGTAAAAGTAATCCTGTGCTCTCCTGAAAATGTCTAGGAACCTCAGAAAATGTAGCAAAATCATTCATTACTTTAATAATTCCTTATGACAAAACAAAGGCTATATAAGGTACCTACTAAATGTTTGGAAGTACATACTTGATGTTTCTAGCAACAGTCCAAAAAAAAGTAGCTCTGAATTTTCAACTCTGGTTCTTGTTCTGCCACATTCAGGTTCAGGAATTACAAAGTGAGGTAACTATAACCAGTGAGAGAATTGAGAACTGCCTATACAGACGTTTTTCCAAGTATATTTTCTAGCAAGAGACATTTCTCAGTGTTTTAACTAGAAAATACAGGATGATTCTCTACTTAAGTAACCAGTTTCAGCTCTGGGGGAAAAAACCAACCAAACAAAAACCCATCTGAAAACCCACCAAACCTGCAAGCATGACTTCAGCCAAGGGTATTACAAGAGGAAACACTGAATAACTATCAACAAAGAGAACAAAATTTCACAAGGTACTCCTTCAAGCAGCTTTCCTTTGAAATCTACTAAAGCCAGGGAAAAATTATATTAAAACATTATTTAGACCTAAATGAAGAGGCTGGTCTGCTTTGGGGACCAGCTGGAAAGCACTTCCCATTCTTTTCACACAGGTCCTTTCAACAAAATTTTAGAGAAGCAAGCAGAGACCAGCATGAGCACAACACTCAGAAACACTGAGCTAGCTTAAAGTAGTGCATGGAAATGGAGAAGAAGGGAAAGAGTATCTTAAGTAATGTATCAAAAAGCCAACTCTTCAGGCTGGCAATTTTAATGAGGACACAATTCCTTTGAGACCACAGTGCTTTCCTTCATTCTTCCCATGGATTATTTGCACTTAGACACATATGTCTATAATGATATTTAATCAACTAATTCATGTTTAAGCACCTAACTCCCATTTCAGCAATCCCATCCAGCCATTCTGGCACTTCAGCAAACAAACTGCATCAGACCTCTGGCGTCCCTTTTCTCCTGAAGTGCAGGAGCAGGTCCCCCTCGGACAAGTTTTCTTATTGTTAGCACACTGTTGGCACATTCCTGATCTAAAACGCTCACATAAGCTGCTTTCTCTGGCAGTTCAACTCTTCACTCCTGAATGACTCTTATCAGGATCGGCTATGCGTTCCGAATCAGAGTAAATGAACAAGAAAAAATTGTTTATGACAAGTTATTTCAACATCATTTGTCCCGAGGACAGGCAACTGCAACCCAAACCACATGACCTGGACTCCTCTTATGCAGCAGCTGTTGGCCTTTGACGCCCAGCCTTCAGAAAGGCTGTCTGAGCTGTATCCCACGCACCTCTCCAGCGAGGCGAGCTCAGACAACAGCAATGCTTTGAGTGTGCAGCATTATGTTCCCTGCTTGCAAACTGAACTGTACAATGAACAGACATTCTCTTTTCTTAAGGTGAGAAAAATACAAAGATAGCACTGTAAAAGAGCAGAAATCCAGCTTTTCCGGACTCTTGCCTTGGGGCTCAATCAGTTCATGCCACAGAAAATTGAAGTATCAGCAAGTGCTTCCTGGGACAGCCTCAAAACCAATTTCTGCAAACACTGCCATTCTGGCCTACATGACATGAACTTTTTATTTTCAGTTCAGCCAACAAACACCAAGACATTTTGTCTTTTTACTCAAAAGGATGAGAAACCCCTGCAATCTGGATCAGCAAGTCAGACTGAATATGTTCAAAGGAAAAAGGACAAAATGGTACTTGCCTTTTAAAACCATCTAAAAGTATGGAATGGTCACACTTTCCGGATTTTCATAAACATTTTAACTGCTGAAATAAGTACCGGCTTAATTTCAGCTAGGTCAAAATGCAGGATTGCAGGGAAATGAGAATTTTTTTTGAGTTAGTCCTGTGATTATCAGCTGTTTAATTTAGAAGTTAACAAATCTAGCAAACAGAATTATAGCAACTTGTTCGTCTAAAAATCTTGAATAGGTTTGAATAGAGTCCCTAGGTAACAGGCACAGAACAGTATATGCATACTGATTCTAGGTACCCTGGCAAAACTGCAACTACAGCAGCTCTACAGCTGATAAACAGAGGAGGAGCATGTTTTTCACCACTCCAAAAACAAATTCTCCAGACTGACTGGAACACATGCCACTCTGCACCTGAGCAAAAAGACATACCCTGACTTCCAGCTAGCAAATTGACTCTGACTCTGACATTTAACCCCAGAAAATAATGGCCAATTAATGTTGGATAACAAGTGCAAAAAAAGCTACGTTATAGATGATCCACACTCATTTGTTCTGAGCATATGTTCTGCTCCACACAGCCCTGGCACAAACAGGGTTTCAAGTGAAAAGAATCCTCTGCCATCTCTCCCCTTCAAGGGGGTCTTAGCTGCTCTCATTTTGTTTTTCTTGCAAGTTCTAGACCAGCCCTTGCAACACAGTGCAGTTGGTAGCACATCTGTAGATATTTTCTGATCTGAAAGGAGAACAGATTGCCACCTATACAGTCTATATAGTGCAGCTAGTGTTACGAGAGAAAGCTCTAGTTCTCCTTCCTGAAAATAATGGCAATGTCCACTAAATTTCATAAACAAGAGGTCATCAAAAGCCACTGAATATTCTCTCCAGGTTCCCCACAATATCATTGTCTTATCCTAATCTAAGCTCTTAATAAAGAAAACAGGATTCTGCCAGCTAAGGAGAAGCTAAGGAGCCAGAAGCTTACATCCCAGTTTCTAAAACACATAAATACTGTGGGGATTGTGCAACACAGTACACATACCATGGGGATGAGTGGAAGCAAGCTTTGTGCATCTCTGAAATCAATACTTCATTATAATAAATGGTCACAAAAGCTTTGCATACAATAAACATAAACACAGACTGAAAATCAAGGATATTCAAGCCAATGAAGGAGAAGTATGAATTAACTGCAATCCTTTTCTACAGATGTCTGTAAAATATACTCTTCAAAGCTAATGCCCTGTGAATTAAAGTGGTCATTCAGGGGCCCCAACCCATCAAACCAAGAGAGAAACAGTGCCATTCACAGCCACACATGAATGCAAAGCTGGAATTACAAATGCAGTTTGACAAGGGGAACCCAGAGATGTCAAGCCTGTTCTGTTTGCCTAATTTCATTACAATGGCACAAATGCTTTCATTTGTCACACTCCAGCTTCGTGTGTTTATCTCCCTTTCATTAAACATGACTTTAACAAATGATTGTTCCACAGTGCCAAGATCTCAAGCACCCCTCAGAACTGAGATTTTTATTTTGGGGAAGCATGACATAATGCATACTGAGCATTTGACTCTTCACATCCTTTAGTTAGGACAACATAAACTCAACTAAAATACTGTCTTCTATGGAATTACTTATTATATTTCCCTACCAGTGAAGCAGAACCACTGACAATGCCACCAGTGTGTGCCATTAGTTATAAGGAGTTTCATCTGATGCTGTGCTTCAAATTCAGCTGCTCTGACTGACCATTAAAATTTCCAGGGCACTTTTTCATAAGCAGGAACTTGCTAAAGCATCTTCAGGCAAAACTGCGCTGTGAACTCCGGGTGTGTCTCCACCGTTCCCTCAAGTGCTTTTCACCCAGCTGCAGTATTCTGTTCTAGAGTGGTATAACAAACAGAAGATACTCACTTCAATCAGAAGGTAAGCAAATGCCATCAGCAGAAGTATGGAATTACACAGAAGGCAAACTTCCATGGTTTCTATTTGGATGGACTTAAAAGTACAGACATGAGCACTTGCTCCACCTTGAATTTCTAACCCCAGTCATGAAGACTGCTCAGTGTCTGGATATGAGGTTATTTCAAAAGCTGAAGTTGTTTAATTCTGTTTTTATTTCTTAGCACTGAGGAGATAGCAGATACAAACACCTTGACAAACTTTTTTCTGAGCTATGGTTGACACATACTGGTCAGAGGTTGTAATCAAAAGACTGCTTCAAAATAAGAACAGCTCTTAAAGTGAGCTGAGGAGTAATTTAGCACAGTAAGGTTGAAGGTGATCAGGAGCAGACCTTGCTTCAAATGCTAGACTATTTCCTCCCATCCCATGACCTGAACACCTCTGAAAGGACATGACTAATTCTGATGAAAGGCTAAAAAATCAAGTAACTATACAGTAAAAGCCTCCCATCTCCAAACTGCTCTCTCCTGAGTGTATCTTTTGCCATCGTGAAGAGTAACAAGGGTAATTTCAATGCTAATCCATCCTTGTTTTCATGAAACCCTTCCTCCTACATCACAGTAAAGGCTAAGCATTAGAGCACCACTTGATTTTGCCAGCACATTTCACAGTAAGATTATTTACATATGATAGAAATAAGCAAATTCAGAACTGCTTAAATAGTTTTTTTATCTCCCTTACAGGAAGGCTGATTGTTCTGAGGGAAAGGAGATAGGGTAATACAGCTGATCTAAGCCTCTGATAGGTTTTGGACTATACCACTAGTTTTGTGGCTTTTACAAACAGACAAAAAGCTCTAAACTGTTAATGCCAATTGTAATGGCACTTAATTCTACTCCAGAAAACTGAACTCCCCAATGACTCTACAAAAACTGACTTGAGATTTTACCCATCCCTGAAGCATTTTTTCTCCCATGGGTGGAGCCACTTAGCCTGAAGCTCAGTAACCTAAACTGCTTATAAGTTTCACAGGTAACTGAATCTTAACATCCACTTAAAAATTCCAACAAAACAAAACCATCCCATTAAAAAAAGGCAAATAAAATGAAGGCAAGCTTCACTTTTTGTGTGTTCAGAACCAGATGAACTGTTTCAAAAGATTCTTGCAGAAAATCACCATGCATATGACAACAGCCAGTTTTTGTGATAAACCTGCACCAGGTCTGAAGTTCAGAACCCACAGGCACTCCTCCAACCCAATAACATTCAACTCTAAATAAAATTACTAAACCAAAATAAACCAAATCAAAAAGCAGCCATCCCATGACAAATTCATCTGCCCTTGACCAAATGCTGATAGTTATTGATCTTGCTGCAGTTGTGAATTAGAGCCAGGTTTCCCAAGGTTCCCTCCTAATACGGGGAAGAGAGCGTGGCCAGTCTAACAAGACAGACCAGGCTAAATGAAACCTGTGGGGAATTGCACACTGCCAAGTCCAAAGGATGGACTTAGCCACTCATCTTACTGACAGTACAAGTTTGATGTATGTCAAGTTTAAGCACTCTTTCTCCTCTCTAAAAGAAATTGGTACATGTTGAAGAAAGAGCAATTAGATTGTGACACTCTACAGAACCCAATTCAGTCACTGGACTTGCTTCACTATGATATTTTACACATCTTGCACAGTACCAGGCCCAAGCTAAGTAGGCAATTTAAAAGCCCAGGAGAAATTAAAACTCCTTCCCCGGTACTTCAAAGCACAGTAATTCTCCACAGCTTTGTGTGTCTACCACGCTATGAATAGAGCTCTCATTGCAAATTCACCGTGTTGTGAAAAGGAAAACTTCACTATTTCTAGGAGGCTGGAGAAAAAGATTACAGTTTTATCATCAATTAGCTATCTGGATGTTACTCCATTCTGTTTACCCTTTCCTCAAGGGAAGCCAACGAGTGCCAAGGGGAAAAATTAAAAGGAAATTGAAGAACAACAAATCCCAAACAAGCCAAGACATTTCTGGTGTTGCCAAAGAATCAAAAATGCATCAGTGAGAGAGACAAAATCCAAAGAATGAAATGAAGAAAAGCCTGATGACCCAAGAGGAAAGCATCTTTTAATGACAAAAATCTCTCAAATGTTCAATATACCTTGCTGTTATGATTTACACAAATTCTTCTATTCAACCTGAACTAATCTAGGAGACATTGTGCATCGCCATATTATCAGAAAGTAAAACTCCCAGGTGCTAAACAGCCCAGAGCTCAAGAGCCCACACACTAGATGACCACAGAACAAAACGGGAGATTTGAGGAGAGCAGAATGCAAAACATCATAGGGATATTAGTTTCAAACCTAGAGGAGTGGAACAAAAGTAAAAGGAAGAACAGCCCAACCTGCTGGCAGCCAACACAACCATTACCTCAAGACATTCAAACAAAACAAAACAAAACATTAAGCAACCTTTTTTTCCCCCCACAGCAATAATTGAAGCAATCAGTTATTCTTGCACACACACGTGCACCAAAATTTTGATGCTACCTGCATTAAAAGGCATCTCAATTCCTATAAGAATAACAACAAGTGAGCATTATGTTCTTGCAAATGGACTGGGGAAAGAAATTAATTTTTGCATACTGCAATGTGCTAGAGCAAACCACTGATACAAGGTCCTGATGATACATGGAAAGAAACAGAATTCTGAATTTTGACACTTTTGACTTTTTTTTTGTTAGTTTTCACATCTGAAGAGATCTGTGAATTCTATTCAATTTCAGTGATCATAAAGTAGGATGTATCTTAAGACAGGCATCATGGGAAAAAAGCTATATCAATCCCCAACTCCATTAAATACATTTTTTTCCATGCTCTGGAATAATTTATCTGCTGTAAAACAATAAAATGTCTGTGAATAATAAAATGGCCTAAAATCTATGTAAAGAAATAGAATACAGGTTACAGTCTCTAAGAAAGTGTCAAATTGATCTATTTTAGTCTATTACTAATTTTTTTGATCTAGTACACGTCCATGACAGAAGAAACCACTTCTGAGTGGCTCAGAAGTTCACCTGAGTGATCCTGATAAAGGCCATCACTGACTACATGCTGCCCAGCAAGATTGATGTAAAAGCAACAGCACAGCGCAAATTTCAACTCCTTCAGACAAACAGGGCTGCTGGCTCCCAGCTCTTCGCTCCCTCTCTTCTTCCCCTAGGGCACAACACAGCCTGGCACTCCAACTGGAATACACAACACACACTGAACAGGTCAGTGGACACAACCCTGCTTTAACCACTCACCCCTGGCATTTCTGCTGCCATGACCTCTGGGATGGAACCATTATACTCCAACAGCACTTACTCCCAAGAATAAGTAACAAGCTAAAAACAGAAGAATTTCCTTTTGATTTTCAATCCTAGACCTACAGAATTTGCTCTGACAGGATGTAAGCACATATACAAATAAACTGACCATCAAGAGGCAGCAAGGCCCTCGATCACACACAGGCAAATCAGTCTTCTCAACCTCTGCCACTCATCTCCCCTTCAGTGACTCATGGCCTTGGGCAAGTCACTGCATCTCTGCTTCAACTCCTCATATGAAAAGGGAACATATTCAGCCTTAAGTGCTGTGCCACAGGATTACCTGGAAATATTATCCAAAAAACCAGCATACCAATCCAATAAAAGCTTCCTGCCCTATCCTCCCAAAATCAAAAGTTAACTAAGACTCTTAGCTAAAACAGCTATTTTTCAAGTTAATATTTAAGTTAGGGAATTATGATATGCACTCTATAACACAAGTTGAAATCAAAATTATATTTACAGTTTATCACACAGAAGAACAGCAGCTGAGCTTATGAAATATCGAGGAGATTCACAGCGACAAAGTGGAGAAAAAACTTAGCAGCACTTAGCCACTCACTTTTGGGGTGTCAGTTTTAAAGAACTTGATTTTTAAAAAAGCTACCTAATTTTCAGAAGAGCTAAGGAATGAGGGGAAGAAAATATACATCTTTTTCAAAAGAGCAGCAGTTGAACTGCTAGTAAATTCTCACAGCCTTGTCAGAATGAAACCGCTTGACACACACCAGCATTTTCAGCTTTGAGACCACTGCTCAAAACCAAAAAGTGACTCTAGGTAACAGGAGGAGTTTGAGGGCCCTTCCAAAAACTTGGGATGAAATCCCAAAGCCCTGGGAGAGCGAGGCGAGCACCTGTTTTCCTGAACAGTCGATTTTTTTATGCTGCATACTTTACACAGAAGCTGCATTATTCTGGAGAAGCTGCATTCCAGCCAAAAGTGCACAGTTAATGTTTTTTGCAGCCCCCAGCTTCCAGTGATGGATGACCATTTTATAATGAAATACTTTATGCTCAATCAACTTACAAATAACGGATGTTTTATCACACTGAATTAAAAAGAATGTTTAAAAAAAAGAAACAAAAAAGAAAAAAGCAGCAGGAGAGGATCGGTGATAAGCAGAGGCAAAAGTTATTCCTATTAAGGGTGGGTAAAAACATCCAGATGATGGTTAACTTTAACTTTTTCATGTCTCTCCAATAACATGTGGAAATGATGCACAAGGTAGTATTTGCCCTGAAAACACCTACACATAAGTTCTGTTCTAGAACATTGAGACATGAGACTTTTTGGCTTCTACAGTAATTATTTGATTGCAAAACATCTCAATTAGGTTTCCAAAAACCTATGGCTAATAAGTAAGCACTGTTTGAAGATAAACCTTTTAAAATACTCTAATCTCTCATGCCCACTCAGCACTACCAAACTCATTCCTTGTAGGAACTCAGGGCTTCCCCACCTGCACTTCCACCTGTCAATGCTCAGTGATAACCAGAGAAGTAAATGCCCTGTACTCAAAAGGCTACTGCAATTTCTAGATCAAGTTTTGGAATCAAACATCCAAACTCAACTGATAATCATGACTCAGTGTTACACTGTTATACCACAACTGTTACTGTTTTTACACACTGCAAGTCAAGAAATCCAGACCTGTAGGGCCATATGTGAATCAACATAAGTTCTTTAAAATGCCAGCAAAAGAAGCATTCCTTGTTCCTTTTCTCCCAAATAGCTTATGAAAAAGTCTCTAAGCTAGTCCAAACATGCCAAATCACATGAGGATGGAAAGACAACCTCATACTTTTAGGAAAAAATGTAATCTCTTCTAATAGGAATAAATTAATGCAAGAATTAATTTATCTATCTAATTTATCTTTATTCTAAATCTATCTAATTTATCTTTATTCTGCAGAATAATATGAGATGCAGTGATAGAAGCTACATGGGGAACACCAATTAGATATTGGAAAGATATTTTCTAAAGAAGGGTGGTTCTAAAGAAACACCACAACAGTTTGCTCAGAGAAGGTGTAGAAGCTCTACCCCTGGAAACAGTGAGAATTCAGCAGGCTTTAGCCCTGCACACAATCACACAAATTGGTCCTGCATTCAGCAGGGTATCAGAGCAGATGAATTTCAGAGGTCTCTTCCCACTTAAACTATTTAAATTCTGACTTGTGCTAACCAGGAACAAAAAGTCCCCTCTGTAATTGTACATGTAGGCTCCCTGATATCCACTGAGCAAAGAGAGTTTCCTTTCCCACATTTTCTATTTGTTAGTAGCAGCAATCGATAAATAACCAAGCAGAAGCTCACTCCAGAACTATACCTAGAAAACATTCGTGATTTTCTAAATCAGTTTTTTAAGCAGAAGCTGCAAACTCAGACCTGTAACTGAACTGGAAAATGCAAATCAAACCAAAACACAAACAGAAAACCACCAAACCCTCCATAGTTTACCAAAGTTGGAATCTTTAAGAAAACTAGCAGAAATAGAGCATGTTCTTCCTGTGGTCTCTTAAAAAGATATTACATCTGCTGCAGATATTAATGTCAACAAAAATCCAGCACCTTGGCCCAGAGTCATAACCTCAGATCTAAAACAAGTCACACTGCAACCACCTGAAGCTCCACTAAACACAGATTTAATTTATGGCACTTTCACACTACTATTTGAAGAAATTCAAATATTAATCAGTCAGAGATTTTAATCACAAAATCAATTCTCCTCCCATTCCTCAGCTGAAGATTGGCACTCAATGAACCAGACCAAAGGGAGAATAGTTCCAGCACCTGCTTCAGCTTTTAAGTTTCCAATTTAAATTGCTGTGATCTGGCAGCAGGCAGTCTGGAGATGTCATGTTGCTGCTCTGTGATCGACTGAATCTCAGTACAAAAAGAATCCAAAGATAGAAATGAGTGAAAAGAGCAGCAGTGGGCAAAGGAAGCCACAACATAAATTAATCTGGCCCAAGAGAAATGGCAGCTGAATACAGTGTGCTACAAGCACCGCGTCCGCTGCAAGGCAGCGCCGTATTCCCCTCTGTCTGCCTCCTGATGGTCACTGCGGGCACTGCTGAGCAGGCAGTGTCTCCACACTTGTGACAATGCTCCTTCAAACAGCGCTGTAAAATATGACTCAGCACTGATGTATGATTTGGAATCACTTTATTACTAGGCCTTACAGACTATGGTTGTTTACCAGAGTAACAACAGGATTTAAAATCTAGAAATATGTATTCCTGCTGAAAGAAAGTTTTCCTTCTTTTACAGAAGGACTTACAGATAACTCAAAATATAATTCCAAATATGCTTTTCCAGTGCATAGAAAGAATGTCAAACACATTTCTTCCTCACTATAACAGGCTTCAGGAAGTGGTAATAATATACCTGCAGGCAGATTCCTTCCACAAAGAGGAAATGCTGTCACTCTCAGCATGTCTGCTTGAAAAATGAAATAAAAATTAAATAAAAAAGGCACTCCCTTTAGTCCTGGTCAATAGAGCATCTGTACCAGCTCCTTTAAAAATCCAATTTAAGCCTGTGAGTTAGAATAGCAAAACTCCTAAAGTTAATGCAGTTTACTGGGGTCAGAACCTTTACAACAGCAGGGCTCACACTAGGTAAGCAGCACCTTAAGACTGATGGCAACAGTGTAATTTAAGTTTAGTTTTGTCATAGCATAGGAAAAAAACGGAAGGGTGCAATAATACAGTTGTTTCAATTGTTTTAAAGAAACTAAAAAAACCCAAAATCAAATCACCTACACACATCCCATCAACAACCAGTTTTACTTAATCTTATTCCCTTCCCCAATACAAGCCCTGAGAACTAATTCTTCTTCCAGCTCTCAAGGCCTCCTTGGTCATAGAAACTGCTCACTGAAATTTCCCAAAAGTTGGAGAAGCAGAAAGAAGAGTGGAGAAAGGGTTAACCCACAACTGGGAGAAAGTTTCCCCGGAAAATTGGAACACATGCTGTGGCTGTGACTAAATTTCACACTGGTTCTGTTGAATACAAACATCCACAACTGTGTGCATTTGAGAGAGTAGGAGAAAATGAAATGCTCCTTATATATCAGCTTCACCTGCTAGGTTCCTTCAAATGGATGATGACATACTCAAGGGACCAGCAGAATCCTTCAGACTCACTTCACATTTCAAGCAGAGAAGAGGCACTGGGGGAAATGGAAGGAAGTTATACTTCCCTTTCCTGCTCCTACATATTTTGGAACATACAGGAGAGCCTAGCCTATAATCTGACAGAGATAATTCTGCTGTTTAAGACTAGATGTTTCAGCATGGAAATCACCTGAGTTGACACTTAAGACATCTGTGCCACCCAAGTACGTAAAAAGAGGACCTGTGCAGAGCGAACAGGGAAGAGTACATGCACTTTAAAGATCATCTGATTATGTTTTAAACAAACAGGCAGCACTTGTCTGATGAGACAAATACAAAGTGGAGATTACTAAAACAACCACCACAGAACCACAGAAAGGTTTGGATTGGAAGAGCTCCCTGGAGGTCACCTACTTCAACCAGCATTCAGTGACTGCTCTGGACATCTAACAGGTTGCTTCAAGGCCTTGTTCAGTCGAACTTTAAAAATCTCCATGGACAGAGATTCCACTCTCACTTCCCATGTTCCAGTGTTTAACTCTCTCTCAACATTTCTCTCCCAAGAACAACTGGAATAATCCATATTCATGACAATGGATCTCTGGCCTTTTTTGTGGCTCGGCCTTTTTTGTTATCCTCCTTTAGGTAGAAGAAGACCACTATTAGGTCCCAGTCACCAAAGACTGTTTTATTACAGAATGGCAGTAAATGAAAAAAAATGAAATTAAAAAAACCCGAAATTAAAATGGAAAAAAAAAAGTATCTTCACTGAGCTAAGAGATCTCAAGAGGGGAAAAAGGCATAGAGATAGCACTTATACCTATTATCTCCAGCTAATTAATAAATAGCAATAGATTAAATATAGAAAAACACTTCATCCTCCTCAAAACATTTTTTCACCTAACTACACAAGGAGAAGCAGAAAGCTGGCAGACAAAATATCCATAGAGGGAAGGAGACATGATTACTCCAAATGCCTGACACTTTGGCCAGTAGGGACAGAAAACTACTGCTCTGCCCTTTTCTATAATGCATTCATGTTTAAGAAGGTGGAAGGTAGGGAAGACTTTGATGAACTATGCTAGTCTTTATCTGGTTTATTGGCTCTATTTCCTATATGCCTGCAAAGTCCTGTTCAAATATAAAAGGACTGTTTTGTAGCAATCCTTCCTTGACAGGAACTAGCAAATGCAGCAATTTACTGTAGATTACAGTAAATCATTCACTATCCATTTCACTGCAGAAACTAACTTAAAAGGTTAGAAGACTCTCAAAGCAAGGTATTCATCATTTGCTCTCACCATGACTTGGTAAAAAATGTCTCATCTGACTATTAAAACAAAACAAAAATTTGTATTTTTAGACTTCTTTTTAATTTTAAATACTTTAATTCAAAACACTACACCTCATTTATTAACTGAATTTAGAGGCATTTATTTGCTTTAGAAAGTCATTGGTGAGGAGCATTTACAAAATATCAGACCCTTTACGTTTTACTTGTTATGATTGCATTCTAACAGGATTCAGCTGACTTACACCTGCTGTAACTGTACTAACAGTCCCTAAGCCATGCTGTTACTCCTTGCATAGTCAATGCTCCTTTTCACACACAAAAAAACCCAATTCTTCTTCCTTGCTGTATGCTAAATAACTTGCAGCCACTGAACAAACATTAGTATAAACAAATGTGAACTATTTCAAGAGTAAGCAATGAGGATAAAGTAAAGTACTTTTCACAGACAAACAGAAATAACAACTGCAGCCTATTTAAATTGAAAATTTCTGAGTTAAGCAACAAATTCAGAAATAATCTGACTAGCATATGAACAGCCAGAAGGTAAACTAACAGAAAAACCTCACAGCCTCCCCATTATTAGGCTTTTTAGAAGCAAGAACTATATCTTGTTCTGCTCTACATTAAAATGTTAAGTCCTAGCAGTTTCTTATCTTTCTAGTATGTTTCCAGACTAACAATCAACTCAGCAACCCAGAAGACATGGAACTTTTAGGAGGATCCACACATCCTCTGACAGCCTGGAATTTCACCATCTTTAAAACAAATCTTCTGCTCTGTCCTTTTACAGGCACTGAAGAACTGTAGCAGTGCTAGGGAGGGGGCTCAGGATGAGGGTGCCTCATAATCAGAGAAGAAAAAACAAATCAATATTCCTATCACTCAGTAAAATCCAAAATCTAGATAAAATAGCATTTATTTGATAAGTCATTAACAGGACAATTATTTTGACCATTTTTTCATGTTGTATCAGACAATGCTATTTCAGAACCAGTGACACCTATATGTAAAACCCCCAAATGTAAAAGATCAAAACATACATTTCAGCAAGATTCATATTTAGCATACTTTGAATTTCCTTAGCTACAACCAGATTTATTCCATCAGAAATTGTATATGGTCTCTGAAGAGTTAGTGCATGACCTTGCATCCCTTATGAGAAGTCACAGCTGTATTCCCACATTGACTGATAAAGACAACTGAACACGCAAGCAGAGTCCCGTTGCCTCTTTGAAACAGGCCACACATTTAAACTCATCTCACTAAAAAATTATTTGCTACCATCATAATTAAACATTTCTGGCTTTCTATTGCACAGTTTAAAACAAAACAAATCACACTTAAAGCATCAGACAACCTCATACTTATCCCAAGTAACAAAATCTAAGAAAAAAACTATGAGGTGCCTATGTCCCCTTTTAAAGGCTAACAACCTAGCAACACAGATCTCAGTCTGGTCTGAATCAGATTACATCTCAAAGAAAATTCAATTCAAAAGAAGAAGTCTTCCAAATAGGGCAAAAATGACAAGTACAGACTTTTTTTTTTTTTTTTAATTAAAAAAGCAAGATAAGTGTATGTAAGAGCTGTGGAAGGAAGCAGCATAGTTGGTTAAAAAAGGATTGGTTAATAAAGCTCAGGAGGAGGAAGAAGCAAAAAAAATCTTGGAAAAACTACAGTTAACATGAGCAATGTATCAGACTTGTGCTTGGAACAACAGGCTGGCTCACACTTAGTGTGATCCTAAACAGGATCTTCCAAATCTCTGCCTGGTAAGCATTTCAGCTTGAAATGCAATGTTCTGCTCTTATTAATATTGAGGAAGTTGGTAGGACAAACTACAAGTCCTCCTTCCACAGAGATAATTCCTCTTCAGTTCAAATAGCCTTCAAACACAGAACCTCATTTCTTTTTCTGAAAATTTAAGTGAAAAATAAAATATACTAATAAATAATTTCTGAATTTGTGTCAGAGCTCAGCAAGCTCTGTCCCTCACACTTTGTCTCTACCTCTCCTGCCTGCAGCTCTGGTTTAAAAAAAATCTGCCCTTCAGCACCACATTCTGGAAAGGATAACCTGCCCAAACCAAGTTTACTCCCCAGTCTGTTCAGAGCTACTGGTTCAGTCACACTGAATCTGCATTTTCATCCTTTCTCCATGAGTGAGCTAGCAAAAGCATCTCAAAAGAAGCAATCTCAAGTAAAGCTCCCTATTTTGTGGCTTTAACTAAAAAGATTTGAAGTGCAAAGAGCAAATGATAGGCATAAAGAGCTTAAAATCTTTGCATACAGATTTTAATCTTTCCTTGCCAGCTCTTACATGGCTAATTCAGCTCACACAAAGGTTTCTTAGACGATAAGCAAAGAAACTTGTGCTGCTCACAGCGTAGTGTTTTGTAGCCTGTCAGCTTGAATAGTCACTGTTTGGACTGAACTTAAATAATTTCCTAAACTCTCACAGTCTTTTACCTCCAGCATCTAAAAATGGATCAACTTTACCTTTGATCTCTCTTCCCTACCATGTCAAAATGGGTATGTCACCAGGGCTAAGGTCAGGAAGTCATCCCTTCAGAGCTATATACACAGACACCACTTACCCAGACCACTGTTTTCTGCTCAGTTGCTTTAAACAATCCTTTCTTAATCAAAACCAGTAAATAGCCCATCAAAAACAATTCCACAGAGACCTCTATCATGCCCATAAGGAAAAAAGACCAGCTATTTTTCCCAACTGTTGCAAGAGAAGCCTCTTGTTATTTTGAAATAGCAGGTTAATGCTCACTAGCTTAGTACTAATTAACTGTCTTCCTATTCTACACCTTGAATGTTTGCAGAGGGAATGTTAACTGGAGCCCTGCATTGAGAGGATCAGGCAGACAATGAAGACAATCTGCTGTCTCCTCAGAGTACAGCAAGGAAGCTGAGCAATTTCTGCTGCTGAGTGCAGCATATAAATATATTCGTGCTTCCCCCATTCTATTAATTCTATTTTTTAAGCCTCATTTCAGTGGCAGTTACCTCTTGGCACATGCTGTGTCCAGCCAGAAAAATCATTACTACTAATCCAAAAAAGGTAAACTCCATTGAACCGTGTGATAAGTATCCCTTGCACTCCTGCTTCTTCCTAGCCTGTCCTGCAATTGTGTCCCAATCTGCCAGCATTAACACAGATACACAGCGGTATTTATTTGATGCCTATTCCACCACGCTGTATTCACACTAAATCCTCCATGTGTATTTAATAAATCACACTAGTTAGGTGGGCAGGATTAGTTCCAAGTCACCTAATGACTATATCATGAGCTGCAGTATTAAAGGGATTAATATTAATCTTAGCCATTTCAATTCACTGCGAGAGGCCAGTGCCCGCTCCAACAGAAGCCGCAGCAGGCAGCACAAGAAATTCTAAACAAGAGCATGAAGATTAATGAGGGCTTCCTCATTCTGCCTGTGAGTCTTCTCTACCAGGATACAGGGCAGCGAATCCCCAGCAAAGACAGGCTCATAAATAAACACACAACACCACAAATACTTCAAGCAGCTGAGCCCAGCATAGAGTTGTTTTCACTTGCTATCTGCTTCTCCTGTAACCCACACCTCCAAGCACACTCAGGAATTTGAAAGGCTTGCACAGCAGCCAATTTGTTTTCTTTCACTTAAAAGCACACACCTCATTACTCATAATAAATTACTCGTTTTAAACGAGCTTGTGGAACTAACAGCTAAAATGAGCTGTGTTCAGAGAGGATGAGAGCAGCAGGGGAATTTGAAAGGATAACTCACTGCACCGAGGTTAAAAAGGATGTCAGACTCCAACAGATTTGACTGCTTTATTCTTGGCAAGAATAATCATTACAAGCAGAAAGAGTTGTTAAAAATTGAGAGAAAGCCCTTTTCTAAAGCATTCATGTTAAACTAAGGCATAAAAATGGACTGATACAAACTGATTTTCTGACAAAGTGCTGCACTCCGTAGTCCCAACAAAAACCCCAGTAAGGGTCTTGGCCTTGACTTCACTGATATTAAAGAATATAAACCCCAATCCTTGGCATAAAATTACAGAAGTTCAGTTTTAGTCTACTGCAGATTTAGATGCAGTTAACTGTTGAAAGAGGATCAGTCTTTTACAGCTCACAGTTAATTCAGAGCACTACAGAACAAGTAAGAATCAGTCAAACAGCTGCAGTCTGGAGACTAGTTGGTAAAAATGTCAGACGAAAAAGGGGGAGTTGAGTCAGCAGTATTTTCTGCCTTCACTGAAAAACTCTAGACCCTTTAAAAAAAAAAGACAGATCAGTTTAAACTGGAGCACAGGCCTGTCACAAGCTATTAACAGCTCAGCAGGTCCTCCAGGCGCAACAGCAGCCTCAAACTCAGTGCAGATACAGCGCAGAGCTGAATACAGTACGACCACTTGGAAGCACGTGCCTCCCATGGAACTGAAAGGGATCACCACATTAAACATGACAGAGAAAAAGCCTTGAATTTGTGTTACACTAACACATAAGTGATGTGAGTGTCTAATGCCAGTTTATATCCAAGTTTATACACTAAACACAAGCAAACAGACAAAGTGGAGTTGCTTCACATGCGGCTGAGCAGACGAGAAGGGCTACATTAAGTGCACTGTCCAACCCTTCCAGAGGCAGAATGGACCAGAGATAGAGTTGACATTCTCTGTATTTGTAAACAATCTGTTGCTTTTTCATGTGAGAAATACATGGCAGCAAGGAAGTGCTCAGCTCACACTCTTACACCTGTTTGTCTTGTTTGGTTTGGGGTTTAAGAAAAGGACAAAGAAAGAAAATTCAAGACATCAATATGCAATGTTCACAAGTTTTATACTCCATTAGCCCTCAGCAGTCAAAGAGCTGAAATCCCAAAGCACCTTTTAAAAGGTAAAGGTATGCTACAGGCCATGCAGCTAAAACCATTTCAGATGCTCAAGGAAGGGCTTTGTGTGGTGGGCCAGCTATTTTGGAATGGATGAAACATTTTACATTCCAAATGCACATTCAGATATAGGCAGATCACTGAATCTATTTTTTTGGACAAGTTACCAGACAGACTATACAGCCACATAAGTGTTTAGATGTTTTCAGCTCTAAACATTTAGCTGATTTAAAAACTGATATATATTAATTTTAATACTTAAAATTCCACATAACTGAGCTCTAAATCTTAAAATTCAAAATTATTATTAAAAACCGCAAAAGAAAAAGGCCTGAAGATTTTAAGCTATCCACAAACACCATCATGGATTGTCCAACAACAAATATCTGCCAAACTTCTAACACTGCAACAGGCTGGAGCACTTGACATGCTTTCACCTACACACACACCCTTAATACTGAAAGTGCAAGGAGTACCAGCCAAAAGAAACAAAGTAGCAAACCTTACAGACTTATGACCAAGTGGAAGTCATTAGTCATCTTTTAACATTCACTCTTATTTCAATCTGAAATAGGTACTCAAAACCTGTAGTAGCTGGCTCACTTACAAATTCTGATTCTCTTAAACAAGGTAGTGCTCATTAAATTTACTTTTAGCAGCCAGGTTTCAGTAGAAGTCAGACATCCAGCCTGCAGCTTGCTGTTCGACCAGCGAAAGCTCTAACTGGTAACTTAGCTGACACAATGTTGTGTGAAAAAATCTACTCTTCTTCTAACACACAAGTTTCATTTCCAGGAGTGTTTGGTCTATCATAAACCAAATCCAACTGAATATTATTAAGCATGAAACACCTTTTCAGTTGATTTGTTTTTGAGTTTCTGGGGTTTGGGGGTAGGGGTACCTTTTAAACACAGAAAGGCAGACATGGAAAATAGAGCTTTCTATCCCCAAGCTCCACTCACTGCTGTTGAGAACATGATTTGTAACTTTTGCCATATTTTACAAAACCAGTAAAAGTAAACTCTGCTCACAGCTTCAGAAAGGGGAGAGATGGAAAGGTATTTTTAGTGCTTTGGCAGGGACAAAGACAGTCCCAGTACCAGACATTCTTGTAGTGCTAACAGGCTGCAAAACCCTCATACGAAAGATGCTATTCAGACCTGTGGACACTGTATAAATATAAGCGTATGTGAGAACTATTTCTGTGCACGATAGCAAATTTTTCCTCCCCATGAAGTTCTCTATAGATGAAGCCATTCTGCCTGCTGCTGTGTCCACAGTCCATTCTGCACACAAGGTCAGGCCCATCCAGTGGAGCTGCATCAGTCTCCTGGAATGCTGAAGTCCACATATTTGCCATTCAACATGAAAACTGCTTTTCAAGTTCAATCAGCTATAAATGTTGCTTTGTTTTAATTTTCCACTGAACTTCCTGGAACCCATTATCAGACTGTCAGGGATGTATATTTAGCAATGGCAACACGGCCTCTTTGCCGCTGCCCCACTGCTCATGTCACCTCCAATAAACAGAAAAACAATCCACCAGCAAATGACATTTTTTGCAGACTATTTACAGCCAGTATGAGGTAGTGGGTGAAACTGGAAGTGCATGGGGAAGCCTTTTACCCATTTAATAATAAAAAAAAAGTTTAGAAAAAATTATCAAGGGATCCATAAGGAGAGAGACAAAAGGGAACATTAATTTACCATTTACACATTAAGTCTCATCTACTGCCGCAAGTTAGTAGTCACAAGGCTTAATCTAAGTGAAAAATGTTTGCAGAGAAAACCTTACTCAATGGAAATATTTGCCTCCAACACCACTAATAGTTTAAGTTTCAGAGCACTTTCAAATAGTCATGTACTAAATTACTGCATTTGTATACATGGCTATTTTTATGCAGTATGGCTCAAGTACTAGAGCTTGAAAACAATAAAATCATAGAAACGTTTGGGTTGGAAGAGACCTGAAAGATCGTCTAGTTCCAACCCCTCTACCATGGGTAAGAACTCTGTCAACTGGACCGGTTTGCTCAAAGCCCCATCCAAGCTGACCTTTAACACTTCCAGGGACTGGGCATCTGCAAGTTCTCTGGTCAACTTGTACCAGACCCTCACCATGCTAAGAGTGAAGAATTTCTTCCTTTTATCTAGTCTAAACCTTTCCTCTTCCAGTTAGATGCCATTCCCCCTTGTCCTACAGCTACATGCCTTTGTCAAAAGTCCCTCTGCAGCTCTCTTGCAGCCCCTTTAGGTAGTGGAAAGACCTGTAAGGTCTCCTAAGAGTCTTCTCTTGTCCAGGCTGAGCAACTCCAACTCTCCCAGCCTGTCTTCACAGGAGAGGTG
Organism: Serinus canaria; assembly: GCF_022539315.1. Taxonomy (NCBI): domain Eukaryota; kingdom Metazoa; phylum Chordata; class Aves; order Passeriformes; family Fringillidae; genus Serinus; species Serinus canaria. The sequence goes on along the minus strand of NC_066320.1, from coordinate 15,954,264 downwards.
CTCCAGCCCTCTGACCATCTTCATGGCCTCCCGTTTAAATTGCTCCAACAGGTCCATGTGCTTCTTATGCTAGGGACCACAGAGCTGCATGCAGCACTCCAGGTGGGGTCTCACAGAGCAGTGGGGCACAATCCCCTCACTCAACATGATGGCCACACTGCCTTTGACACAGCCCAGGGCAGGCTTTCTGTGCTGCAGGTGCACATTCTCCAGGTCATGCCAAGCTTCCCATCAACCAATACCCCAAGACCTTCTAAGGGCTGCTCTCAATCCACTCTCCTCTCAGGCTGTTTTTGTGTTTGGATTGCCCCAATCCAGGTGCAGGACCTTGAACTTGGCTTTTTTGAACTTCATGAACCTTATACGTCTGAAGGTCTGTCAAGGTCCCTTTGGATGGCATCCCTGCCCTCCAGTGTGTTGACCACATCATGGGGTTTGATGTCATCAACAAACTTGCTGAGGGTGCACTCGATTCCACCATCCATGCTGCCAACAAAAATGTTAAACAGCACTAGTCCCAATACCAATCCCTGAGGGCTTTGTCACTGACAACTGAGTCATCTGCCACCAGTCTCCACCTGGACAGCAAGCCGTTGACCCCAACTCTTTGGGTGCAATCATCCAGCCAATTCCTTATCCACTGAGTGGTCCATCCATCAAATCAATGTTTTTCCAGATGAGAGACAAGGATATCGTGTGGGACAGTGTCAAACACTTTGCATAAATACAGGCAGATGACATCAGCTGCTATTCCCTTATCCTTAACCCTGTTTCCCTTGTAGAACCACACTAATTTTTTCAAGCATGGTTTGCCCTTGGCACAGTCATACTGTAACCAATCGCATCCTTTTTTCCATGGGCCTTAGTTTAGGTTCCAGGAGGATCTGCTCCATGATCTTGCTGGGCACAGAGGTAGGACTGATTGGTTTGCAGCATTCTGGGTCTTCCTTTTTAAACTATTTTAAAATGGAGGTTCAAGACCATCTAAGAAAGATGGTGAAGTCTGGTTCATCTCACTGTTGTGACATGGCCTTAGAGAGAAGGGTTCTCACTCCTCTTTTGCAAAGTAAATTTAACATAAACTTCTCTCAAAAAAAAGGAAGACATCAGCAACTGAGAAAGAAACATAGATACAAACCTCAAGCACCTAATGGGCTAGAGTACACCTTTAGCATCCTTTATGATAGATGGCAATTTACATGAGTAAATAAGAAAAATAAAGCAATTCGAAGGACTTCATATGGAAAAGAAGTATTCTTCAAGAGCTCAAAATCACCCAGATAAAGTATTGAAAACCCTTGATACAACTACTATCTGCATACAACTAACTCTACAGTGTGAGCCATTATCTGAGCCTTCCACTCTTCTATTTATGGCAGTTTTTGCACAAGACTTGAAAGCAAATACTGCTTTAAGACAGTATGCACCTCTGTTGAGATGCATAATGCCAAGCTCTGAGATTTTACCTGTCTGTAGATCTAACCATCAGGTTCTGCACTGGAAACATATATAGGGCATACACATGCTAGTTATTTCTAACTTCTGGTCTGTCTGAACAACTAAATGTTTAGATAACCAATAACTGAAAAGGACCAAATGAAAAATTTCAATATTTTTCAAAAATCTGGAGTACTTTGAATACCATGTTAGTTGGAGATGTATCAAAAATCTCTCTAAAATTTGGTACATCAACATCAGAATTATAATTGTTGCATGTTGAAACATGCCAATTTTTTAACTTGTTTATTAGAAGAGTATTCACCAGTACTATGAGCACAGATAAATCAAATACATAGAGCAAGAAGTGCCACCTGTCCACCATAAGCACAGGCAGCCTCTGTTCCTTTCTCATCTATTCAGTTGCTCCATCAGACTTCTCAAGCATCCTCACTCAAACTAATGGGCATCCTTCAAAATGCACACATTAAATTAAAACTATATTAAATAGAGAATGAAAAAGGGCAAGAAATAGTTGCAACTCTTTCTCAGGGGCAAGAAAGAGTTGCAAGAGAGAAATGTAAAAGAAAAACAGCTTTCCAGCCACCCCAAATCCATCAGTTGCCAGCTATAAGACAATGACCATCAAAACCTGTCTCTTTCCAGCAACAAAACCTTTGCAACATAAAAGGCCAGCCAAAGTTTGCAGAGCAGTACACAAATTCCTTTTTCTAAGGACAACTCTAAACAGGAATTGTGGCTGCACAATTACTAGACCATTGACAAAGCAGCCATACACAATAGCTTAAAGCAAAATTTTCATAACATTTCAATACAACAAACTAAGCTTCCTGCCACAAACAGCAAAAACAACTAACAAAACACCTTTTTGTTTAAGCTAAGGGTTATCTTATATTTACTCCCTCTTCTTCAGAGATTAGAGCATTTCCCTACTATTTTCCATCAGACCTAATTACGGACAAATAAAGAAAATTTAAAAATTTTATTGTTTGAGGTAATTTAAAAATCTTATTAGACAAGAAAGCAAAAACCTAAACTTGTGAATTGCATAAAGGTGGACTAAGAGGCACAAGTCTACTTGTAACTGGACAAAGAAAGTTGTCATCATCTAGGAATTGTGACAAACACCTCCCTGAAAGCAAGTTCTCGTGACACCTAGATATTAGCTCTGCTATACTTGCTTTACATGCTTCATCTAAGAGGAATAAGTAGTGACTGACTTCTGCTGAGAAAGGAGGCTGAGTATTAGGAATAAAACCCTCCAAGACTCCAGCTGAGGTCTCGGAGCCTGGTAATTTCATTAACAGATAAAGAATGGCTCAGTGCTTAAAAGAATTTTTTATGAGCAGGTATCAGACATTGGAGAGGTGTACACAGCACCAATAGCCATCTATCTTCTCTTCAGAGAGCTGAGCATGGCAGACTGTTTTCCACCTCTGAAAAACTAAATAAGAATGACTGCAATAATTGTGTGGCTGCAAATACTTTAAAGACAGAAAAAATAGATAAAACAGCCATTAAACACTTAAGTATTAATAAAAGGAAACTCTACGAACACCCAACAACCTAACTTTAAGCAAATACTTGGATGCTTTCAGAACAAGGATAATATAATCTAAGCTTCTCAGAACTTAAATTTATGACTTTACACAGCACCTGACATGCCCAGGCCTGATTTCTAACTGGATTCTTTGAATGTTGTAATTTATTAAGTACTGAGAAAATCCATCAAAAACATATTCAACATGGTAAAGGAAGACCCTTATAAATATTCAGATTCAGTGCAGCCAGATTAGTAAATGGAAATTCTACATGAACTCTGAGCGGAATTTCTTTCCACCTTTCAGATAATTTATAGCTTAATGTCAGCTAAACATAGTAACTAATCCCATTTGTCCACTGAAAGTAAATTCTTGGCTGCTCTTCCAACGTCATTGCAGACATTGCTGTCAATCCCCAAACTGTGGCCTGGCCAATCAAAGTGTCAGCACTTACCTGCTGCTCAACACTTCAGACACATGGGCTGTCATATCAGTCAGTGACTGATCAGGCGCAGAAATCAGATAGAGCTTTCTCTTGACAAGCAGATACGATTAGAGCCCGAGTTCCACATCAGTCTCCGAAGCCTAACCAATGCGAGCTCACGTCAGTAGGAGGCAGCTTTACTGTTCATGACAAAGCTGCCATCATCTCTGCAAGTCCTTGGTGAGAACAGGCCAGGGAGAACAGCAATAAGCACAGAACAACAACCCCCTCCTCCTTTCTGTGTGTAAGTGATTAAGCTTAAAAAAGCCAAACATCCAGTCCAAGGAGCAAAAGTCCTCTCTACACACAGAATAAGCAAAAAAAAAAAAAAAAAAACCAAGAAAGAATGACCACCTTGAGCCTGAATTCCCACAACAAAGTCTAAATCCAGCAGTGAGGAAAGGAAGCATTCTTGAAATAAGACTGGTCTCTCTCCAAACACACTTTGATTTTTTAATTGTGCAATATATCAGTTGAAAAGTGATAGAAGAAACAAAATGGTATAATTAATCTTACAAAGGCTACTGAGTAGCCGAGAAAAAATTTTAGTTTATACCTGTGCTTCTGGAGTTCAGAAGGTAGGCCTGAAATTTAAATCCTGCACGTGCATCTTTTTTTCAGCCACCTCTTTCCCTGACCATGGCTGCATATGAATCAATGAATGAAAAGTATTTTAGAATTTATATTTAGAATTTTAGATGCTTCCAGCTTTCTGTCTTTGCGAGGTAGGGCTCCATACAAGTCATCTGGCACGTTCATCTATCAGGAAGAAGGCACAGTCATCTCATCAAGATGCCGTTCCCTCAGTGAATCCACAGCCCGAAGGCAACAGAGAGCAAATGCTGGTGAGGTCTGACTGTGCTATTTCTAGCTCACACCAATCACTTCAACACAACCAACTCAGCCCCAGTAAAACAGGTCCAGCCATTCCGCTATTAAGTTTATCAGTAATAATGTCAAAGTGCCACAAAACTTTTCTTCCCATCACAAGTGCAAAAAGCCTATGCCAGGATGACCTTAGATTGTTTTTAGCTCATGAGTCAAGTTTGCCCAGTGCTGTCATCTTCTAATACAGAGCATGAGCCAGACAGCAGGAAATTACTGCAGAAGCCACAGCTGTTGCAGCGTCCAGTCTTCATCTTCCAGCCATGAGAACTGCTCTATTTCCTTCTTTGATCAACATGCCCAATGACTAAAGACAAACAGTGCCCCAAACCTGCTACTATTAAAAAAACTTCCACCATTCACATCTCTACTTTGCTCAAAGGCTAAGAAGGTCTGTGAAAGAACTCTTACTTCTCTACCATCTGCTCAGGAGCTCAAGTATTTAGAGACTTGCTTCTCTAGCACTGTGCATTCACAGCACTACACCAACAAACCATGTTCAAAAGGCTCAGAAAAATTCAGTACAGTCCAACAGAATATCATACAGAACAACAGCTATCCCTTATAACAGAAATACTTCAGAATAGATGTGACTGACTTCAAATCCACACTGCCACAAAAACTTGACAGCTTTAAGAATAATAATATTATTAAAGGCTCTCTAGACAATATTCCAAAACAAAAAAAAGATTACTAAATTCCTCCACCCAGAGCTCTCTTCCAGTTTCTTCCTAAATACTAAGAAACTTACAGTCTCAGAAAAAGAGGGGAGTGGAGAAGCACAGGGGTCTGAATTTCATTTTCATCTCCTATTTTCAGTTCTCTATTTGGCTAAGTAAAACACAAAATGAAAATGAAAAGTAAAAACTGTCAGTAAGGAAATCTCGTTTCAACAAGCCAAATAGAAATGTACTTCAACAAGCCCCACAGAAAAACCTAGCTTTGCAGTTTGACACTACATTAGCTCTAAAAGAAACACAGATATAAATCTTCAAGGTGTGTACAAGAGAGTTCCTAAGAAACCCTGGAAAAATGATTCTGCGCTTCAATACCCCTACCTGTAAAGTAGCAGCAATGTTTCCTCTCTCTGCCCTGTGTCGCTCTAAACTGAAACACTTATGCAGGCTCAGTGCTTCAAAACTGGCATAACCATACGTAGAGCATCTGAGAGCCAAAGTATGGATAATATTATTAAAATGAATATGCTAAAGCAGTAGCTCACAACTTTGAATTAATAAGTAGAATACAACTACTCACCAGATTCCTATGAACTATTTTCATTGAAATCACTGTTGAATACAGTTTTGCATTTATTACAAAGCTGAAACTGTTGGTATTCAAATTCCCAATGTACTATAATCAAAAATTTGAGAACAAATGGACTCCACTATACTGGAGCTGATTGTAACTCCATAACTTGAATAGCATAAGGGAGGACTTTTACCCAATAGATTAACTTCTTTTCTGTATAGTTCCTTTCTTCAAATGCATAAATGAAGGAATAACTGCTTTGATAAGGAAAACAATTGCCTCACAGTTTAAGTAATTATTCTAAAAAGCTAGGGAAAAAAATCCCCTACCCACTCCATGTGCATTATTTTTATCCAAGTATACTTCCCAGTAACAGGAAATAGGGACTCAAAATTCTTCCTAATTATTCTGCTCCCATTGGCCTATAAATATCTGCAGCTGAACCATGGTATGAGTGATAATTACTCCTAAAAATCAAAGCAATACTCCTTCTTAATTCAGAAGCAGAACTGCTTGGATGTATGCTCAAGAAGTAGAATATCTGTTTCCCAGTCCCAGTTAAATCCCTCTAGTATTCAAGAAGAGGAGGCATTCAGTCCTCTTTGCAAACACAAAGGACATCAGAGGAAAGCATTAATGTACAATTTGATGACCCACCAATACCTACTCAATCACCTCTTTTCTAAGCCAGAGGAAGGGATACAACCTAATGAATAAGAATGAGACATTCATTAGGGTTTTGTTTACACATTACTATTCAATACTAACTTTCAAAATGAACTATGATAAACAGAAGAAAGATAATCTATACATGGTATTATGCAGAAAAACTGCTGTGCTTTAAAATCACCTTCTCCCTTAAATTAACATTTAAAGTATGGATAAATTTTTAGTGGGGAGTAAAGTGATTGCTTACAGAAGGGGCTCAGGGTGGGGGGAATTACTTGCACACAATACAACAATAGTGCAAAGATAACAGAAAACTGGGTATTTTCATGCATAAATAAACATATTATTGTAGTACCGTCTGCATGACTTGCATTTGAACATCTAATTTAACAATAATCTTTAGAAACTCGAGGAAGAGTGGAAAAAACAACAACTGTTGATTTCTAATTTGAGGGCAAAAGTACATACTCATCTTTACTTTTACACATTGTCCTTCATCTCACACTTTTCCTTCCATTACTTAGTCTGCCTACCAATACATGTCCAGTACAAAACACCTTACTGACACTCAAGAATAGAATGAAAACCTATTTCTATTGCCTGCAGGCTGGACACAGGCAAACCACTGATTCTGTCTAGCAAAAAAAAGAGAAAAAAAAATTAAATTAGGAAGGTACCCTTAATCAGTACCAGGACTGCTGGCCTCAGTCTCTCTTCTCTCTCCTCCACTTCATAATGCCTATTATCTAACTGAAAAGGAAAACTTTGATCCTAATGGTTTCTGACACCTGATGAGAATAAAGCAACACAAAGGGACCTGGTGATGTGTTATTTAACGCATGACTGTTTTAATAGAGCTGTCTAATTTTTAGAGGCACAGGGCCCATATCCAATGCCCCTCACAGCAACCCATCAGCTATTTGCCACATTCCATTCACCACATCACATGATGGCGTTATTGGCAGTTCCTGAAGGTTAGTTTAATCAACTTTTGTATACAATGATAATTTCCTGGGTTAGAAAAGGTTAATGGGAGGCAGAGCTAAGAGCAGAACAATTTTCTGTATTTCAACATGGAGAAAGTTTTACTATTCACAAAAATCTGAGCTATTATGAATTGCAACCAATTACACAGTATTACTGTATGTTCCAACCTTGTATCTCTCAATGTGTTACACACTGGTGTCCTTAGCCTTATATTCTCAAATGCGAAATTTAAGACACACACTGACAAGGTGATTTTTCCAGCTTCCATTCCTTTAAATATGAATTTACCTAAATATCCTGTTGGTGGATATATCCAAGTCCCTTAAAACAACATGAAATTTCTGCATAGAATTTGGCTGCTCAGGCAGAGCAACTGTTACGTCCTGTAACAGGTTACCTTCAGGTATCCATCCACAGCTCACGCTGCAAAAGAACCCTTTATGTCTAGGTTAGTTAGGTTTCCTATTACCAAGTCTGAAAAAGTAATCTTCCATTAAAACCCAACTCAGCTCAAGACAAAGCCCCTACATCTCCATTTTTAATCAATTCCAGTGTAAAGAAGCTTACTGACAAATTCTTAGAAATCCATTCTATACTTGTGATCCCACACATTCACAGAGAATATGGTGAATTGCTTGTCACTAAAGAAAGCAATTAAATCCTAGCCTTAATTTTTTAAATTTAGCCTTAAGGAAGAAATGGCAGTTAGTATTTGTCCTGACAAAGCTGTCATGCTACAATTATTTGGGGTTGAAGAGGAAGGAAGCACTACTAGATCAGACAGTTTTTTTACTTGCAATGGGAAGGTAGTAAAGTAAGTACTCCTTTGACACAAACTGGTCCCATATTTCAGTCTTTAGACTGGATTTTCCTATGAAGAAAAAGTCCCTCACATCACTTCTCCCTCCTCAAGATAGTTCTTATACAAGCTTCAAAAATTTAAATGCCAAATTGCAAACAGGAAACTCTTCCTGTTCTGTAAAAGAACAGGCAGCCAAGAGAGTACTTCTGCTTACCACCAAGTCTAACTCCATCATATCATGACAAAAACCAAAATCTATCACCAAGTAATCTCCCTGATAAATTCCATGCCTGCTATTTCAAATACTGACTGCTCAGATACCACCAACCACTCTAAACACAAGGAACAAAACTAAAAATTGTGAGAAAAGCCTCTCAGCATGAACAAAGAATGGTGAAGCCAGATTTGATTATTGTAGAAATTATTAGGCTCCACGAATTCTAGAATTTGTTTGCTATGACAACAGCAGATGAAATACAAGTGCCATCCAGAACTAGGGGATACACAATACAGCAAAGAGTCACATCTCCTTTCTGATGCAGGGAAGTAGCCAGCTAAGGTTAGAACGTGTTACAGAAGAACCAAGTACCTGTTTCACCACTGCTCCACCCACCACAATCAGAATTGCTAGCACTCTGATTTATACTACCACCAAAGGTAGTATCTATCATTGCAAAGCCCCACACAGCAGTCCAACTGCCAAGCAATTGCCATTCAGCCTCCTGCAAACTCTACAGGTCGGAGTTAATCCAGCTCGCCAGCGGCTGCGGCTCAGAAGATGGTTTTGTATCCCACACAATGCTTCTGTCAACACTCCAGAGACCCCAAACCTGATTAATTGCATTTGCCTGGGACCCTCCATCCACCCAGCATATTGCTGAAAGCTGTTGAAGCAGGGCAACAGTTGCAACCGTCTTCACACCAGGCATAAGCCAAACTTGTCATTCCGTTTAAAGTGCCATTAATTGGCCAGATTTACAGCTCTTAACCAGCAGCTCAGAAGCACAGCATTGTAATGACTTCTACTAATCACTACTATTTGCCTAAAGTCTCCTGGAAACTTGGGAATCTTTTGCTCCTTCCAGTCTGGGTTACACAGATAAAAACATTTCATCCCAAAAGACTACCTCTTTGCTTCCAGACACAAGTACTTCAAAGCCCACAGACATACCAGAATTGTACACTTGTCTCTGATCCAGGTAATGTGAGCTACAGCAAGAATTATGCTATCATTTCAATAGTTTGATTTATGTACAGAAATCAAATGCTCAGTTATTAAAAAAGCCTAAACTAAAAAAAACCAAACAGAACAAAAAAACAAACCCACCAACAGCGCCCCCCCCCCCACCAAAAACAAACCAAAAAATCACCACAGTAAATCCCAAACCTTTAAAATTTAAACCTTCGGTGTTACTTGATTGGCTAAAAGAAAATTTACTACTATCCTTTCTACACCTGGTTATTTATCAGTCCATGAATCCTGAAACAACATCCTTTAAAAAACAATTTACACCATGTTTTTCTTTACAAACATCTATTACAAACAATTGAAGGGATTCATTAATGTGATTCAACATTCAAAAAAAGAAGAGAAAATTACAAGATGTTCTTTAAATGCCTTCAATAGATGCAAGACATTAAGGTAATGTCTTGAATATTACAAACAGGTAAGAGATGCTACCAGGAGAAAGGTGCTAAGTCACATCAGGCAGCCTCTGAATTTTACTTAAAGACCAAGGAAACCTTCCCATTGGTCTTTCAGAGAGCAGTGAATGGGGGGTGTCATCCCAACAATTTTTCAAGAAAGGCAACAGGAAAAAGTTACTCAAAAGAGGTAAATTATGTATCTTATTGAAATAAATTGTATCCTCTTTTCTAACACATCAACAGATTAATCCTTTATGCTTCCAGACAGCTCATTATCCATGTAGAAATCATCTTCTCTCCCATGGCTTATTTCAAGTCACATCTGGCCTATATTATCAGCATAATCAAGACTCTGCAGGCCAGGTTATCTATACAAAAGGCAATTACCTCTTGTTTTATTTTAATTTTATTCATGCCTTTTTTAGTTAGCTGTTACCTTAATGCCTGCCAAATGGACTTCCCGACCATTTTTCTGAGGCTCCAGAATGTTGGGTTTACTGCATTTACAATGATCATTGAAAAGAAAGAAGGAAAAGTCTCTGAGATACCTAAGTATCTTAATGCAATCACCAAGGATGACAAGCTTTATGCATTTTGCTTCCCTTCCCTCTCATTCTGACTGATTAACCGTGACCTTATGTTTAAAATTGCTACCCAGGTCAAACCCTTCTGAAGGTCTGGCTCGCCTATAAAGCACCAAGGTTAATCTTCAACAGATTCCATTACAGACCCTTCAGCTATTCTAGCAATGTTGTTTGAACATGCTTCCTCCACAGACCAGGTCTTTTTCCAAGGTGGTGTTAGCTGTCTTGTTATTTTGAGAAAGCAGACTATGTCCTTTTCTTCAGCCCCCATACACAACCCTTCTCATCCTGGACAGTGTGGAACGCAATGCAGGCCTTTCCCACTCGGAGAACATGGGGTATAAACACAGCCGGACAGTCACTAAGCACAGTGACAAGCAGCCTTGCTTGGCCTGGTGTCCACCTTAAGTCATCCTTGTCTCCCACAACTTAGCAGCCAAAAGCCATCTGCACAGGAGAGGTGATAACACATTATTTATGTTGTTGCCAAAATGCTTCTTCCTTAGCCAGCTTTTAAGCATTCTCACTTGGCCAGCAGACAGTAGAATAAAATACTTTTGACCATCAGCTTTCTGCTTCAGAACACCAAGCTCAAGGATGAAAGAGTATTCTAGCACTGAGGTCAGTCAGCATCAAGACCTTTTTTCTAAACAGTAGCAACAGGCACAGCCTCAGAGGTCAATCCCTAGGGCTCCAAAACAACTGTTTGCCACTCTCATCATGACACTGAGAACTTTGCAAGAAGCAACCAGGTAAGCTTGCATCTACTAGCCAATTTAAATTTAAACCAGTGCAGAAACTCTAGGCTAGCTGCAGAAGATACCCAGAGAAAAATTTTTACTGTAGCTTAAAAAATAAAGACATTCATATTAAAGCAAGCTGACAGTGGTCTGTGCTAAAATATTTGATATTAGTCCTAGACTTTTGCATCTCTACACAAAAAGCACGTATGAAAAGCATCCTTGAAGTTATCTAGACTGTGTCACTAGCTATGCAGGTGGATATTGTATCGGCAAAATTCAGCACAAGCCAAGCCAACAAAACCGCTTTGTGCATAACTCTACACAAAACGTGCTATGGGTGCTGAATGACTGCTGGGCATCCAACAACAGATACATACACGTATTTAAATACAGTGACAGTGGTTAGAGCCACAGTTCTTATTCCCCACTAGCAAAGAGGTGCTGACAGATGTAAAATCCACAGGTAAAACTGAGGAGCAGATAGACTCACTCTGGAGAATCCTGCTGTGATGAAACAAGCACTAAAGATTCTGCCCAGTCTAGACTTTGCAGCTGTCTGTTCCATCTTCCTCCAAAATCATCAACTGCTACAAGACACTGAAACAAAGCAAACATACAGCCACTCCCCAGGCACCTCAGTATGAAATTCAAAAGATGATAAAAAGGTACAACTCCTGACCATTGTCCCAGTGTTGAGAGATTTTTTTTTAATGGGTAATTTAAACACAACAAGAACTCCACCCTCCTCCAGCTTAACAATTTGCTTATCAGAGTGATTCACAATATTGTATAAAACACCACAGTATGACCTGCCAGATCTCATCTGTCAACTGCTTTGGTCTACAGAAGCTACTCTGGGTAAGAAAAGGAACTTCCTACTCCTAAACCTCTTCACCCACACTGAAGAAAGGTAAGGAGGGGGACTTCAGAGTTACTGATGATGCTCTATGACTAGCTCTCCAAGAAGCAAACCACTGTCAGTCATCTTTATACAAAGGGGATATGATACCTAGTCTTCATTCACATCCCAAAGATCAACAGCCCATCACATAGCTTTGTCAAAGCTGAGTTGCATGCAAAATCAAAATATAAATAGCTTCAAGAGGATTTCACACTGGGGACTCTGTTACTTCATCAACTGGATCACAACAAAGGCTCAAAAATTTTGCTGTTTCACCAGAAAGGACTAGTGCTAGATGAGCATGACCAGACACACAGCTCCTCAGCCCTGAGCCCCATGCCTAGGAGCACCCAGGACAAGATGCAGGACACTGCTCTGCAGCTCAGAGGACACCTGTGAAGCCTGCCCGCTAAGTGACACAAAGAGATGAAATTTCTACCATGCATTCCCTGTGCAGTGCCAAGGGTTAATATTCAGATGGCAGATTCAGTTTCAAGAGATGCATCTCTGAATTGAATTTAGGTTCAGAAGGCTTGTACTGAGCTTTATGTGCTTCTGAATTCTGGGGTAACTCTTGCTCACCAAACACTGGTATTTGTATGAATAAAAATGAAGGGATTTAACAAATCTTGTTCCTGCACACAGTTGTCAAAAAAATCTGACCTTTAGAACAGGAAAAAGAGGGGGGATTTAAAGGTTTAAAGAGGAGGCAGTGGCTGCCTGATATATAACAAACCTTTGAAAAATTATGAACCAGTGAAAATCCCCTACAGGTCCCAACAAAATGTGTCCAATTTGCATTCCTGCAAGTCTTCCATACACACCACTCTTTGCCTGTGTGTACACAGGCAAATAAATCCCTAGGAATAATACAACTGGGACCTGAATCTGATCTCGGATATATTATTGCTCCAGAGCTCCATCCCAACCTTCACAAATGGCTTTTTTTGTTCCAGATAACTAAATCAAAGCAGTCCTGATAAGCTTTCAAAGCAGGGAATGTGAGGAATGGTTTAATGAATGTTACAACTCAACCTATTACAGACTACAGAGCATTACAGAAGACAGGGGAGAAAAAAAAGCACATATGACACTCATGTCTGGAAGTCTCATAAATTCAAATCCAGAAGCACCTGCCTTTCTAAGTCCCTTTATATTAAGCCCAACAAAAACTCAGTGCTGACTGTCCAAAGGAACATAAAGAATGGGAAGTGAGAAGAACTGTGTCAGACAAATGCAGAGGGCTTGTTATTGTAAAGTTACATTAGTTCTAAGTTTGACACAGAAAACTCTTACACAGGAACAGACTGCAAAAAAAAAAAAAAAAAGCATTAACAGAAAGTAAAAGCAAAAGAGAAAAAGGGAACAGGAGTCATGGAAGACAAAGCTAAAAATTTTTGGAAAATTCTGTTTTTGCAAAGCAGCTTCTGCAGCATTTACACGGGCCCTAAGTGCTGTTTGTGCCCTACAAGAACCTCTGGCAATTTCTTCACATATCAAACTATAGCTAGGCATGTATAAGGTACACGTGAAAGGTCTCTATGCTGGTCCCAAGTTCTGCCTTGTTTTCACTGCTTTTTCTGTTTCTAAGCATTAAATGATTCTTTTGAACGAAAAATAAGGTGGCAGCATAAGCATTTTACAACAACCTGTTGTAACTAATAAGGTTCTGTGCAGCTAAAGGTCATGGGCTCAGACTGGAAGACTAAGTTAAGCTAATACTTCAGGTGACTTTCATGAAGTGAAATTTAGCTCAGAACACAACAGACACTAAGGTATCACATGAAAGAAATTATCAACTCCCTTCCCACAAACTTACCACCTAAAAGGTGTTCTTGAGGACATCAAGAAGAAACTAACTATGCTCCTATTTAACTTCTATATACCTTCATTTTCCTGTTTACTCCTTTCTCCTGGTAATGATATGCATTCTTGTCCCAGAATTAGTAGATGCAAGAGTAAAACAGTTTTAAAGGCTTCAAATGAAAAACTATCTTCTTCATACAGTTAAAAAGCTAGATTATGAGAACAGGTTAGCAAGTCAGCATTTACTATCACAAAAAAGTCTTAAATACCATATGCTTTAGTATTACCTAGACAGTTGCAAATGAACTGTAGAATGCAGAATAGTTACACTTACAGGGATTAAATGCTTCCTGTTAACATGGCAACACAGATAGATCACAGTTAAAAGTAATTCTACAGCCATCCTGCAGACATGCAGGACATATCCAGAGCAAAGCCATTCTTATCATGGAACAATGGTCCCAGAAGAAACCCCTGCAGAAAAAGCTCCAATGGAACAGTTTTAAGTATTCTACTCACTTTCCTCAAAACAGCAGGCCCAAAACCTTCTCTCATATACCTCCCAATACTACTCCATAGTTCTCACACATAACACTGGACAATTTCAAAGCCCTTTGCAAAAAGCTACCTCGTGCTCTGGTTCTTCTAGATTTCTTTCAAATTTAAGTAACTGCAGTTCTTAATACCACAGTCTGATTCTTTTAAAACACTTTCAATGCACTGTAGACTATTTCAGCTTCCTGCTTTCAGTAGAGGAAAGAATTCTGCTATTTTAAAACAAGATGCAAATGTCAGGGGAAGGAACAACAGATAATATATTCTGAACATAAGTTATGCTTGATTTAATTTCTGCTGCTAGATATCCAATTAAAAGGTCTTTTGTTGTCATACATACTGACAGCTGATGCAGTAAAACAAACAACAGTGTTCTGGTACCTGATGATCACAGAACACAGGTGTCTTTTGATGTGAAATTTCACCTGAAACATGAAGTTTAGCCCTTTCACTTTTATTCCAGGGTGAGACTGGCAAAGGAAAAATAAAATGGAATAAAGAACTAGATGTAAAGGGCATTGAAAAACAGCACGAAGAGAAACAGAGGCTTCTACAGAACAGACTTCAAATCTCAGTTACTGGAAGCTGGAACACCTGGAATAAGAGGCATGCAGGCAGATAATAGCGCAACAATAAGTTAAACAATGATGATTTGTTTTTTCATAATGAACTGTTCCTGCTGCTGAAGTTTACATTGCAAAAGGCCTAGGCAAGCCAGGTGTGCTCTGTAACACAGCTAGTAAATTGTAACAAGTCTTGAATGGCACTATGAATGAGAAATGACAAGGCTTTATCCCTGCCTATATCATGACATGCAGTATTTGGATCACGTGCAATCAGAAGAAATAACAAATTAATCCTGAGGGCTTACAAATATTTTTGAAGAACACTATACACTGACAAAATAGTTAACTTAAGCAGGTTTTACTCAAAAAATATAGAATCCCATCAGTTATCCTACTCCTTGTAACTACAGAAAGCTTTTGGATAACCTCTAGTCTGTATCAGTTGCATCCTCCAGCAAAACACCCATTTCTTCCTAAAAGCCAAAGAAAATTCAACACCAGTTAAGGCCTTCAGACTTCTGAGCATAGAAACTGAAGCTTATTATATGGAAGCTTGCGAGCCAGTTTTCGGAACAGACTTACTGTTCAGTGAAAATGTTAGCATTCTTGTAATACTTTTTACAACTAGTTATTTACCCTCAATGCCCTTGGACACAAATTCCCTGCCTCCACATTTGCGTGGTATGCTGTGCACCTGTTGGCTGCCCACCCTGCCCCAGACACAGCCTCATCACTGGGCACCAGACTGAGCTCACTACGGTGGGAAGCAGCATGTAACCTCTCAGAAAAGGCAACAGAATCAGCAACTAACCACAGACAACTACTGCACACAAAATTGTCAGGGTTCCTATCTTCAATATGCTCTTGAGCAAGCTGATGAAAAAAACAGCCCACTGTGCTAGCAAAATGCTGAAAATGGTACTGACTCTAATCTGTAGTCATCTCCAACTTCCCTTGATAAACTGCAAAAAAATCTGTAATTTACTGTTACATTTGATACTGCCTGCATCTGTTACAATTTTAATTGTCATTGCCCATGTTTATGCCTTTCTGTGCAAAATACAGTCTATACTGATATGCTTGCACAGACTTCTGTAGGCCACCCTCTAACACAGTTGGTTCCATTTTCTCCCCAAACAGTATGATTTGAGTTGAGACTTTAAATATTATCACAATACTTCAAGAAGCTTTATGGCTTTGCCATCAGCTTTTACTGGAGAAAAGCCTTGTGACTGGCTTTTTCTATCCCTGCTCATTACTTATGTATCAACTGCCAATAAAGACAGGAATTTTAGAATATTGACTCCCAGCCCATTTTCAAAGAAGAGGTTGGTGGGGTTTTTTTTTTTGGTTGTTTGCTTGCTTACCATGTGGCCTAGAAACAATTTTGCACCTAAGCAGAAGTGAGGTTTCTTTGATATAATCATGTCCTGAAACTCTGGATATTACTTTTCACATTTTATGTCCTTGCCTCTTTCCAAAGGGAGCTTAAACTGGAAGAAAGTGTGTGGTGCTACTTTTAAACACCATAGAAAATATTGGTATCAGTTCTCTACACATGTTCCTACCAATTTTACCATTTCTGGTAGCACTTCCACCATAACAACTTATGACAGCTGAACACAGCAAGCATGTCAGAGCCTGCTGTTACCTTAGTTACACTGAAATAGGTATGTCTCAGAAATATAGGAAATTGTTACTGGACAACAGACAGCACTTCCTTTCCCAGAACAATCTGTCTCCTGCCCTGACAACCCATTCCTGCTATATTTACCCGACCAAATTTTGCCAGTGATATATTTCCAGATGCACTTGAGCCACATGTGCCTGTCAGTCAGACCAAGCACAGAGGAATCTGAGCTCCTAGAAATCACTAGATGTTAATCCATGCTTCCTCTCTTGCTTGCCTGTAGAGTTAAAGGAGACAAAATGTGTAAAGCATTATTCCCAGTTTATTTTAGAAGCAGGGACAAGAGGTACTTCATTTGATACAGCTATTTACTTCAACTGCTTTCTTTATAGCTTGCAGAGGCACCTGAACAGTTAAAAAATTTTCAAATGTGAAACATGAAGTTAAAAATAACTGGCTGTTTCAACCAATTAATGCTGGGGGTACAGCAAGAAACTGTAAGACTCTCTTAAAAATTCTTGATGCTTAACAAGGAGTTTCTTGTACTAATCTGCAATGGGAGAGCCAATTCCTCATCCAGAAAAAAAAACCTGTGCCATCTTTGCTGGAGAAAAGCAACACACATCAGTTCTAGATTGTGGATAGCTTAATTTAAGAATGCTGACCAGTTAAAATTACTTGAGTTTTGGAGCAATAAGAACAAGGTCTAATGAATGATCTGAGCTAAGCCACTTCACTATTTTAGCGCTTATATTCTTTCTACATTTTACCATATACTTCTGATCCCATGCCATCTTCTACCAACCCTAACTACACACAGCCAGGTTCTCTTCTTTTCATCATTTTACAAAATACTTAACACTCAACTTCTGATCATTATCTTTGCTCTTGCTGAATTTCTCCCTGAGATCCTCTGAGCAAAAAGGACCAAATATACTCTCTTCCCACCTCCATATTGCTAAAAGATGATCTTCACAGCTCCTACATCAATACTACTTTCATTCCAAAGTGCATCTTTTGAGGCTACAGCCATGGGAGAAAAACAAACCAACCCACCCCATCTCATCCCAAAAATCCAACTAACCAAAAAAATACCCCCACCCCAAACCCAAAATCCAACTCTACAACAAAACCAAGTGAGAAAGAAATGCACTAAAAATCCACTTTAAAACCTCGCAGAATCTCATTAGCAAGAAGAGATTGTCATCACATTGGCGGCAACTCAGTGGTACCAAGGCATTTCTCAGTTCTAGGTACCATGACTCTTCCAGAGAGGGCAATGGGAGGCTAAACCACTGATGCAAGAGAAACAAGTAAACAAAGGAGCTGAAAGGGTTTAAAATGGTAAATACCTTTCCTTTGGCTCCCTCCACCCCTTTTCTGGAAAGCACAGACAGGCACTTTCAACTTTTTCACCCTTTATTTGATAGGCTTAACAGAACGTCCTAACAAACAAGCTTTTTTAAATAAAAAGCTCAAGTTGAAATTAATTGGGCTATATCAAAACTCACTGCCAGGCCAATTTTATTACCCAAGGTGAAATTAAAAACCCCTCTAGCCTTCTTTTAATAGCAGATTCACATACAAGACCTCTTCAACTAGCTGCATGCAGGCAGATTTCTTCAGAACAAAAGCACTTTTGATCCATTCTTCTCAAACAAACAAACATACCTAAGTTTGTACCCAAAAGTATATTATTTAAGGACAAGAACATCCTTTAGAACAGTCTAGATTATTTTCATTACAGCATTAAGTCTTTAAAGTTTTAAAATGCTTTTGCTAGAGAGATTGTTCCTGCTTCTTTAAACTGTGTACAGTTTGCTTGTTTTCAGGTACCCTTTCATTTTCAAATCTGCAGCACTGGAACACCTTTCAAAATTTGACTAACACATCAAGAGGAGTGGAGACAAGCACAAGGAAGAAAAGGAGCACCTTATAGGTGGAATTGAAAGATGTTAAAAAAGATACTGGCCAGGGCTGAGTACGATCAAGAGAAATGTGGGCAAGACATGAACTGTATTACATGTAAGAGTTTATTAGCAGCTTCATACAGCTGCTCAGATTCAGGCATCTAATACAAAGATGTGAACAGCTGGTACCATCACCTGCTGTTGCTGCAGAGTGAAAGGGAGTGTGTGACCTTCCGCTGCAGCACATGGGCCTCGTGCATGTGAACAAGGACCAGTACGGGCTGCGAAACTCTATAGCACTAAGAAACTACAAGAAGAAAAAAACTTCAATTTAAAGGCAGCTGAACAAGAATGAACTGCCCTTTCAGGTTTTTATTGTATTGTTAATAAAAGCGAAGGGAGAAACTGTTTGCAAAATTTAACCTGATGTTGTCTGAGACACAATGCTTAAATAGTCAATAGTCAGTTACCAAACAACCATTAAAGTAAGCATTTCAGGATGCCTATGACGGTCTTCCTCCTCCTCATTATTTAATAATACACTTCTTCAGCAATTTATTTTCTCTGAAATTTATTTTTTCCAACTCTTGTACTACTATTCAGCTGCTGTTAAGAGTCCTATTGCTTTCTGAATAAAATAAAAATATCTGAATATTTTTATTTCTCCCTCTCCTACTTTTCCAACACTCCTGGCAAAGCCTTTTCCCCAAGAAAGTGATATTTTTTTTATTTGCAGAACATGGATGTTTCTTCTCTTATTCTTCCCTTTCATTAAAAAACAGAAGCTTTCATGATGAAAGTATTCAGACTCTTGTATCACACAAAAAAGTTACATGCTTTCAGAAAATTGTGCTGTTTAGAACTTACCTCTTTGCCAAATCTAAATTAGTACTTCTGCTTCAACTGATAAAGTCCCTTCCTGTTGACTGTATATTAAGACTGGTAAATATTTGAGCACATATATTTCCTATACCTTTGTGTTCATCATCAACAATGCCACCAAAGTAAATATTCCCAGGACTGTGTTCCCCTACTCTCTGTACCAGCCTGGTCACATCTGAAGCACTAACCTCATGCTGAGGCAGAATGTATCTAATAGAGGGAAGCACAGAAGTCAAATCTGACTGCTCCTGTTAGACACTAAATCTGACTGAGTATATTTGCACTTCAGATAGTCAAAACATTTGTTTTTTTCAGTAAGAGAAAACTTGGTGTTTCTGAATGAAAAACACAAAAACCTCAGAATGAAGTGAAAATCAGCTAATGATAGCTCCTGGATGCTATCATTATAGTAATTTTAATTATTATAAAACTATTACAGGCCACTAGAAACTAATCCCACTCTGAAGAACATCCAAGCCGCTAAGTGCAGTTACTAAATATGCTTACACAAGAAACCATATTTTATCACTGTCAGTCATTTTATTTCTACAAAGATCCTCCCATAGGCTATAGCCAGATTCAATAGACCATTCTCTTTCAGTACACCATGGTCAAAGCAATAACCACATCTTTGTTTATTTCAGCAATTCCTCATATTTACAGCCTGATCCTTTGAGTTATTGAGTTAATCAAGCTGTATGTGGAATCTAATTCACTCTGCAGACTTCATCACTGTATCATGAAAAATTATAATTTGATGAAAAGTAACAGGGCACAAAGACACATCTGAACAAAAAAAAATCCTCCCAGAATCAAGCTAAATGTGATTCAAAGAGAATAGCACTGTTTTGAAGTATCGCATCTCATTTAAGTAGCACAAGCTTTGAGAATTATTTACAGTCATGCAAGCACTTAGCCTCCTGCAACAGTTTACACCCCTCTGAAAGACTCTCTAACTTCCTACTTCAATATGTCTAAGAGTAAATTTCAGCTTACTGCTACAAGGACAGAACTGAAAAACAGAACTTCTTAAAGGCTTGTATTAGGGTATAGGTAAAGGCTCAAATAACCAAAGAACTACCACCGGTGGAGAACTTAACATATTCAACTAAAAAGCATTAATGAAGTACACCCCTTGACCACCATAATAGTGTAACTGCAATTACAGGTCAAAATACATTAGCATAAGTTCTTAATCTGTTCATTTTAACAGGATAGCTGAAGCCAAACTTTAGTTCTATAGCAAAGATGTGCAAATTCTCATTAAAATATTTTACTTTTTCATTTTTACTCATCTCACACTGGGGTGTTTTTGTCATAATGTCTCACCTATTCCTCAACTGTCACAAAACTATACACCTGCTTTTTCTTTCCCCACACATTGAATACAACAGTGGTTTGAACTGACAGGTTTTAACTTCACAACTGTACCATGCAAAAAGCACAGAAATTTTAACTTCAGAAAGTTCAACAGACGAGGATTCTATATCTATCTATGCCCTTCAACTAAAGAAGAAATATCTACCAATTAGGAGTTCAAAGCAGGAACAGGTTGCTTTAACACTTGCAGTAACATTTCCAAGACACACAGATACAGTACATCATACAATACCAGTGTAGATCTATCCATTTTCTACAATCACCATTTGACAATTGCTCCTTCTCAAAATGCATTTTTTTAATCTCCTATAATTCTGTGATAACATGCACTGATGCACCATCCCTAAAACATTTACATATATTTAACTGCTCACTCTTTTAACAAAACAACAGATTTCCATTCACTCACAAAGTTTTTCCCCAAAAAGTATCTGTTGATACCAATAAAAGCTCACCCGTGACACTTCCATCGTTCACCTCAGAATCCATCACATCACAAAACCTCAGATGCTGTCCTCAAGTCACTGTATTGCAGACTTGATATATAAAATTTTCTCTTTTTTTGTAGCTTTGAAAGGTGCTGAAAGGCAAGTTAAAATCCTGTCGTCTAAAAGATGTGATCAGAATTTTCCTAGGACTGTATGCATCAGTTTTATGTCTTTCCTGGACATATCCACTGTCTTGTATAATTTTCTAAAGACATATTACAAAAGCAAGATGACAGATCACAGAATATTCTGAGTTGAAAGGGAGCCACAAGAAGCATCAAGTCCTACTCTTGAGTGAATGGCCCGTGTGGACCCACAACCTTGGTGTTATCAGCACTGTGCTCTGACCAACTGAGCTAATATCATCTTGACTATCTATGCAACATTTTTTTAAGAACTTACCATGATGAGGTCCATAACATATTGGAAGATTAATTTTTTTCTGATTGCAAAGAAAACCCCCTAAACCAAGCACAAACAAAAAAAACCCTTCAGCAATAGTCTATTCTGCAACACTCAGACAGCTAAAAAGCTAGATAGTTATCTTAAAAAGAAAAAGCTCCTGCAAGTTTACTTCAAATGGGCAAGCCACCAAGTACACATCCCTCACTATCAATATTCCTTAACCAATCAATCTGCTATTTTAATAACAATGTTCTCCATTAGTCTGCTACTTTTACACTTACCTTTTGACCCCTGCCATTTTACTTCTTTTCATCCTGACTTTTTTATTCCACACTAATAACTGAAAAAAGCCGCACTTTTTCACAGACCCCTGCACTACTCTTGAAGAAAATGATGCTTTGCCCAATTCTTTCAAACATCTCCTTATAACTCACATCTTGGTATAAACCATATTATGGATCAGCCAACAACAGCCTGTTTGAAGGACAAATTGAGATAATCATTAAGAAAAACCTTCAAGTGTTTAACAACTTTGTAAACTTAATGATTTCTCTCTGTTGCTACCCTCTTAAGCTACAGACTCTTCGAGATGAGAAATACTTCAGTATGCTTCTTGGGTATGCATAATCAACACTTCTTGGCAGTCCTATTGCATATTATGCAACTATATAAATATGCACCTGCACTTTCAGACACAAGTTATTGCTTCTTTGAAGTTAATCACTTTTTCAACAGTATTTTTAACAGGTTAGATGGCAACTACTGAGTGAGGAAAGAAGAGAGGTAAAAGAAGGAAGGAAGAAGAGCTTCGTAACTACTAGCAGAATTCAGCAATGTCATGTATACTCCTACTTCCAGAGGGTTTTTACTATAACGCAAATGGGCACAATTCCTTTTCACTACTCTTGACCATCAAAAAAAAACATTACCATCAAAAAAAAAAACTCTATATAAAACCTCAGTGGCTGACTTAAGAGGACCTTAGCTTCTATGCAGCATCTGGTACTGCCTGTCCACCAAATCAAACTGCAATTTATTGCCCCCTAATGTACATCCATTAAGCCATTTCCTTCATGGCTCCACTTCACACAGAAGCAGTAACTGAAGGAAATAATGGAGTGCCCAACAAGTGGGAAAGTAATTGCTCAACAAGCGTGGAACAAGAGAGAGTCAGTTGCACACCATGCACATGTGGCAGCTCTTCAGAGCCCAGCCCTGCAGTGGTAACAGAAGGCTGGTGTTACAGAACAAGACCACTGCGGGAACTCTTCCAAGCAACAGCCAGGAGTGCTTGTCCATCTAAATCCTTGGGTCCTTAAGGATTAGGGGTCAGGAAACAATTCCTTCCAACAGCACCACCTCCTGCCTGTACCTGCCAGTCATTAGCCATGCATAGAAGGAAGACTTCAGCTCCAAGTTCTACTGTTAAACTGTACTCAGAGAACTTTATTGAAAGGATGCTTAAATGCTATCACAAAGGTTGTGGGGCTGAACTGCACAAGGGACTTCCGGAGACATGCAGAAATACCCAGTGTGAAGACCACCTTACTGATTGGTTAGGTTTTTTTGCTCCACATACTCTGAAATTCATTCCACTTCTTTCAATTTCATTCATGAAATTTCTTACTACCCAGAAACACAAAAAAGAAGATTAACACAAGATCTAAAACATTATCAAATTAAGGATTCTACACAGTTTCTCCCTTTTTCTATGTCAGTGTTAGTTACAAATATCTCAATTACAAGCTTCTTCTTAGGAGTTCTAAATTCATTCAGTAATCTGTGTTGAAGGGCTCAATGTACAATTCAACAGAATCAATTATAGCTCAGAGTGATACCATCCATACCTGACTCCTCACACATTCTGCATAAATGCACACAACAGAAAAGCCATGAAAAAGGTTATGGTGCTTGTCTTGGTGCATCTGTAAATCATTCTTCATCGAGGACATTCCTCCTCCTTTTATACAGAAAGTAAACAAAATCTTAAGTGAAATTACGACACGTCTTGTGTTCATTTTGGGCTGGAGAAGTTCCCATCCCAGTCGCAGTGCAGCTACCATTCTCAGAGCACATCAGTGTCACTCTGGGAAAAATCACTAAGAAAGTAAAGTACAAGGTTAGCAAGCACCTGGGAAAAGTCTGAATTATTACTTCTCCAAGAAAACACAAAGAAAATCTATGCCAAAATACCAATATCTATGCTAAAAATATCCCTGAGGAAGATTCAAAGACCTCAGCCATAAGACAGTGATTTGATTAATTTGAGGCTAAAATGAGATTAAAAAGATTAATCTCACTCAGAGTATTTGGAACTACCTGCAGCTTCAAAGCACAAATACTGGCATACATTCTCTGTGCATTTGGGAGGATGTCTGCATTCATTTAGACAAGAAACAATTAAAATGACCATTTTTACGGTATTGTCTGAACACAGCAAAAATCAACTCCGGATTAAACCTGCAAGCAAAGCATCAAATTTAAGTTGGCACCTTAATATTCTTATTTCTTATACTAAGAAAATATGAAGAGAAATAAATTATCACTTTTGTACACAGTGTCAGGTCATTCAATATGGACTAAAATTGTATTGTCATCCATTAATTAGAGTGAGGCCAAGTTAAAGCTTTGGAAGAAGCCTTATTCCATGAGCTTCCTAATCTTCCTTACACCCTCTCCATTCTTCTTTAAGAATTCATAGAGAATGCACCAAAGCTAAATGATAGCCTGAATTGCTTGTTATTCAAAAATATCAAGTTAACACATATGAGTTATCACAAGAACAGACATGATCTATAAGATCAGTGAATGTTCCAGATCTTTGATAGGAAGCTGACATGCAACAGGGAAAAAAAGCTTTTTTTTTTTTTTTTTAATGGCTGATCTAGATAACACTTCTATCCTTCAATGCAAGCAATGGGAGAAATATCACAGTGTGCAGTTCAAAATATTTGTTATTTGCCATTAAGTTTGCCAGTAAGTAAGGCACTTCCAGCAGAAACTCAAGATACAAATAATAAATAAAATCCAGTACTGCTGTTACCCACAAAGCAATAAGCATCACAGCACTTTATATATCACACATTTATATAGTCTAATTCCTACACTTCTTGATAAAAAAAACACAAACACTACTGTTTTCTAATTTCTTAACTTGAATGAACATCACATATTCTAATCATTAGCACTTCAATAGCATCGAGAAGAGGCCACATATTTATATTTACTACCAATTTACCACTTTTTAAAACTAGATCTTTCAGAAAAAGTTCAGACATTAATCCAAAATCAGGATAAAATTCCTGTATTGTTTTATACAACTGTCAGGTTTTCCATAAAAACTGAGTTTCCAGAGCTCAGACATGAGAAAATGAGTGTGCAATCAAGTCTACATACCAGAAAACTGATGGCTACAGTAACAACTATATCAAGTAAGACACTGGGCAAAGGTTCTCCTATGGTTACAGTCATTTGACCTTTAGCCAGCTCTTAATGCCCCAGCCAACCCTCTAAAGATGGAGATTTGCAGCAGCTTCTTTCTGAAATAAGCCATGAAAAGATTCTTCTGAACCCGCTGTACAAGCATTCATTTAAAATGTCATGAATGTGCATGAAATCAGAGTGCTTCTAACAGCTTACTTTGCAGCTTCTGTTTAAATGCACTAACTCTGAACCACTAGAGGATAAAAGGACTCAAACCTTGCAGTCTGGCACTCATGGACCTAGAATATACACAAGCACCTCTTCACAGGTGTGTTTACCTAGTTTAAACCTTATTTAAATAGACTCTCGATGCACACACTTTCCACAAACACCTGCTTCTGCCACTGCAGTCATGGCTTGTACAAGGCAGTTGTAGTCAGTCATTCCTGTCCTAAAGCCATCCCACACGCCAGTAGGCAGCACCTCAGGCGTGAAAATCCTGGGTACTGACTCAGCTCCCTGCTCAGAGCAAAGCACAAGCTCTGTAATGAGAAGGATGTTACAGAAGTATCTGCTCTTACCTCTACATCATACCAGAAGGGTCTGAAGACTTCAACAGCCAGAGAAGCATTTAAAGAAGCCCAATCCTCACGAAATCATGGAAAAGCAGGCTTATAATTAATTAATATTTCCAATTATTTGTGGTTATAGAACCTTTCTCTGCTGACCTAGAGAGCATCCTAAGTTGAAACCATTCATGAAAGAGACAGTCTCAGTTATCACTGGATGTTAAAAAGAAGCTTCCTTTTGGTGACCTAAATCCATAACAAAACTGACAAAATGAACAGATGTTTCAACATCCAGACATATTTTTCAGGGTACTAAGCCCACTTTAAAGAGCAGTAAAGTGGAAGCCATGGTGAAAGTGGCCCTTGATCCAAACTTGTATCAATATAAGTTTTCACCAGTTTTAAAATAACCTTTCAAATGTAGCTATATTTCAATTTTGCATGCACGGGCAAAGCTTGATAGTCATTGCTTCCATATAGTCATAATTCAGGGCACTGACTTCTGCTTTTTCTAAGCACTAGAAATATGACACACACCATCAAATTTAAGTTTATTGTGGTCATCTTAGTACTGCAAGCATTCAGCTATTAAATTTATTTTGGATTAACTTATGCATCACCCAAGACAACAGAACCTCTGTTTCCTTTCTGCTTTTCAGACAACTACTATCAATAGTAGCTAAAACATATGAAAATGTAAAAATGGCATCCAATAAATCAATTGCCAGTGGATCAGAAGTGGACATGCTGTTCATTTTCAAATTATTAAACTCTTTGTATAAATCTACAAAAAAATCTACAAAAATTTCCCACAGAAATTAAGTTTATCAGAATTTTAAAGAGAAACTTGAAAATATTTGGGTTCAAGGCCCTTAGCTAGGAATGCTGAACTGTAGAAGTGAAGTTACTCTTACCATAATCATGGGACTGTTTGTGCTGAGCAGCACAGCTTCTCTATATGCTTCCTCCAAGAGCACAGGTAGAGGTTACAACAGGATGGAATACCACACTTAGCTGTAGGCAAGCTTTCCAGCATGTAATTTAGTTACTCTTGAGGAGCAATACTTTGAAACAGGAATCTTTAGCTGCTGGGGGCATACAGTGCATCTTTATACCCTTGACCAGGGTATTTCAGCATCACAGTCATGACAGAGTTAATACCCACTAGCTCAGAGGAGAACAAAAGGTACTCCACTGCAACATGCCTAACATTTACATTGCCTCTCTTTGCTCATTAAACAGGTTTTGGTTAAATAATGAACAAACTGTATTACAGACTCCGATGAGAATTCCAAAATTATAAATCAACTGGTAAAGCCCAGAGGAGAATGAAGGGAGTGGGAGGGAAGGAAGGATAATATTGACTAATATAAAGGGCGCAGCTTGACAGTGGATATTCCTGCCACACCTGATCAAACATGCTCCATGGGGGAGGGGAAGGGAGGGAGAGAGCAAGAGGGGAGATGGGACAAGGCAGCCTGAAATTTGCATCCGGAACAGATTAAAATGGGTTCTTGGGGGATTGAGAAAATACATAATATATATTACTATAAATGCAAAATTGTACTAAAAGCTAACTCAAATGTCAAAGATTACAGCTTGAATAAATTTAAATATAAAAGCAATGTGTTTCCATGAGCTAATGAAAGAGACATGAAAGGAAGGTCTAGGGAAAAAAAAAAAAAAATCACCAAAAAACCCCTATGCTGGGGACTGGACTTTTGATTGCCTGGACGGTGATGCAGGATACTCTGCATCATTCAAAGTATTGCTTGGGAAGAAGTCCATGTCTAAAATGGAAAAAAGATGGAGCACAGCAATGATGTCCTATCATAAGACACTAGTCAGTGAATAGCAGTCACTGCAGTTGAAATCACCTGTACAAAAGAATCCCATGTAGTCAAACCAACATGCTATCATCCCCATATATAAGCAATTATTATATCAGCAGGAACCACACTTACCTTACTGATGACTAATACAAAGGGAGTCTCTGAATCTCTCAGGACATTAAACTTTGCTTTCTCTAACATAAGCAGATAGTGAACTTGCATTTTTTCCCCAACAAGTCAACAGCACATTGTACCTAGCTGCTCTAGATAAATGGCCAGTCCCTGACATTTACTTATACTGCATTTATTTGAGCATCCTGACAGTCCCTGCTCTTGTTGATGAGAGGAGGTATTTGCAATAATGGCAAAGAACTTCAGGAAGCTTATTAAAAAAAAAAAAATCACCTCACAGAAGGAAGAAATGTAAAATTTCCTCCCAATACACTTTTGGTGACTGCACATATATCTTACAGAAGGTGAGTGAGCTTACAAAAAACCCCACAAATCCAGACTATCATGTAGTCCAGGTACAAGCATAACATCCAGAACAAACCTAACACTATCCAGAATGCAAGCTATTCAGGAGTTCCCTAAGATGTCACAATCTAGCAGAAAAATCCTGCTTACAACCACAGAAAGTTAACCTGGCAGAGAAAAGCAAAGCATTACACTTACAGACAGACATGTAAGAAGAAGGAATAAAGGCTTAGAACTGGCACATGTCTCCAGCACCTCATGTCATTATCACCTGGAAGCAGCACTACAGTGCTTCTAGAGAACACACTTTTTATGGGATTGCAGACTCAGCACTGATGGAAGAATAAGAATGCTTCACAGCTAGAAATGCAAAAGGACCATCTCAAACTGAGTACAGTTCTGAACAGTCACTGTAATAAAGGGACCAGAAATGAAGCTTACTTTCAAATACTACAATCAGTAAAAAAAAATCCTGGAACATACAGAATGCCATATGGAGTTTACTTCACCTCCAGATGCTCAACACATACTTGGGTTACACTTAAACAATCACTCCTGAAACTACAAAACTAGAAAATGTTGGGGGAAGAGGAGAAAGGTGGGCTGTGAAAAAAACAATGCTCAGAATACACACCACAGCTTTGCGCACTACTTCTCTAATCAATACAGATTTCCAGTGCAGGTCATCACAATTTCTTTCAGTGCGGGTGATCACAAAATAATTCTTTCACTTGAAATCCAAGAAACCCCAATAGAAACAGAGGTCTGTGCTTCACTTATTGCATGATGAAAGCTAACAAACCAAAGAATGTGAGGAAAAAACAGGAAGAAACCACATTCTGAGCAGATTTTTCCATCACTTACAGATCAGAAAGCATAAACAAACCACAAAAAAGCTATGCATGATAATACACCACATTTCATATAATACTACAAGCTTCAGCATATCAAAGAAACATGCATCTTTACAAAAATGTGTGTGCATACACACACACAAAATATATATATATATATATATATATATATCCCGACAGACAGTGGCACCAGTGGTATTTCTAGTTTCCATTGATATTGTTTGCCCAAAAGTATTTGCATATGTCCTCTTTTCTTGTTCTTCAATAAATGGCTTCTGGATTGTACACAAGACAAATAAATACACCCATACACTTACTTGCATATACCCTAGCAGGTGCACATACCTGCTGATTTCTGTAGAAGCTTACCTGTTATATTATTCAGCACTTCTTTTAGGTGGCTAAAGCTATGCAGCAGGGGATCCCTTTCTTCATCCTATAGGTTATATATAGGAAGCAAGTAATTAATGAGGCAAACATATTCCTGAAGACAAATCTTAATAATGGGTCTGTTAAAGACCTCATCATCACATTCACAGAAGTGCTGTGGTTTGAGTTTATCACTGTCAGCATGTTTACATTATGAAAACCAAGAGAAGCATTTTTATTTTCCTGCCAGTGCTCCCCAATACCACACAGCTCAAATGTCAAAGCACAGGTTCAACACTGAGCATTCTGGTTTGATTTTATTGTCCTTAGAAGTATTTCCGATTAGCCTTTTGCTATTCAATAAATTTCACTGCAAATCTAACTCATACCATATTGAAATGGCTCACCTGGATTTGCTATAATGTTAATCTATGCAGATTGTAATGGGAGCAGAAATACAATGACATTTTATGCCATTAAAATAACTTGAAGAAAGAATCACAGTGCAATATTTATATGAATTAGCTGCATCCTTTAGCCTTAATCTATCTTTATGATATTAAGATAAGGAGGAGCGGCAGTTTCTCCAAGCAGCCGCACCCACACCTCGAGCAGAGAGGCTGTGAGCTGTGATGAAGAAATGCTTGTTAGAAAGAAAAAGGGCCCTGCCCTTTGACAAACTGAAACCACTTGTGCTGGATGACAGCCATCTGCTACTCATGTGACATTCCGAAGTGCACCACTGATACAGCGAGCCACATCCACACATGTACACTGCAACAGCCATAAACCCACCAAAGCATGGCTACACTTGGAAACACTGTATTCAGGATTTTCACCAATGCGGTTTGAAACTATTGATAGGTTTTAATCAGGAATATAAACAGCAGCAACAAAACAGTATCTGAAAACAGATACTGTGCCATATAAAAAATGTAAAAATACTCTATATATAATTACTTCCCCAATTTTTATTTCATTGCTTTTGTGATGAAGACTGTCTTCCCCAAGAAGGTACAAAAGATACATAAAAACATTGTGCTAAATAAAAGAACACCATATGGAAATTCCCCAACATCCCCAGTGATAAAAGTCTAAATGAGATGATTCCCACATGGAATACACTGTGGGGGTTTTGTATTTACAGGATAAGAAGGTAGAACACTCCTAGCTTTGTAGTTTTTGCCGTCACTGGCATGAGATGCCCAAAACAATGTAAACAATGCAGAAAGCTATTCCAACTTTACTTACAAAAGTACTGTAACAAGTGCTACAAAAACTGAGATACTTTTCCAAAGCCAGGTGGTTTCTGCCATAGGTGTTTCCACCTGCTGCTACAGATGGCAACAATTCAAGGGAACTTACCAGATGTGTGTGAGTGCTCCATCGGGCATTACGCTTTATGGCTCCCACCACTGCGTTGATTTCACCTTGTACAATGTAAATGTTCTTATCCACCATCCTGACAATTCTGAAAATAAGGGTAATTCAAATTAATCTCTAGCCTCTTAGAGTAATTGTGTTCCTCAGATGAAACAAAGTTGACTCTAACCAAGAGAAGGCCTGCAGTGATGCAAGAAACTCTTTAAAATTTGTTTTATGCATGCACAAAATACAGGTTACTACATTTAACAAATACAAGTACTTCATCAAAAGAAGACACTTTTCCATAATGTGTTTTCAAAACCATGAGAGCAGACAACTCTAACAGCATCTTTGTAATGCAAGAGATCACTTTGCCAAGGCACATTCCTCATTTTTTTTCCAGTCTATGTAAGTTGACAGAAAGATAAAGTGTTGGGGTACCAGGACAGACATCCGTGGCAATGCAATAACACGTGCATCTCCAGCACTTATGCAAATTCCTGCAGCCCTACACAGAACATGAAGCTAACCATGTACTCTCTTAAATAAGCATCAGTGGAATGAATGAGCTGGACAGATCAAACCTCTTTGGGACTTAAAACGTTGACAAAATAATTTGTAACAGATGTTGATTTCATACTTGCTTCACAAAACAAAGCTTTCAAGAAAGCTGGAAAGTAAAAAAGATGTGAGTAAAACCTCACAAAGAAATGAGCAAAACTGGAGACAAAGCTGGATGGAACACAGAGAAAAAATGAGAAAGCTAAAGGCAGACACTTACTCTCCTGCAGTCTGAGGTCCTTCAGGGAAAAAGCTTAAACTGATGCAACCAGAAAGAGACAGAAGAGGGGGAAAGGAATTAAAAGCAAAAAAGATTTGTAATAGTCGGAGAAAAAGAAGTGTGAACTTCTATGAGACTGTTCTCTTTATAATAGCTGTAGTCCAGATACAGTCAAGCATCAAGAAGTAAAAATGAAGGGGAATGAACAGACACAAATGTTTATAAACAAAAAAAAAGGACTTGTAAAGAGGCAGATGATACCATGTCTGTAAATTTATGATTTAGTCATATGGTAGCCAAATAAAGAGACTTTTTCAGGAAAAAGAAGGAAAGGAAAATGAGGACTCCAGCTTGAAACCACAACAGGTCATCCACAAGGAAGCAAAAGATTAGAACCAGGTGAAACACTGATCGTAACACTTCAAATCTGACAGGCTCATTTAAAGGACTCAGCTGGGAAGGGGAGGCAGGGGCTAATAAAGCACAGAGAATATGAGAAGGACTTGCCCATGTAACAAAAGCGAAGCTGGAAAGAAATGGTTTTGGTGGATTACTCAAGACCTCAAAAGGATCATTGCAGAAATTTCAGAATATACATCCTGGATCTGTCAGGCTTCATGTTAATTAGCATGTCCAAATTATCAACAATGCTTCAGATACAAAAATATCCTCTGAATGAAAGAGACTAATTTGCTTCAGGACTCCATAAATAATAGAAAGAAAGCAAAGTATTATAAAAAGATACCTCATCAAAGGACAGCATCAGATTTGTTGCTTCCTTTTTTCAGGTGTTTGCAATAGAATGAATACTCTTATGGCAAAACTGTTTATTTCATTAAATGAATTATACATAATGGTACTCCCAAGTGTAAGACAATCATTAAAGGGCAAAGACAAAATATTTTGTAAGAAAAGTCACGACAGACAAATAGGGCTTCCAAATAATTGGCTGTGCCCTGAAGAACAAGGTTTATATCCTTCCTCCACAGCTGTACATAACAGAACCACCAATACATTTTCTACTCATGGGGCTAGTGCTCGAGAGATGTTCCATCCTCAACAGTAAATAATTTCATACATTATTCATATTATTGCATAGAAATACCATTGATTACAATTCTTCTATTTCACTCTGTTTTCCTTGTTTTAGTACATGGCATGAATGGGAGATTTCTCCTTCATGTAAAATTCCTTTCTTATTTACTTTTTCTTTCAGTAATTCCGTTATTTTCTGTATTTCTACGTCGGCAGTTTCAGGGCTCAAAATTCTAGTCCAGGGAAGTACTTCTGAGGAAATACTTCATACTCATATTTGTCAAACCTACATGTAAACTGTGTAGCACCATTCCAGCCATTTAGCAAACTGACCAGGAAACATTACTTCAGAAAGCATGTAAATACCAGACAGACATATTACAAACCTTGCATATATATAGATACTCAATAGTTCTGACAGTATTTAAAGTGAAGCCAAAGCTTAAATGCTGTTCTGCATACTACTGAATTTACTTGTAAGACTTTTATTTCTTCTCCTCCATTTTTAACATAAAATAAATAAATAAAAAGTTTGTTAAAACTCCGTCTCTCCTGAATGTAGAAGACTTAAAATGCCCAGCTAACTGCAAGTGACAGAATATGAAGAAAATAGACAAAAAACCTCCAATACACACCTTTTCCTTTTCACCTGATCCTTGCAAAAACTCTGTGTTAATTGGCAGGGCTCTCCTGACATATGAAAACCCAGCAAATCTTAGAGCAGTATTTCATTGCTAACCGTCTGAGAAGACCCAATGAAAATGCACTCCTTTCCTCATTGCAGATTCTATTAAATATAACTTTAGTCAAAAGTACAAAAATTCCCTTTATGCACACCAACAAACTCATTTCACCAGTGCAACTGAAACAACCTATCATGCTGCAGATGCAAATTCCCAGTCGGGCTCTGAACATCAGACACAGAGCTCACTTCCCCACCAACACTGGGTAGAGATGGAGGGAAATACTGCTTTATATTTAAGCTTGTAGCTAACCAAGCGAGAGCATTCCAAAGTAAACTACAAAGCCAACGGAGCTTTGCAACTTCATGTTGAAGAAGTAAACAGAAAAGAACTACAGAGTTGGCAGGAAAGACAGACTACTATTTTCAGAGAGATGCACCTTGTAAGCTAAGCCCACCAAAAGAATCATCCATCCATGTAAAAATTTAAATTTGAAATTTTATTTCAAGTGATGGATATAGCTTCACTAACCTCCAAACTTCCCAAAGGCTACCCCTTTTAAATGATTAGATAATTTCTGTATGTGTTCCTTCAACTGTGTTCCTGCAACTGTGTAGCATCACCACAAGGAACAACTGATCACATTTTAGAGTTCAGTATAAATGTCCTGAATTGAAAGAAGTTTTACGATTGAAATGAATGCTGGGAAGCAGCAGAGAAAAAGTTACACGACTTACCAGACCAGACCTGAATGATCAGCTGGGTTTACAAGAGCATGGTGGGAGTCAAGCAAAACCACTAGACATTTGTTCAACTTAGAAAGGAAAAAAAATATTAACATGAATTCAGGCTTAATATTACAAAGCTACGGTCTGAAGAATGGGGTTTTGCAAAAGCACTAAACTGGTTAACAGAACTAATACTGAAGATCATCAACAAAATTGAAACAACCTCCTTAGCAAAGGTATTTTTCAATACCTCCTGATCTCAAATCAAGAATAAATTTCTTTCTTGCAAGCAATCAAGCACGAAAAGATAATGGATTCAATACAGAAACAAATGTGTTCAGTACTGTGGTCTTAAGTTAGGGAAAAGAAAAAAAAAACCACAAAGAAAGGTACAGACTAAATTTCAAATGCTTTTTAGCTCATTAATCCTTCAGTTAGTTAAACTGAAAGGTTATATAAACTCCTGTTTCTTAGTCAAGACAGATTCATACATCTGCTTAAAACTGCAGATTAGCCCTCAGATATGCTCCTGCACAGAAGTTCAACAGACAGCACAGTGAAAATGACAGCTCCAAACCAAGGCAATAAGGTGCCCAGGCCACCACAAGAAGAAGAAGAAGGGAGGCTGTTAACTTTCACAGCCTCACTGACAACAGCATTGAGAACACTAAGTGGGAAAAGGTCGATACCTAATTGTGTCATAAAAGAACAAAAGCTCATATTCATAACATTGTCAAAACCTTCAACGGTGTTCTATGGATAATAATTAACACTGTTCTGAGACTTCTGAAATAGCATCACATGTAGAATCTTCATACAAAAACACTGACAATGTTTACACCTGTTAATGTTATTTCACACATGCACTGAACACTGCACTTCTCAACCTTGGAATGTCTTACCCCTACACATCCCAATAGATAGGAAGCCAAATTATTCCTAGTATTACCACTCCCTCTTCTGCAGCAAAATGTCTGCAATTCTTCTGCAAACAAGCAAGAGTTAGCATCAGAAGCAACAAGGTTTGGTAGACTTCCATCAAGTCACTTCTTCCTATCATTAACTTTAGCCTTCAGCCATGGCACCCGATTTAAACCCAGTGATGCTACTCTAATAAACTGCAGTAGTGAAAAACAACATAACCACAACATAGAAAGGTAATGCTTGAAAGTAAGCCTCTGTTGATCCAAATTTTTACTGTTTATGACAATGCAATAGATAGCTTCTGACCTAGATTCGGCCACCAGAATCCTGATACAATACACTGCTACCAAAACACAACCACACAACCTTGAATCACAAAGAACTCCTGGCAATCTCACAGCCAGTTAGGCTTCCCAGAAGCCCAAGCGGCCATCAGAAATCTCCTTTTCTTCCTCCTAAACCTCGCATGGAAGGTACATGAACGTCTACAGAGAAATTTAATTTGCTTGGGTTTTTTAAGTAGTAACTGTTCTGCAAAAAGCAACACATGCAGCAAAAGTTCAGAGTAGTCAAGATGTTTCTCCAAAGGCTAGCTCCTAATGCCTGGACAAAAGTGAGATAAAGCAATAATACGTAAGTATGGAAAGGAACTGTGCAGTCCTGGACACTTAAGAATGCCCTTTAAAAAATAAGCAGCAGCAGCATGATACCAGTGGCACATCAGAAAGGAAGAGAGGGTCAAGCTTCTCTGCAAGCCTCCACATTCAGCTGCAACAGTGAGATTTGGCCTGGGAATCAAGTAGAGAAAGGCAAGTCTCATTTACCTGTCGAAACTGCACAGTAAAAATGAAACCTAAAGTTATTATGGTGAGGAACATTTTCTTTTTTCCAATTATTTCATACTGTTGAAACTATGAAACATGCCACCGGATGAACTCCTAACACAGACGCTAAGCGAGCTCTGAGCTTTCCCCCGCCACAGCCACGGAGCTGACCATATGCCAGGAACTGTCTCCACCGATTGCAGGCAGCAAGCCACCGTGGCGCATGGGGAGCCGACGCCTGTGCAGGTGCAGCGCCAATCCTGCAGCTCCCTCCGGCCCGGCCCGAGCCCCGAGCCCGCTCTTCCCCGATGCCCGCAGCCCGCGGCGGTCGTTGCCAGGCGGGCCCGTGCGCCCCCCGCCCCGTGGGCGCCGTCACGCGTGTCAGCCCCGGCCGGCCGGAGGGGCGGCCGCCGCCTCCACCCGCGCCCGGCCCCCGGGGCTGCCGCGGTCTTGTCCCCGCCCCCCGCCGGTCCCGCAAGGTTCCCCCGCGCCGTCACCCTCCCACCCGCCCCCACGTCACGACAGTATCGCGACAGGCGGTCGCTGCCCGGCACTGACCCCCGCATCCAAAATGGCGGCGCCTGCTCCCCGCGGCGGCGGCCGCTTCACATAACCGGGAGGGCGGCACCGCGGGCGGGAGGGCTCGGCCCGCCCCCTGTCCGCCCCTCCCTACCGGCGGCGGTGGAGGCGAGGCCGCGGAGCGCGGGGGTCCGCGGGGCACGGGCAGGGACACCGGCCCCGCTCCCTCGCACTGACGTGGAAACCGGCGCACCGTCCCGCTGCCTGGTTACTGCGCAGACGGACAGCCCAGGCAGCCAACCCGCGCACGATGCGCCGCGCAGTTCCCCGCGACGCCCAATGGGAGCACGGCTTGCGACCGGAGGAGGCGGGCTCTACGATGACAGCAGAGGGGAGCCAATGAGAGGCGAGAGGGTAGACCCAGCAGACCCGCTGGCCAATCGTGGCGCGGTGCGGCGCCGCAGCCGC
This sequence comes from Serinus canaria, assembly GCF_022539315.1. Lineage (NCBI taxonomy): Eukaryota > Metazoa > Chordata > Aves > Passeriformes > Fringillidae > Serinus > Serinus canaria. The sequence goes on along the minus strand of NC_066320.1, from coordinate 15,917,839 downwards.
CCCTAGGCGGGCGCAGCCAGAGCGGCCGGGCGGAAGCTGGAGGGAGGGCTGCCCTCGCAAAGCATTGTGTGCCGGGCCGCCCCGAGCCAGGGGGTGAGGGTGACGAGGGTGACAGTGACAGTGACCGTGACCGTGCCAGGGCTGCACAGGCCGTCGAGGGGAGCAGCGCCGTGCTTCGCCAGCATTTCCCAACTTGTTCCACAGCCTCTTGCAGCCGGTACCACGCACGGCAGCACCCAAAGGAGTGCACGCCGCTTGTCCCTTCTCCGCAGTCCTGCTTCCCAGTAACTCCCCTCAAAATGAACACAGCTGATTGCTTGCTCAGGTTGGGCTACAAGCCACGTGCTGCAGCTTAGTTCATCCAGCCCAGCGATCTTGGCAGACAGAGACCATCATGGAGTTTAACTGCTCTATGAAGTCACTTCATTGGCCTGCTCTTTGCAGGTAAAACAATCACAGCTTTGTAGCTATACAGCACTTGGCAAAAGGAGTTCTTGGTGCTTGTCCCTCCTTCTCGGGTGCTTTCTATGTCTATGCTCCAGTAGCAATGCTGTGTGCCTTAAAGGCAGTAATTTGCAGGGGTCACTACTTGTTTAAGCCTCTGCCCATTGAACTCAGGACAGAGGACAGAAGCTTCTTGCAGTTGTGTTACAGATTTACAGCTCTAGGATCGTCAGTCAGGTCAGCCTGGGGATCGGCTGTGGCGGATGTTAGAATTGTCAAAGCAACAGCTACCCCAAAATCCTACACTCTAGGGAAAACACAAATCACTGGAGCCAAGAGAAAGGTGAAATAGTCAAAAAGTATTCATTCACTTTTAATCACAACTTCAACTACCATAGTGTGACTGAGGAAAGTTCTCAGACAACAGCTCATCCAACAGCACTGTTCCATGACCGGCCAAATATAAATTTGAGGCTGACTTCAATGCCACTCTAAAAAATGGCCAGGTACCATCACGTATCAGTAGCTGTCAGACTATTGCCTGATCGAGATTCAACATGCCTTACATTGAAACTGCTGTTACCTCCCAGCTCTGACACTGCCAGGGGACCTTCTTCAGCCCGGCTTTGCCTGGAAGCATGTAGGAAGTCTTTGGGTTTGGAAGTGTAAGCTGTAATTGCATTAAGCAGCCACATTCCCTAGAGGTGAAGCAAGAAAGAGCATGCCCCAGTGGTCCAGCCATAGGCTTAGAAGCTGAGATGTATTCCTCCAGCCTCTGCTGCAGCCATGGTACATGCAGTTTATCTTGAGTTTCTCAGCTACGAAACAGACAGTCAAATACTCACTGAGCCCAGATTTCATGTGCCACCTAGGCAATGAGTAAAGGTTTTGAGAACAAGCAAATTAGTTGCTAGTGCTTTCTCCTTCCCTTTTGCCCCACTCTAGCAGATGCTAACAGCCTGGTGGTATTTGCCAGACATTTTGAAATCCACAGGAGTTCATCTGCCACTCCATCCATCTGCTCCCTGCTCTGGAAAGGGGATTTCAGGTTCTGGCTTAGCCACTGTACACCCTGCAGCTCAGTCCAGGTTTGTCATGCCTGCCAAGAAAGGGTCTGGACCCCGTTCTATGCCTTCTTTCCCCTTCCAATGTCCACTGTGTATCTCAGGCTCCCACCCTGTCACATCTGGTGAACTGGACCCTGCTAGGGTGTTATTTATGGAAGCCTGTCACGGAGCTTGAAACCAAGCCAGGCAGGAGCCTTCTGCTTCACCCAAATGCGTCTTAGTGCATTAATAAAGAGCAAACATTGCAATGTGCTTTGCATTTTTACTTACAATCCAGCACTGCATTGTCTGGAGAGAAAAACAATGTGGTCTGGCCCCACACTGCCTTCGGAGGAGAGTTCACTCTCACACACTACAGCACTGCGTCAGTCAGTCCCCAGACAGCCCAGCACCACCCTGGCTGCACAGAAAATCCTGCTGATGGGACAGTGTGGCACCAACGTCCCCAACTCAGCAGCAGTGGGGAAACCTGGCTTGCCTGCACTGCATGATCCAGCAGTGTTTGAAGTGAGTGGTGCACAGGTATGGGCACATGAAGGCAAATGGGAGAACTCTGCACCAAAAGACCCAGATGTAGGACCAGGACACAGGATAACCCTTTGTCCCCTTATTTCCAAGATAATGCACTAGTTCTTACACACAACATCATGGTACAATGAAACCAAAGATCAGACAAGCAGACTGTGCACATTCCTCTGTTATCTGGTCAGGAAAGTTTAGCTTTATCTTCACTGCTAAGATGCAGCTTTACTCCTTAGCCCACAAGGAGCAAATGGAAGGGATGCGGACTCACCAAACTCACTGACAATCATCCCCTCAGGCCTTTCCCAGCTACCTGGTCACCTCACCTTCTTTCATGAGACATCTGAGCAGCCAGCCTCTTGCAAAGAGCACAGTCTCCATATCACACCAACTGCTTGCCTTTGGTAAGACTGTCAGAAATCCACACTGCCAGCCACCTGCACCTCTCAATCTGCACCAGCCTTGTACAGTCCATAACTCTTGCTCAGGCACCACCAGTTCATGGTTATCTTCAGAGTCCAGATGTCAGACCCATGGGCACTTGTAACACAGAAATTTTCCAGCAGGTTAGGTAGTCCGAGACCTTCCCCTCCCCTTGGAGGCTTTAGCTATTTCTCAGAGGCTTAGTAAGGTCTCTAGAAAAGACAGTATAAAGATGGAGTTTCTCAGAAGGTACAAGCAGTTGTCATGGATAGAAACTATGTGCAGCCACTCTTCCCAGAGCTAAGCATCCACAAACCTGATCATGTGCAGAACACAGTGTTTCTAAGCAGCTGCTCCTTTCCAGAGCAAGCTCAGGTAGAGATTAGCCCAGAGCCAGTGGAAGGATCTCCAAAGGAAAACTGGTGTGCATCATCTGACAAAATCTGGAATCCAAGTCAGGACCTACAATTGAAACAGCAGAGCTGCTGTTGCAGAAACAATTAAAAGGATTAAAACACTTCTCTGGAAACTACACAAACTATTAAAAAATGTACAAACTATACCAAGTACAGTATTAAACCTGCAGAGCAGACTCCTAAATCTAAAATACCCTGCCAGCTGTTCCACTCAGCCTGTGTCTCCAGAACACTCCCGCACTTCCCAGGGATCAAGCTCCCCCAGAGAACGTCCCAGTGTAATGTTTTTGTTGTCTCTTCTTGGCCATGGCAAGCCATGCCTTTTTGGCAGAAGCAAGCTGGGCTCAGTTAGTCATATCTTTGTCACTTCTTGGCTAGACTACAGCTATGTGATACACCTGGGCATGAAGCCCACAGTGACTGTCAAATGCCAACTAGAAGAGCATGCTGCAGTGGCAGCCCTGGCTGCCACAAGTGCATCAAACCTACCTCTCCACTCTAGGCCACCTTCTGGCATGAAAGCCAAGCCAAATTCAGGCTTGAGTCCTGATCTTTGAGGCATTTGATGGCATGGACCCAGCAGGGCTAAAAGATCAGTTAAGACACAGAGATGGAAACCATAATCATCAACAACTTCACCACTCTCCGAGAGCAGTGAACTCATCCAGCATGAGGACCATGTTTGTCTGTGGCAGAGATAGATCTTGTCTGAGAACAAGCTCTTCCCAGCTGGTGAAAAAGGAAGGGTGTCTAAGATGCTGAGTAATGCCCTTTTGCACATCCCATCTCTCTGCCAAGACATGAATCAGGGTTACTCTTGGTTTAGTTTGCTTTTACATTTTTTTTCTTTTCTATTTTATTTTATTTAAAATAGTAACATCGGTCTCCTGAACCCATGTGAAGTTCTTGTTCTCTTCCCCAGCAGTGAAGTCTCCTGCTGGCAGGACAAGATGCACTACAGCTAAGAGGTCTTGGCACTAACCAACAAGATCTACATTTCAATGACAGGCACTAGAGCCTCCCTCCCAAAGACACCCTTCAGGGGTCAGTCCAGCAGTTGAATTGAGGATGACTTGATGATAAACTCCTGCTTCAGGTCCCTGGATGGTCTAATCCAACAGTCTTTGCACTGTGCTCCACAGAGAACCAACTTGGTTCATGGTGCCCAAGAGAAATAGCTAAAAATACATTTGTTTCATTATTACTTGTAAGTGTAAGCACAAACTGTGTTTGCTGCAGTCTACTGTAGGGAAAATGTTTGGAGAGAGAGGGAGGCAACGGAAAATAAGGTCCCTTCCTTGCTGTGGACCTTATGCACGGTTTTCCACTTCCCTGTGGCATGTGGTGATAGAGACAGACTGCCCTGTGGAAAGTGCTAGTACAGTTACACTGTGTCTGCTTCTCCTAATGGAGACAAACCTATGCCGGAGTGGATTAAAATCTGAGCTAGAAAAAGATGTGGTCCAGTTTTCTGTCATTTTTGGCAGGCAAAAAGTAGTAGGGCAAACACAAGCCCCAGATTACTACCATTTAAAAACTACAGTAATTTCTTTCAAGTATGGCAGTGTTGTGATTCCTTTTAAACTCTCTGTATTTCTACTGAATTAACGTGTCAGCGAATGTTTTTGAACAATAATTCATAACGCCTGGGTCTGCTTAACCTCTTTTTACATCCTGTGTTGCTCCGTGTGCATTTGTCTTTCCATGCATATCTTTATGTCTTGTTATGCATTTATTAGGCTCCTTAAATTTGGCTGGTAAATCATTCAGGGTTAAAATTCACTACTATTCTCACAACATTATTTCCTAATCTTTAAAATATGTCTGTGGAAGAGCTTGAGGGTGACCTTTGACATCATAAATTGGAGAGCAGGTTGACATGAGAATGACCTCTAGAAAATCAGACCGTAGAATCACACATCGACCTCCAGAAGAGCCTGACAGGGTCAAACTTCTCCCCTGGGCTCCCGGAGCAGAACAGAGAGGCTAAGCGTGGCTTCTACAAACTTCTCCCTGTAAGCATTGGGAGAGAGGGGACCTGTTTAGTTGGAGTAAAATGTGTGTGCCTATACGTTCAAGGCTTTCTGTAGCAGGTACAAGGGGACATTTCAGGGAGTGACCGCACCCTACACTCCTGCACTGGGATTTTGTCGTGAACTTCAGTAGAAACCAGGCTGGAATCTAAACTACGAGCAGCATTTGGGCTCCAGATGACCCATCAGTGGGCTGGAGTGCGGTGTTTTTCGCACAGCCGGTAGCCTCCGTGTCCCGGTAGGAGCGGCACAGTATTGACAGAGAAGCGCTTCCCGGTACCGCCTAGAGCCGCAACAGTGCGTGCGGTAACTAGCCTGGGATTAAGCATGCCCTGCAACTGCTGCTCCATCGTGCAGTGGAATGCTTCCAACTGCTTCCAGCTGACTACGGACTTGGTTCCCCCAAAAAAACCTCTGTTTGGCTGATAGCTCGAACTGCAAAACCCGAACAGGCTCGCCACGCCAGTTCTGAAAGGAGCGGATGTTCGGCACGGGTTCCAGGGTACGGGATGGCCAAGCACAGAACAAAGCAGACAGTTTGCGCGGAGACAAGAGCAGTGTATCGGGGCGCATACACAGGAGCACCGTGCCCACGCACCGGGGCTGGCGGGGCGCGGAGCCCGGCACCCGGGACATGCCCCCGCAACCTGCGCGGTGCGCGGGACGGGGCGGGGCCAGCGCGGAACGGCGAGGCCTGCCGCCCTCCTCGGCCAATCGGAGAGCAGGGCTGCCGCCGTATGTAAATGAGTCGCAAGACGATTGGGCGGCGCGGGTGGGGGGCGGTGCTGGGGCGGACGGCGCTGGACGGGGCGGGCGGCGGCGGGCGCGCAGCTGGAATGGGGCGGGCAGGAGCGGGGCGCCCGGTGCAGCTGGCGGGGGGCGCCGGCCGCCCGCCATAAAGTGAATGGCCAGGGTGAATGGGAGGCAGTCGGCCGGCGCCCTCCGCCTCCGCCCTCTCCGTGAGCCGCGGGCCGGCAGCGACGCGCAGAGTGGCCGGGGAGCCGGGGGGATTTACTTTCTGACAGCGGCAGAGCAGCCCGGGGCGCGGGGCGGCGGTCAGCTTCGCTCCTCTCGCAGGATTAAGTCCGCTCAGCCGAACCCGCATCTGGAGCCGCTGTAAGTGCCTTTCCGTCCCCGGCCTTCTGGGCGACCTTCTCCCCTCCTTTCACTCTGAGCTCCTTCATACTAGCCCGGCCGGCCGTAATCTTTTCGATGCTGGCACAGGGTAAGAGCATCCCCGGCGGGGTGGCTAGTTGTGCTGTGCTCGGCAGCACGGGGTCAGCCCCAGTTCAGCGCGAGATCGGAGTTCCGTCGCCTCCCGTGGGTCAAGGGACGGCAGCCAGGTGAGAGCGGGCGGATAGAGCCCTGCCCTGCCATCCAGAAGGGATACCGGGCCTGTGCGCGGCCGAACTGTCCCCTATCGTTACCGGGAGCGCTGCCCGCCTGGCAGCGGGGCGCGGCGCTTCCACTGCTCTGCCCTTGTAGGGCCCGGCGACCCTTTACTCGCCGCCATCGGGGTGCCGCGGCCCCGACCGTCCCCTCGGGGTCGACGCGGGCCCCTTTCCGACAAGCGCTGCTGTAGTCTCTTGCCGTTGCTAAACTTAGTCATTTTCCACTCGGACGAGCGGGGCAGGGGGCTGTTTAAATTAGCCGGGAATCGCTGTAAATAACGGCGTTACGGGCTGCGACTCAGCTGTCTGCAGGGTCCGGGATAGAAAGGCGCAGGGAGCAGAGGCGTGGAGATGTCGCTGGGGAAAAGGAAGGCAGCCCGACGGCTTTTGGACAGTTGGATAAATGATATTTATGTAAGGGCTGGCTCCTGTTTACAGCAGAGCCGACCTCCCTGCAGCGCCGGGGAGAAGCGAGCCGGCCCCGGCGGACGGAGCGAATCCGCCCCGGGACGCCGCTGGCTGTGGCGCGCCGGCGGACGGGGTTCCAGGGATCCGACCGGGAATAATAGACCTGGTCGGGCTGCGGGGAGGGAGCGCCGACCCCGCGGCAACTCTGCCGGGAGCATCGAGCCTCCCTGCCGGAGCGCGGCTGGCCGGCGCTGGGACGCTGCGGGCAGAACCGGCTGTCGGGCCTCCGGGCGCTTGCACGGGCTCTCCCGCCTCCCCGGCGCCGGGGGCACGCTGCAGAGCGGCGTCCCTCCGTCCCGTTGAGTGCCCGGGAAGGCCGGCCAACTGTAGCGGGCTCCCGGCGAAGCCCGGTACTGTCCGCTACCCCGTCTATTCCCCGCTCAACGAGTGCGGCTCCGGGGGAAGAGCCAGCCCGCCAGTACGGCACCCCCTTGTCCTTTCCCCCGACCTCCTCCTCGGAGCGGGAGTAAGGAACGGGTACGTCCCGGCTGGCCGCGGCTCCGGCGGGGGAGGGCGACCGAGGCGGGGGCCGATGCCGGCGCTTCGCCACAGCTGCTGGAGCGGGCTCAGGGAGGGGGGCGGCGGGCCCGGTGCCGCCGAGCAGGGGACACCTGTCGGCCGTTCACCCGGCGCCCCCGCGGCTGGACAGCTGAGGGGACGAGCGGGGAGGGGACTGGATTCCACCCCCCGGCAGAGCCAGGGCCCTGCAGGGGCGCTGACTGGGCTTGCCGCAGCCCCCACCCCTCTCCCCTTCCTGCCCCGCTCCGCTGGGGTTGGGTAGCTCGGGGCAGCAGTCCCTTGGCCGGAGCTCCCGGGGCTCCGCACCCCTTCCCCGTCCGGCCCGCCGGGTTACCGGGTGCAGAACTCGGCTCTGCACGGCAGCCGCAGAGGAACACGCTGCTTCAGGACGCCGGTGCCCCGCAGAGCCTGGAGGTGAGCCCGCGGCCGCCGCATCCCTCTGATGCTTCGAGCTGGCAGTGCAGAAATGAAAACTTATCCCTCATGTTCTTCCCGTTCTTTCACCTGGGAGGGAAGCAGATTTCCGACTGATGGGAGCACGACCCGTCCACTTTTTAAGCGGAGTCCAGTGCTGAAAGCAAAGAGAGAAATTTGATGTCCCCCAGACAAACTTGTGGGTCTTCCACACATGGCCCGTGGCTTGGAAGACAGGATGCTGGGGATGAAATGGCTCTCTCCCATCTGCAATTTCGGGAGATGCTAGAAGCAACTGCTCAGGAAGGTGTCTTTCAGAGTCTCTGTCCCTGTCCCATCTTCCAAAGACAGGGACAGGACCACTTTTCAGTGATGGGATCAGTGTCTCCCTGGCTCCCGGCACCACATCCATGCCCTTCAGCCTGTCGATGAGCTGAAGTGGATAGGAGTTTGTACAGGTTTTGATGGTGCCTTGCTGTGAGGGACAAAAGGCTACCTTCTGGCTCTGGAGGGAATGTCCAGTCAAGGTAGCTGCTTTCAGTTTTCACAAATGTCGGCTGAAGAAGAGCAGAGTTTGATTTATTTTTTTTAATTATTATATTTCATTAGCAAATTGTCGCACAATGCCCAGTACTCCTCATAAGGAACCTCACAGAGAGACGTGTTTCCGTGCCAGCCTGGAGAGGGGTTTGGGCAAGGGCGGTGGTTTTCCAGCTGTTATTGTAGTTCCTGGATTTGCCTGACCTGCAGCCCAGATTCTGCCCTTGTAAGCCCACTATATTACTGTCCAAAGCACTGGTTTAAAAACCAATATTAATCGTTGTCACAGAAACTGTTGCAGGCCTCAATTAATATCTATTATGTTTCTATAAGGGCTTAATTCAGGCAATTATTAGATCGGCAAACTGTGACTGGTTTCCAAAAGTATTGGTTAATGTTCCCTATGGAGAGCTGGCAAAAAAACCCCCTTGTATCTTCTCTCTGTCAGATGCTACCCAAAACCTTGAGATTGAGAGGTGAGGCTGACTTTGGAGACTGCCAAAAAGAAAAAGCCAGAAACCTGATCTAGGAGACCGCTCCAAAAGGAAGATGAGATGAGCAGGGGACATGAGGTCTGTCTCGTGACCTGGCATATGTGCCCTGGCCTTGGGGACAGGGGAGGTACCTGGATCTGGGAAAAAAGTCCCAGATGGGGAGAACTGCTGGTTTCAAGCTGTGCATTCTGCATCAGGAAGGCAATGGGATGAGACTGTGGCACCATGGAGGGAGAAGGGTCAGAAACAGGAGGCTGTGGGGTCTCTGAGCAGGCTCAGCTATTTATCTGGCTGTTTAAAAATGGGAGATTGGTATTTACTTAGGGCCTGATGGCAGAAGGGGCAAAGCTCCCCCTCTTGCTGTGGGCCACTGGGGTTGGTGGGTATTAGGCTGTGCCAAAGCTGGGCATTTGCTCTTGGCTGGGGAACAGTCTCTACCAGCTGGTATTAAAGTTCGTGCTGAGGCTGTTGGAAAAACCCTCTATTGTCAACAGTCAGCTGAAATAGGCTGGGGTTTCGGACGGCTGGAGAAGGAATATTTCTGAGGCCAGTCTGCCACACTTCCCTTCCTCTTCTTTGTGTGCTGCTCCCCCTCACCAGCACCCCTGCCCTCCTCCCACCTCACCTCTGAATATTAATGCCTCTGGCAGATTGGATAATAATGTGACTGGGAATTGAATGAAGCTGGTTATTAGCTCTGGGCTTCCTTGGGGCATTTAAGGGAGTCCACAGGCTGATCCTGGAAGCTTGGCAGCCCAAGGGACTGGGCCAGACTCAGTAAAGACGGGGGGTCAGTTCTGTGGGAAAGGATTTGCTTGAATCCTCATCTCCCCCTGACCCCAGAGAGGACAGGTACAGCAGCCTAGCCAGAGTAATTCCTCTGGGATGATTAGCAATAGATCTGTTGGGTTTCAGCAAAAAAAAATATTAAATATTACAAGTTTTTTTTTTCAGGAAAGACCTATGAGATCTAGCTGGGCAGAAGCTAAGAAACATTTCTGTTACTAGGCTTTAAAAAGAGGTGGGGAGCAAGGGAGGTCCCTCTCTTCTCTTCCCGTCAGTGTCAGAGTATTACCAAGCAGATTCAGGAAAAGAGCCAATCCTCTACCCCTAAACAGGAAATTTACCACTTATTTGCAGGGTGTAGGTTCATCTTTGGAACACTCATTTCTGAAGAGCTGAACCTTATGATCTCTCTCCTCAGGAGACTCCTAGCTTTTCTATACGTAGATCTCTGGATGCTTTAACAAGAAGGGAAATATCCCTGTTGAGCAGAGGAGAAATTGAGCTCTGGCAGAATTTCCTGATCTGAGTCAGAAATACAGCCTCTGTCCCTTGACCCTCAATCTGATGCTCTTTGCTATCTCCTAAACCACAGCTCCACCAGAAAATAAACATTTACACTCTTTTGAATAGTGCAAAAGAGGAGGGAAATCAGAGCTGGATTTGCAGTAACTGATATTAATTTTGTCCCTCTGATTTTTCAACTATTCAGAATGTTCTGAGATGCATTAATGGGACTGCAGTTACCGGGGATCTTAGCAGATCCCCATCTCAGTGGAGCTGGGTCCTGCATGCACTAAATTAACCCCTAAAAATCACCATCAGAGATCACAGATCACTGTGAACGAGGCACCTGTTTGTGCCCCTATCAAACAAGTTCACAATCCCAAATCTGAGAGCCTAAGAAATACTTCTGTTGGGAGGATATAGCACATATATCACTCTGAATCACATAGCACTGATCCTACAGGCTATTCTTTTCAAATACCTACATTAAATTGCTCCTTGGGGAGCTTCAGTGGTGTGGTACAGGCTGGAATGCTCAGCACCTGCCAAGCTCTCTGCAAAAACTGAAAAAGTACAAAGATGGAATGAAACAAATGACTAGAGGTTCACAGTTACTTCTACCTCTCTCTCTCTCTTTCCATTCCGTCTTCCCCTCAACCTTATTTAAAACAGAAGCAGCCTTCCCACCACCCATTGCCTTTTCTCTCCTTTGCAATGCTGCCATTTATATGAGTCTAATTTTCTTTTTAAAAAGCTGATTATAAATGACCATTGTGAAACATGAGGATTTAACGGTAAATCAAGTTGACCTGTCTGTGTGTGGACATTTTTATTTACTCCTTTTTTTGAAAAGCAAATAAACATAGACTCCCTCCCACATAAAGCAGCTCCCCACTTAGATTTGAACACAGTTTAAAAGAAATCTCTTTTGTTTTAGCCATTTTTATTTCCTGTTTGTTTCTGAGCTTAGACTTGACAATGAAAACCACATGAAATTCCCTGTTTGTTCCATCAGTTTTATTTTTGGTGCCACAATATCCCAACTTCCAGTTCTGTGAGTTGGGTTTGGGTTTTTTCTGTTTGCATTTATTTCAAGGCTGTTGTTTTTAAAAAGTAAATGCATGGAGGTTTTCTTCCAAAATAAAATAAATAAGACTTTTTCGAGGACTGGATGTACAAGGATAATTTAAAAAAAATTAGATCGTTAAGGTAAATTAATCGAGCTTTAATGGTCAGCCTTCCTATGAATCCATACCTAAGCAGAGAGAAATACCAAAGCGATAAAAAATATGGACTTTCTTATCCCATTTAAAAGGGTTTCACAGCTTACTTTGTCTTGGGTGAATTTTAATAACAGTGCCCCAGTGCCTGAGCTCAGCTATGCCCGAGTCACAGACCAGGGTGGGAGGCTGGAAAGCCGTTCCCTGGCCCTGGAGCTGTAGCAGAGGTTGTTCTTTGGGTGACAGGGTCTGGGCAGGCAGAGGCATTTTTGTCTCTACAGCCTTGTCCCCGGAGCAGGCTCGTCCGTGGACGGGACGTGGTGTGACCCAGGCAGCAGCGTTGTGAGATGGCTCACATCCTTCTGCTCCATGCCTTTTCTCTCCGAGCCGCTTTGATGGGATCGCCCGAGGGCCAGACTGGCTGAGTAATTAGGGCTCTGCAGCTTCCTCTCCTACCCACCCAAACTGCCTACCTCCCAGGGCTCCGCATGGGATGCGGCCTCGAGCAGATGGAAAAACTGAGGATTTGGCGAGGGAAAGGGGAGGGGTGGGGGGGAAATTAAAAAAAAAAAAAAAAAAAAAAAAGAAGCAGACTTTGTATACAGTTCTTAGTCAGTACACTCTCACATTTCAGGATTCCTAAAGTGAAACCTCTTGGTTTTGCTTTAGCAGCGACTATTGTGCCCTGGATTTAGGGACCTGAGACATTTTGCCACGGCCTCGAGTGGGGCTTCTGGGCGAGAGGCTCCGGGAGAAGGGCTGCTAGCCCTCTCTGCTCACCCACCGGCCTTCCTCCTCCTCGTCCCCGAGCCGCGCAGCGTTCGCGGCCGGTGTACGGCAGAAAAGCCGGGCGATCCGCGGGCCCGATCCTGCCGGCACAGGCCTCGTGCGAGGCACTGCGGGATCGGCCCCGGCAGTGTTTGCTAATTGCCTCCCTCGGCCCCTTCAAACAGTGTCTGGGTAAACAGGCTGACCTTCGGGGCATGTTGCAAGGTCCATAAAGAGGGAGTGTGGAGAGGGAGCAAGCTCCAGCATCCCTCCCGGAGCCACCCTCCTCCTGCCCCTACCCTACCAGCTGCAGTATAGCAAGGAAGAGGGATACTGTAAGCTGAGATCATCCACTTGTTTTATTCACTGCAGTCTTCATTCTGCAAGGATCTCCTTGCCAGAGAGCTTTAAACAAAATTTAAATACAAACTACTTGGGGGTAAAAAAAAGAAAATCGTCAGGAAACTTTACAGCCAAGCACAGCAGACATCAACTCTCTCCAACACTGCCGGTTTGCACTGAGACAACACATCCCTTGGAGCAAGCCAGCAATTTCTGGGCTCTTGTTTCCTTAACCAACAGAGCTGTACATTGGCCATGGTTGTTGGTGGGGCCATCACAGAATTTCTGGCAGTTACCCCTTTTCCCTTTGCAGCTCTGCAACCCACTGAACTCTGACAGGTTGTTTTTTAAAAAACAATCTAGTACCACCCCTCCCCCGAAAAAAGCTTCTTTCTAGCTGCTGGTTTTGCTGAGTTCTGTCATAGAACAAATGTTTATGATCTAGTTGAAGTTCTCCAGAAAGGATTTCCAGAAGTGGTGTTGGATGGCAGACACTGGCAGCCCTACAGTGCATGGAGGTCAGACAGCCATAGTGGTGTGACATGCTGGTGTCAGGGCATCCATCCCAACCTTCAATCACTTGTATTACCCACTTGATGACAAACTTTCTTGAGCGTGTTTACTAATTGTGAGAATCATTTACTTCTTCGATAACATCTGATTTAGCCACTGCCCTTCATCTGCATAAAAATCTCCTAACAGCAGCTGGAGCCACAGAGCTATCTGGGCCTCCCTAAAATGAGCCAACTTTACAGCCACAGAGATACAGAAATGACCCAGCCCCGCTTCTGCAAGCACAGCCCCCATAGGAATCAGGCCAGTTTCTTTGACTGCCAGAATAATTAGTCAAATTTATACAATTGCCCAACTAAATACAGCAACACATACCAATCTGCTGATGCCAGACCCTGGTGGCCTTTGCTGCTGCACGAGCAGCGTGTGTTCGGCTGAGCTGCAGACAGGCTGCCTGCACCTCTCATTCCTAACCAGGATCCTGGCTTGCAACTGTCTCATCTTGCTTCTGGCTCCACAAGAGCAGATCCCAATCCCTTGTACACTGTGGCTGTGCAACTATTTCTCTCATGCAGATGCAGGCAGATCCCTCAGTAGTGGCACAAGTTGCTTTGCAGCCAGGTTGAAGGGGCTACAGGAGTGGGCAAGGGCAGGTGGCGATGAACAGAGTCAGTATGTTCTAGCCAGGTCAGTGCTGGCACTCCACTTCAGCAGATCTTTCATTTCAGTTGCAAGATTTTCTCAGACAGAGTTTCTTACTGAAATCAGCCTTTTTTCTCCTTTCCCAAAAACAAAGGGATTAATTTCCCTAAAGGACTTTTCTTCTGCTATAACTGCAGACTGTGCTCTCACTCCTAGCACTCCTGCATGGTGGATCTACACCATGCCCGCAACTTTTTGCAATTGAAAGTTGATTGGGCAATACTGAGTTTTTGCTGATTTATTTTGTTCCAGATGCCTAACAAACAAAGTAAGCCATAACAAAGCATAGCCTTATTAATATAACTGCACAGACTGTCAGAATGAAAATCCCAGTCCTGGTTGATAATATCCAAGGTGCCAAACGCCCCACTGAGGCATAGCGTCCAAGGGACACTGGAAACATGGACGGACACAGTGAGACCTGAAGCACAATGCTCACAAGAATGCAAGAACTATGAATGTTTCATTTAGAGGAAAAAAAACATCTTTGTAGAAAGTCTGGCAGGGCTTTTCTTTTGTGCTAAGATTAGCAATTTGTTTCCAAATTTTGTGTGCCATTTCAGAAACCATCCAGGTATGCTAAGGGTAGCACTGAGGTCCATGATACTATTATAAAGAACTTGCTTTGAGCCAGGCACATTACCCTGCCTTTGCAGAAGCCAGTGCTTCAGCTAGGCAGGGTCTGCAGCAGTCTGGGGGATTGCAGACACACCTGTTGTGGGGAATGATGCACTCTGTGGGGGGCATGGTGACATCAGGGCGCTTCCACAGCACAGGGGCACAGTGCAGCCTGTCAAATAAGCGAACAGGACACATTCCATTGTGGGCTTTTTTTGCTGTGGACATGGGTATGGAGCTGTCAATCCTTGGGACATTTCCATTGTGATAATCCTCTTGAATACAGGCAGTTTATTAACCCTCTGCCACCCAGAGCAGAGGTTTCAGCCATTATCCTCCTCTGCAGCTGGAGGTTCATGTCAATGTGAAGGAAGCAAGTGGCCTGATCCCATCTTGCAGGCTGCCTCCAGCCCCCAGGAAATGCATTAGGCAGTGTCCAGAATGGTTGGGCATTTTCCTAGCACCTCTTATCTGAGGATCTGAAAGCACTTAAAAGAATTTTGCTTCATTACCTCCACCAGCTCAGATATGCTCATTAACATGATTTCTGAGATGAAGGATACAATCCCAGAACAGTCAAATAATTTTACCTACATCGTAAGACAAGTCAGTGGCAGCACCTTACATCCTCACCCTCTTCAAACCTCTCATTATTAGGAACTTAGAGCCACGCACAAAAATAAATAACCTGGACCCCCTCGTCAGAGAGCTGCCAGCTCTCCAGTCCTTGCTGCCAGCTGTGGCCAGGAAGCCTGGCAGCAAGAGCCTGGGCTACTGCAGTTCCATGGCACCATGCACAGCTCTCAGTGCTCTGTGGCCCAGTCCATGTGTGGGGCAGTGCCAGAAAACTTGCTCTGACAACAAAGCCACTAAGTGCCTCAGGGAGCTTTGGCAATTCCTACTGATGAGAGGAATAAAACTCCTAAACCGTGTTCTTCAAAGCAGAACACACCACTACCAAGCCACCCTCAGGAGCTCAGGGGTTAGTGCCCAGCTGTAGGGACTAAATCGAGAAATAAAGTTTATTATAACCTGTGACTCAGCCCTTGCTGGAGGTCAATGATCCACTTCTGAGTGTGCACCCGAAACCACTGCTAAGGCAGCCTGAGGCTGTGCACAGCCTGATGTTTTTGGAGGCAGGCAGCTTGCTCTCCTGTCCCATAATGGCCCTGCGCTCCGGGTCACCAGTTGGCTGCTGCTGTTTATCTTCCAGTGATTAATGGTTGCTCTTGGTTCCTGCTGCAATTCCATTAAGATTAGAGATTTAAAGCTACACTGAGATGTTTAGCAGTGAGTGACCTTGGTCTCCCTATAGTTATATTTCTATAGTCTCAAGGAAACAAATATTAACTCATTTTGCACCCCATCCTTCTTGCTTTCTAGCAGTGGGGAAAGAGCCCCTCACAGGCAGCACTTGTGTTGGTCAGCAAAGAGAATCGGACTCTTGGTTGCTGCACGATTCATGTGCTGTGCTCATGTGGTACTTTTAATTCCAGGCCACAGGCACTCTGATGGCACCATTGCCTGAACAAACACATGTATGCAGAGAACAAAATGCTCTTCCTTGCGATAATGGGCACACTCTCAATCACTTCCTCTTTTACAAGGAGTAGAGGGAGAGGCAGGGCCTGTTCCACCTTGTCTCAGCACCTCACCGAGACCAAAGTACAGAGGAAGATCATCTTCCTGAAAATGTACGTTTAAATAGAAGCCCAAATGTTTGTCTCTCCTAAAAGTAAGCCAGAACACAGGGAACGTGAGCATGGGAGGAGTGAAGCAATCAGCAGTAGTTTGACTTCTACGATTGATGGAGCAGGCAGAGACAGCTCTGACGCTAGGAATCCAGTGTAACATCATATCTTCACCTCAGGGGATGCAAGAATGAAAGGACACTTCCCCCCAAATGATGGCAGAGCACCTTTCAGCCTGAGGGGTAACCCTGAACTCTTTGTGGAGATCAGCAATTCCAAGCAGAAGATTCAGCTACTCTGGCCCAGGCTGGAAGCGGGAAACTCACAGATCCACAGGGTTGTGCTGATCTGCTTAGAGATCTGCTTAGAGAGAGGCCAGCTTAGGGCTTCCCTCCTGTCCCTGGGTCATCAGTGGTCATTGTGCTGCTTTCTTGGAACCTGAAGCATCAGGACCTCGCTGAAGCACCCCTGCATGCCCATGGGAAGTCAAATAACATCAAAACAATGCAAGAGATAGCTTTTCACTTCCAGATCAACCTGCCAAAACAGGTCCAGCAAGAAGCCTGCTCCCCAATGGCAGTGCAGAGAGCTGAGCAGCACACACTAGTCAGTCTCTAGGCAGCTCTCATGGGCAAGACCCACATCACAAAAGCCACCCCTATAATTAGCTGTACTTTGCTTGAAGTCAGCCTCTATGTTTCCTTCCCACCCCTTCAAAGAAAAAAATACCCAAGCAAAATCCTCTTTGCTTCCAGGTGATGGAGCAGTGTGTTACAGAGAAGCGGGAGACAGGTCACAGGGACCCTTGTTTCTGTTTTCAGGTAAACAAGGTTGCCCTCCTCCCGCAGGAGTGTCCTCCTTCTACTGCCTAAATGTCCCTGGCTTGAGCAGTCAGGAGCTGACACAGAAATAGAAAGGGGGTACATTTGAAAAGAGAAAAGGCCTAGAGCCAGGACTGCTCTTCCCCCGCCCTCCGCTATGCCCATGAAGAAGGGATGGCAATTCCCTGTCTGGCTGAAGGGTCTTGTACAGGTGGCGACAGCATGTTCACATGGGCACCAAGGAGAGGACGCACACGGGCAGTGACTGGAAGAAGAGATGTGCTTGTTACAGGTTTGGGAACCTTTATCTCAGGGGCAATAACACATCAATGGAAGGAGTTACGGATGCTGGAGCAGACTGGGAGCCATGGCTAGTTTTACAAAACTGAAGCCTCTGAGAAGCCTGGCTGCATATTGCTAGTATAGGAGCTGTCCCTAAAGAAACTGTTATTTTATGTTAAAAGAAAATGAAATGAAGAGTCAGATGAAGATGGTAAATTTGATTTTATCTAAAAATACTTCTGAGTTGCCAATTTCACTGATTCCTTGAGACTGGGCAAACAACTTAGTAGAAATGCCATGAAGGTTTATCATTGACTTTTTTAATGTCTCTGCCTACAGCAAGATCTAGCCAAAGTGGATGAAAGCACCTTTTTTAAATCCAAAAGGGCTGTATAATCTAGAAGAATACCTTACTGCCTTTTGTGTCAGTAGTATGGGGTTGCCTTTGGGTAAATACATTGGTACAGAGCTCACGTGCTGTCACCATTGCAGACTTTTCCTGCTTTTATAATCATGCTGAGTAGATCCCTCTCTCCCCTTGATTTTGCTTCTCCATGACCTGCTCAGAGCAAACTGAGATGGCATTCCTTGATGCCACCACATGTGGCACATGCAGTAGGTTATGCAATTACATATATACATACATCATCTTCTCTCTGAAATCTTTCTGCTTTTAAATTCAGTTCACAAAGAAAACTTGTGCTCAGCCACAAGTCCTAGTTTAAACTTGAATACTGGCCACCCTTCATAACCAGTTTTAATCTAAGTGCCCACTGTATCTCTGAGGCAGGCTAAGCATGCTATGTTGTGTCCTACAGCTTGGATGAACTTTGTAACCGCTGCATTGGTGCAGCCCAGGGTGGGGCATAAATTTTCAATACCAGGACCAGGTTTTCCTGAGCCTTGTACCTTGTGTTGTCATTTAAGCCTATGGAACCTTGCCTATGTAAGATATTCCCCCCTGGTTTTCCTGTCTTCATTCTAGTTTGTACAGATGAAAGTAATGCAAGATGTGGAAAAAAGAGCAAACAGGACTCTGCACAGGAGGACACTGTCCTTGAGTTACAGCAAGGCAAGGATCTGAATTCCTCCTTAAATTGTCCAGTACAGTGTCAAAGCTCTAGAAGAGAGGAAATTGTGCTTGACAGATGCAATCATATGCAAATGGCTGTAGAAGAGGGGAAATTATCATCTACAAACATTGGGCAGAAATTCCATCTGCTGCAGACTCAAGAAGGGCTCTTAATAAATTCTGAGACAGCAAAGTGACACACATCTTAATCAAGACTTAATCCGTGGAATTAATTCACTGCGCGTTTCTGCATAATTCTGAGAGTAATGCTAAAAGCCATGGCAATATCAGCAGCAGATGGACTCCCCTACTCCATGCAAAGGTATTAAAGAAAACACAGCCCCTGTCACATCACTTCATGTATGTACACACTGCAGAATGCAACAGGGCTGTGCCTGGCTGCTGGCAGGAGCTTAACACAGCCAGCAGACATCAAAGGTCAGGCCTGCCACAAAGTGGAAATGAAAACCAGCCTCATGGCAAAGCCAGAGTCCTGCCACTTCTCTCCCACAGGAAAGGAGAATCCCAGAGCAAGGCAAAGGTCTGGGAAACCAGAACCAGGTCCTGGTTTGTTATGTGCTGCTTCCAGAGAGCACTGACTGAGGTCGGTGTTGAGACTGTCCCACCAGTACCTGGGAGAGGCAGTTAATGGAGGTCAAGCCAAGTGAAGAGCAAGGGAAACTGCAGGAGTTTTGTGAGCGAGATCTGCTGCAGAAGCCAGCTAGATAACCATTAGAAATGGCTCCTTTTTCTCTCATCACAGCCTGGAAAGTACACTGCAGGTATGGGGATCAGCCCTGGGCCCTGGCAGCAGCCTTGTGCAAATTGACTAAAGGAGGCTTTAGACAGCTCTGAAAATACATTCTTAGTCACTGTCATCCATGTCCAAATGAGGTGCAACAGCTATGTGATTAATCTCTTGTTTACATGTCTAAAAACTAACACAGTCCAGACTGTCTTCAGCACGTTCCTCCCTGACACGCATGGATTTGAGGGGCTGGACAACCCTTCACCACCCAGGAACCAGCCTTCACAACCGATCTCCACCTAAAGTTTGGAAGTTCCAAACCCCTGGTCCAAACTTCCCTAAATCCAGGGGTCCCAGATCCTGGCACAATGTACGAGTTGTGTCTTAGAGGAAAAGGATCCCTGTCTGGGAAGGTGAGCTATCAGCTGGGAGTGGCTAAAGTTTCAGAAGCTGCTGTGGTCCCCTAAAATTGATCCAGCCTTCATAAACTGTGCACCAGTGGCACATCCTGCATTTTGCTGGGTTATGATCCAAAATTCAGATTAGGGGCTAACATAGGGCCAGCTCAACTTTCTAAAGAGATGTAGCCAGGCTTGGAACACTTGCTGCCTCATGCCTGCCTCTTCATGAGCATCCAATGTGGTCCAGAACTAAGTGGTGCTCTCAGCTGAGCTCCTTTAGGAAATACAGGTGGAGGATGCAAGCTCCATAAAGAAGTGAATGATGAAAAGCATTGATCTTGGGACAGAGAGGTGTGGAAAGAGGTGGCAGAAGAGTCACAGAGGTTCCTGCAGTCATGGGGAGCAGCACTGACAGATTCCCAGTTGGGATGCTTTCAGCCAGGGAAGATGGCTCACCAGCGCAGGCCAGTCTCTTGAGGGGACATGGGGAGCCTCCAGTCAGGATGATCTCGGGCTGGAAGCAAGCTCCTGCTACAGCCAGGACCACTCATTTCCAGGCACCTAAGCAGGTGAAATTTGATTCCCATGTTAATTCAGGTTCCAGAGGTCCTTATGTACCCCAAAGGAGTCCACTTGCACTGCCTGGGTCTCTGCTTGTAGCAGTGACTGTGCAGGCAGATGTGCCTTCTTATCAGTGCCAGGCACAGGAATGCTTTTCTTTTGGGATGTGTGCATGTAGTGCTCTCTGAACAGCTTTACTTAGGCTTGGCCAGCTTGTGGAGAAGCAAGGGAGAAAGAGGAGGGGAGCTGGGCAGGGAGGATAGGAGAGGTGGGATGACTGGGGAAGGTGCTAACAGCTCTTGGCTGGCCCAGAACCACTTCCTCAGATCTCCATTACACAGCATGCTCCCGGCGTTGCTATTTCAGTCTGAATGTCACCTATAAATTGGAGGCTCTTTCTCTGAAGGCTGCAAATAGAAGTGTCACTAGATGATTTTTGATTGATAGGGAAGCTCAGCTGAAAGCCCAGTATGTCCATTTTCCAGCCAAGAAACTCAAAGGTGTTCAAGGATCACACAGGGATCCTTTCCTTTTCCTAGACCTTTCCTCAAGGCAAGTCCCTGCTGGAGGTGGTGAGGAGAGGTCACACACACATTGATCTCTCTGATCACCCTGTGACTACTGTTTTTCAGATTCGTCCTTCTCCACCACCCATCCCTGCCCCATGGATTTCAACCTGCTGGCAGACGCGGAGGCTCGCAGCCCAGCCTTGTCTCTCTCGGACTCTGGAACTCCTCAACATGAGCACAGCTGCAAAGGGCAGGACCACAGCGGTGAGTGCAAGGCTCAAGATAGAAGAAAAACCCTGACCCATCCTTGCTTGTGGATCTGGGTAGCCAGTGGCTTGCATTGCTCTCAGAGGGACAGTTTCCCTTTGTACTGGGAGCCAGAAAAATGCCATAGCAGCATGGCTGTGCCAACAAGCAGAGGAAAGGCATAAATGTCCATATTGCAATGACAGCTATTGGAAGGGTGAGAACATCATCCCAGTGGTGGGGTCCTCTGGCCCTGGCTGCAGGAAGCCGCTGCTCACAAGGGTACAGTCCATGGCAGGCCAGAGCCAGGCAAGTCAGGTCACAACCAAGATTTTATTGTATTTGCCTAAACAGGATCCCCAGAGCAGGAAAGCTCTCCCCATAACATAGGAAATATCCAAGGCGCAGAAGGCTACACCTAATTTTAAACTGATTTTTTTTTTTTTAAACCTCTGTTTAAATTGTTAGGGTTTAAAATTTCCATGGTAAAGGTAAACCTTAAGCTGAACTTTCCAGGTTCATGCATTAAGATGAAAGGGAAGCACTGTCCTGCTCTTTAACTGAAAAAGTCTTCTCACCTCTGCCTCGCTGCTCTCTCACAGAGGTGCCTCTGACCATTCCCAAAGGCTGAACCAACCCCAAGCCTGCTGAATTCTTTATCAGGCTCTGAATAAGCAACATCACCATTCACACCTGTTCAGAGGAATGCTATGGTTTGCTCTGGATTTTACATCTGTCTGGTTACCACTCCATCCCTTGTTATTCTGGATGTGTCAAGATGCAAAACTGCTTCTGCCAGTGCCAGCATGAGAGAGTGAGGGCTGGGGACAGCCCGCTGCTCTCCGTGTAAAGCCTCCAGGCTCACCCGCATGCAAAAGCTAATAAGGATAATGATGCAGATTAAAATTCCCCAGAGAAAGTATCGTGAAGGGAGTTACGCTGGGATAACTAGAGTCAGAGATCCACCCGACAAATTCCCCACTGCACACGTACCTTAGCTGGGCACATCCCCAAGCTCAGTTGCTCCTCGCCAGCTGCTTTGGATGCATGGCAGTGTCTCCGTTTAAGTGGCCTTCCCTATTGAGCCCACCCTGGCATGCTGTAGAAGTGCCAAATTAGGCACTGACTTTTCTTTCCATTAGGCGTGAGCAGCTAATTCCAGCTATGGCCACAGTCATTTCACTGAGTGGGCGAACAAGTACAGGATATATTCCACTACCTATTTTGGGGTGACAATAAGCGTTGGATGCCTGGCTACATCACTCCCCACCGTCTTAAGCAGTCTAGAAATAAAATGGTTCTGGGAGGTGATTTGCCAGCATTACCTGTGTGCAGATCCTGGCAGCTTGTGCCTTTTCAGCAGAGGCTGATGGCAGCCATGCATCAGCAGTGTCAGGCAGAATAGGGCTGGCTACCAAGGCCTGCCTGGAACAGGGGCAGAACTGCACTTCCGACACTTCTTGACTCCCCTCAAGAGAGCTGCCTCCCTACTTCTCCTTGGCCCTGTTTCATTGATCCACACAAGTAAGAGATCCTGAGGAAGCGAACACAAACCTTGCTTATCTACGCTCAGCATTCCGGGATCACAGGTGTCCTCTACTTGTATGGCATGGTTAGTGACACCCCCTTCTGTTAGGTTTCATCAGGCATCACAGGTCAAGGGAGAGCAAGGATGAGGAGTGAGGGAGGTAAAGAACTGCCCCACATCTCCCCACACTGTGCTCCTCAGCATGGATTCAAGGCACCCACATTCTTTCTCTGGGCTCATTTCTTTCCCTGTATTGCCACGGTTTGGGTCCCCACTGCAATCAGTCAAAACTCTGCACCTTTTTCAGAGGACACTTATTCCCTGCTTATAGAAGAAGCAGAAAAGAGGTGACACACAGAAAGAAACATAGCTAGCAGGTATGGAAACAAAGAGAACACCAAGATGAACTGCAGAGATTTTTCAAGGCTCAGAGCTGGGATTCCTACTTCTCCTGAGACTTAAGATTTATGGAAAGTAGGTACACCAGAGGGTGTTGAGAAGTCAAATACCAAACAAGATACACTGTGATCTCTTTCACCCAGATGTAGCCCATAAACCAGTGGTACCTTCATTCCATTTTCTTTCCTTCTTGGTATAATTTCTTCCTGAGTGAAGAAGGGCAGTCCTGGGCAGGAGTTCCCAATAAGGGCATAGCCTCCACCTTCACAGCAACCCCTTTGGAAATGAATATTTGTCAGGGACTTTGGTGAGAGCACATCCCCTGTATGCATCAGGCTCCTAATTAACCCAGGTTCAGCAGATGAACAAACAAACCAAATGTTGCCTATTCATCTGTATTTAGCCATTCCTAATAACTAGCTCAGATGGGTGGCATCACTCCCCATTGACTGTCTTTTGGAGATGAATAGTGCAGGAACCTCCTGTATCCAATACTGGTTTAGAGCACTGAGCTAGAGAAATCAGATTAATCTTCTTGGCAAGAACCACTATAGAAACCAACATTAAGAGCATGCTTCCAAGAGTTCTGCTGAATATGGGATCCACAAACAAAGATGCTCATGAAAAAAAGAATACCACAGGACCACAACCAAGCTCTTTCATTCCACTTTTCAACTCCTATGGCTTTGTTTCAAGAGTGTGCTGGAAAAATTCTTGTACAAGTACACCCTGGATGGAAACACAAACTGATCCTGATGCTGAGAACAGGACATAGCACCTTCCTGCTCAGAAGAACCAACCTATAACCTGCTGCTGTGAGCAATGGCCATCTCACTGTCCTTGCATTTACACTCCTGCTGATGGATAGCATCAGATGTGCTACAGAAGCAGAGGTGGCTGGCAGGGAACAAGCCACTGACCACACCCAGGGTTTCCTCTCTGGAAAGTGAGCACTTCTGGAAATGCTCTCTGCAACTCCAGCATTGCTTCCTTTGAAAAAAGGCAAGTAGAAGGACAGTTTTCCAGGAACAGCAGGAAAATATTTCTGAATTAACAGGCTGTCATAGGAAGAGGGTAGTGGCACCAGGTACCTGAGACAGGAGCATCTTCCAGGTCTGAGGCCCCTAAAGCACCTACTGTTGTCTCAGCACTGCCCTGCAGCAGTCTCTGTGGGGACTCAGATTCTTTGAGGCCTCTCGCATGCCCTATAAAAATGAAATGGAAGAGACAGAGCCTATTATTCCAGAGCACATCTTTTTGACTTGTGGAATCCCTTTTTTCACTGACTCAACTGTATTCCAGGCTGCTGTCTCCTTGCCTCCCTACTCATTAAGGGGCTGTACCACCTTCATGCTGAGATTTTTCTGGACTTTGAAGCCTTTTGAACTAGCTTCTACTCAGAGAACTAAAAATTTTCCCAAATTTTCCCAAACAAAAATTTCAATTTTAGCAGAGTGATGCCAGGATTTTTTTAAAGGTTCTTCTTCCAAGTGGAACAGTTTGGGAAAATTTGGAAAAATTTTTATTTAGTATAGCTGACTATTTCCCACTGTAAAAGAACACCTTCTCTCTCTGCTGAAGACCTGATTTTCATTTGGAAATGCTTCACCTGGCTTCTAGATCAGAAAAAGGAGTTGAACATCAGAAATTATTTATTTTCATTGGAATAATTTTCCTCTATGGTGACTTGTCTTGATTCCCAGCAGAATTAAACGCAAGCTATAGCTTTCTTCCATCATAAAAGTGCCACATTTGAGTAGTTGGGCACTGTATGGAGGACAACTAAAGGGAAGATATTTATATTTGCATTCTGCCCTATTTGCATTTTGCCTGCTTGTATTTGCACAGCCCCCAAAAAGGCTGTGGCACAGGGAAGCAGCTGGCTGCCCACCTCCACCCACAGCAGCCAAAAGCTCAGCATTTAGACATGGACTTGATGCCCAGAAGGAGGCTGAGCTGTACATTTCAGTGAGATATCAGTGTGAACACTAGAGACTTTTGAGACTTCAATGGGCAATGAAACAAAAGACACTGCCTCCAGGAGAAGGATCTGTGGATAGGAGAGGGGGCAGGGGCAGAAGGACAGGGAGATGCTGGACTACTTCATGGTAAGGTCTAAGAGAGGCCTTTCCCTGCTTTTTAAAAACCAAAACACATGCAGCTAAATAAGAATGTAAAGGGGCAAGAAGAGCAATGAAAATTTTTGGTCCTCACGTCTAATTAATTGAAGAGCCTCAGCTTGCTATAAATTTGCAATTTGCCTCTTCCCATCCCTTGTCCATGAGGGATATGTGACTGGATCTTTTGCCGTGTCCTAAGTGTCAATTTCTGTTTAGTTTTTCTAAAGGACACTTTAGGCAGAGAGTTTTAAGCAGAGTAAGAACCTTCTGATCTGGATAAATTCTGCCACTATCTCCCATGTGACCTGTAAATGAAACCCAAATATTGGAAGTTTGGAAAATCTTAATCTGGTCACTTGTAAACTATCATCTGTTATGGCGGTTAAACAAAGTCACGCTGTGCTGCATGAAGGGGGTATTGGTTTTTATGCTGGGTGGATGCCTGCTTGCAAGGACAAGGGAGGGAGATGGGGCCACTCCTGGTGGCTGCAGTGGAAGGGGACCTCACTGAGCATGCACTGGTTGCCCCAAGGATAGGCTCCCCAAGTGCATCCAAGCCCTCAGGTTAACTCAGGGGATCTCTCCATCTTTCTCACACAGACACTGAGAAGTCCCAGCAGAACCAGACGGACGACTCCAACCCTGAAGACGGCTCGCTCAAAAAGAAGCAGCGGAGGCAGAGGACGCACTTCACCAGCCAGCAGCTCCAAGAGCTGGAAGCCACTTTCCAGAGAAACCGTTATCCAGACATGAGCACCAGGGAGGAGATTGCAGTCTGGACCAACTTGACAGAGGCACGAGTCCGGGTAGGACTGCAGCCCTTCCACCTTCCTCGGCCTGAGCTTGTGGGGAAGAAGCCTGCTGTGATACAGGACCAAGCTGTCCCCAAACCAAGGAAGGAATTAGGAGCACTAGAAAATTTCCCTGTCTTGGAAACACTTCACTAGGGTCTGCCCTTGAGATTTGACAATCCTGCCACACACATACCTCATGCTGGTGGTGCCTTCCCCATCCAGAGCCACCTTGCAAATATACAGGTAGATTCAAAGCCCAGGCTCTGCCCCACAGAGCCCCACCAGCTGGGCCTCAACTCAGCAGACCCTTTCCTTGCAGTGCCATCACTCTCCAGCCTTACCCTTGCTGGAGGGCACCCTTTTGGGCTCCCAAATCAATGTGCAGTCACAGGCATGGTGTGGCAGGGCTCCAGCTGGAGTGAGAGCTTCTCTCTGCTACTAGAAATATGAGTTAGCAGCATCATGAATAGCCTTCCAGCAGCTTCCATGCTCTAGGAAGTTATATTGTTTGAACCCCTCTAACACTAACAGATTTTCCTGTTAGAAGACAGACCTATAACATCCCACTCCAAGCCAGTCGTGAGGCAAAGTCAAAAGAAGATAAGTTATTTCCTTTGTTCAGCAGTTTTCAAGCCACATCCCATCCCTCAAATACTTTGCTTTGAAGTCATACATCCCCAATCCCTCCTCCTGGCTGTGGTCTCTTGGAAATACATCAAGTATTTTCCTCTCTTTTTTCTGTATAAAGAGCATCTGTTTGTTGATTGAGGTGGGTTATTCTGTGTGCTGTGAAATGGCAGTGGTTTGGGTTTCTGTTGGTTGACTGAGGATCACCTGGTGATTCCTGCTGGGAGATGACCCTGAAGCCCAGACATCTTGCTGCAGCTCTTTCCTGATGCTCAGCCTCCCATCTCCCTGGGAGTATTGCCACCCCTTCAACAGCTTTTGTCTTGCTGGGCAAAGACACCAGGGCAAGGCCCCTTTCAAGGTCAGCCAGAACAATTCCCATGCCCTCCCTCTCTCTCTCTTGCAGGTCTGGTTCAAAAACCGCAGAGCTAAGTGGAGGAAACGAGAGAGGAACCAACAGGCAGAACTGTGCAAGAACAGCTTTGGAGCCCAGTTCAATGGACTGATGCAGCCTTACGATGACATGTATTCCAGCTATTCCTACAACAACTGGGCCACCAAGGGGCTTGCCAGCAGTCCGCTCTCGGCCAAGAGCTTTCCATTCTTCAACTCCATGAATGTCAGTCCCCTCTCCTCCCAGCCCATGTTCTCCCCACCCAGCTCCATCACCTCAATGACCATGCCTTCATCCATGGTCCCTACTGCTGTGACCGGGGTACCAGCCCCTAGCCTCAACAACCTGGGAAATATCAATAATCTGAACAGCCCGAGCCTCAACTCTGCTGTCTCCTCCAGTGCCTGTCCTTACGCCTCAACAGCCAGCCCCTACATGTACAGGGACACGTGCAACTCCAGCCTGGCCAGCCTGCGGCTGAAGGCCAAGCAGCACGCCAACTTCACCTACCCAGCGGTGCAGACAGCAGCTTCCAACCTGAGCCCTTGCCAGTACGCCGTGGACAGGCCCGTATGAAGGGCTGCCCTCTGCCAACCAGGGACTTGACCTTAGCCTGACAAAAGGAGACCTTTAGCCCTACAACAGCGTACGTCCTGCAGAGAATGAGAGTGAACATGACAGCATAAGAGGGAGACAGGGAGAGAAAGAGAGAAAAGAACGAGCTGGCAGACGAACCTTTATGAAGATTTGTCTATTGTATGGTGAATTTTGACTGTCTTTCCCCTTCAAAACCCCTTCCCTTCTTGCCCACCAAACCTTCTCCTCCATGGTAAAATAAACCAAAAGTGTCTACTGGAAGCCCCATGGGGAAGTAGGAGCCCCAACATGCAAGGTGCCTGACCCATGGGAAGCACAACCAAGTATGTTTCAATCTGCCCTTCCAAGCCCCACAGGGGAGAGCCCCCCAGATTCCTGGGACAGCACAGGTAGCCTCACACCTCCTCTGCAGGAAATAGGCAGAGACAGGACAGCTTGAGGGGGGCTGCCAGTTGGTGCTTGGCTAAACCATATTCTCTGCACACGTGCAAGATTTCAATGAAAGACATCTTGCCCATTTATTTATCATACAGCCAGTAAGGAAGCCTTGTCTCAGTCAGTTATCATCTCTTTATAATGCATATATACATGTGGCCCTTCAGACTTGAAACCTTCAGGAGCTGGGGGTTGTAAGAATATAAAATATGTGTGTATATATATATATATATATATATATATATATATATATATACACCAATACATATAGAGACATTAAAATATGCTTTCTTGTTTTGGATGTGAAATAATCTACAAAGTAGACCTTAAAACCAAAAACCCTGTAAAGGAAGCACATCCACCGAGGCAGTGTCCTGGCTGTCATGCTTTATTGCTTCAGTCATTTTGGTCAGACACACTGCTGCCAGCATACATCCCAAACATTCCCATCTGCAACAATCAGCTCCTCCTTGCACATCTCCTTCCCTTCCCTAAATCCCATTTCCAAAAAAGATAATAAAAGTTGGCACAAACCCTTTAAGCTTCTGCTTGTGTGGTTATTGAAAGCACAAACCTGCATCAGAAGATTGTGAAATTAAGTGCCAGCAGCCCAGGTACATACTTGATCTTTCCCTTCTTCCTTTTCCACACACACTGCACCTCCACCCTGTGCTTGGTGGTTCTCTATGCTGCTCTGATGCTTGTGGAGGTCCTCTACTTGTCCCACAGAGAAGATGATGTTTGGCTGGTGGAAGCAGTACAAGCTGCTTGGCTTGTTGACTGTTTCAGGATTCAGTGGATGAAAGATATGTCCAACTATGCAAAGCAGAAGGCCAGCTCCAGCACATGGTTCTCATTATCTCCTCTGGGAGCCAGCAGGGAAAAGTCAAGACCTAGTTTAGGTCCTGATTTTTCAGCCTGAGGTTTTTCATGCAGTCATTTAAATTAACATTACTCCAGACCACAGCAGGACAGACTCAGTATCCACACAAGATAACTAGTATCATGTGGCCAGTGGCTGTGCAGCCTGGCTAGTTGGCTCAAGTTTTTCCTTCCCTTTCTGTATGGAGAAGATGGTGGGGTCTGTTTCTGCAGTCAGAGGTATTGCACCAAGTAGGATCCAGACGAGATGGCAAACCACACACCAGCTCTGAGCTGAGAGCACTTTGTACAATGGTACCTAACAACTGACACAACCATGGTGAAAACCTTAAAAACTACAGAAAACAGCAAATAACTAATTGAGCAAGTTGCCAGCAGAGTGCTCTGGGAGATGTCTCCTGTCTGACAAATGCCACGGGCCTTCCTGGTTCAGCTAAGTCAATTCAGCCTCTCACATTTAGCTTCTTCCTCACAGGGCCAGATCTTGGACATCATGCTCTCTGGTCCAGCACAAACACAGCAGGTGCTCTACAGACCTTACCCAGGACTTCTCTCTCACAGGCCCCCAATACCTGCCCAAATGTATCTTGTTGATACTGCAACCCCAACCACACGATTTTTAGCAGGATCCCACTTACTCTGGAGACCTGTTAGGCAAATAACTTTGTCGTTGGATACTTCCCAATCTGCAAATTTAGCAAGTGCACATTCTCCTCCATCATCCAGATCATTAAAGGAAGTGTTGAACAAAAACAGACTCACAACAGATGTCCCTGAATTTCACTCAACAGACCCCTTTCTTTTCAACAGTGGACTGTGGATAACTCTCTGGATATAATTACCCAGTGGGTTTTGTACCGACCCAAATCCCACCTAGATCACCCTTAAAAGCCACTTGACTGGCAGCCAATGCTCTCTGTCACCACGCCCTTACCCTGTCAGAGAGGAAAACTGAATTATTTTGACCAGATTCTGTTCTTGATGTGCCCACATAGTTCCTGTCCACATTTCCACTGTTTACACATAGTGAGATTATTTGATCCCGCTTTTTGTTTATTTGGGGTTTTGTGGTTTTGTTTTGTTTTGGTTTGTTTGTTTGTTTGGGGTTTTGTGGTTTTGTTTTGGTTTGTTTGTTTGGGTTTTTGTTTGGTTTGGTTTTGTGGGTTTTTTGGTTGTGGGGTTTTGTTTTGTTTATTTGTTTGGTTTTTGTGGGGGTGTTGGTTTTTTTGGTGGGGTTTTCTGTTTGTTTGGTGGGGTTTTCTGTTTGTGTTTTTGTTTTTCTTTGATTTTTTAATTTTTTTTTTTTTGAGGGGGGATTTAACTGCGAGCAGTTCCGGGTTTTTGGCCCTAGTCCCGATTTTGAAGAAGGGGAAATTCCGCGGGAATTCTCACAGATAATAATGACTAATTCTGGGATAGCTTTGTGCGAGGTTCACCACACCGAGTAGGTCAGAAAAAAAAACCCGTTTGCCTAAATACTGTCTTCCTTGTACTTTTCTTACTCAAGGCCAGACTTTAGCGCCCATCACCAGCACGGCCTGTGCTCCCCGCTCCCCCGCAGCTGCGTCTGAAGGCTCACACAGAGCGCACCGACGCTGGGTGTCCTCAGCAGCTGCCGTCGGTTCTTCCTGTCAGCCCAGGAGTAGCGCGGCACCGTCCGCGGCTCGTGTCCCGCTCGCACCGCGGAGGATGGTGTTCCCACTCCTCTTGCTTGGTGCGTGCTGCCAATAGAGCCCCGAAGCGCGGGGAGGGCGCGCACCTCCGGGCCGCTGCTGTACGTGTGAAAGCTGGGCTCAGATCGGTCCACAGCCGTGAGGGGCGGCTCTAATCTCGGCCCCAGACCCGTTCAGGGCCCGCTGCTGTACGTGTGAAAGCTGGGCTGAGATCGGTCCACAGACGTGAGGGGCGGCTCTAATCTCGGCCCCAGACCCGTTGAGGGCCCGCTGCCGTAGCGGTGCGGGCCCAGCCCGACCCGGCCGGCAGCGCCCTCAGCGCGGGCGGCGGCGCCGCCTAGCGGCGGGCTGCAGGCCGTGCCGCGCTCCCCTCGGGACCGAGAGAGAGGCCCCGAGGAACCGCCTCACTGCCGTGACACCGATACAGCCTCCGAGGAACCGCCTCACTGCCGTGACACCGACAGAGTCCCGGGGTAAAACCACCCCCCTTGCTTCCGCCCACTCCTCAGCCCGGCTTCACCGGCTCTCGCAACCTGGAGCTCCGTATACTCCCCGCTCCAGGGAGACCTCATCACTCTCTACAACTGCTGAAGAGAGGTTACAGTGAAGACTGGGGTCTGGTCTCTTCTACTCTGCCTACAGCGAGGACAAGAGAAAATGGCCTAGAGCTGGGACAGGGGAGACTCAGATTAGGTATTAGAAGGGTTTTCACTGTTGGGGTGATCAGGCATTGGAATAGGTTGCCCAGGAATGTGGTGGAGTCACCACCCCAGAGGTGTTTAAGAGGCATCTGGATCTGGTGGTGGGTGATGTGATGTAGTGGTTTAGGGGTTACAGTGGTAGTGCTGGGTGGATGGTTGGACTTGATGTTCTTAAAGGTCTCTTCCAACCTTGATGATTCTGTGATTCTTTGTGTTGGCACAGATGCTGGACACAGCTGAGGGAGCATGCCTGGGGCAGCTGTAGAAGTTAGGAGAGCTGGCAGTTGCTTCACCAGGACCACAGCTGTTACATAAAGTGCCCCAAACAGCACTCTGCAGGAGAGAGGCCACCCCATTACTCCCATATGTTCACCATCCCCTCTCTCAAGAGACCTAAATGTGGAAGCCAGTTTATTCCTATTCCCCAAGCCTTCAGCTGACTGCTCCTGCCTTTCCCACAGTTGTGGAAGGTGCTGTTTGTTACACCACTATTCAACATGCTGCCAAGTCCAGAGCAGGAGCCCTTGTCAGAGAAGGCTGGACAGGGCTGTTGTCATCTCCCAGCACTGAAAGTGCAGCCCACTGCCATGTGGCAACTATCCAGTCCACTGCCTTGAGAGGCCAAAACTCATTCACCAGGTAGGAGTTAACACCCACCCAGAGGCTTGGACCCTTGGACTCAGGCTCTGAGGCACATCTTGACTTTATGAAGCACAGTGACATACTCATTTCAGATGGTAAAACAACAGCCTGATTTTTTTATCATCTCTCTCTCTCATTTCTAGCTCCCTGGTGGTGAGCAAAGGCGCTCAGGCAGCATGACCAGCTGATGACTGCAGAAGGGGTAAGCACAGAGGGACAGCCTGCTGGATGTGTCACTAACCTTCAGGAAGACACAGTATCAAGATAGAGGAGGAAGCATTCCTCTCACATTTCTGTACAAAGGTCAGGTATGAAAAAGGCATCAAAGAAATCAATCAATCAATCAATCAATCCATACATGACAGTATTTATTAGTTGTTTTAACACATCACCCAGTGGCAAATGCACTCAGAGATGAGTTGACTCTGGGACCTTCTGTTCCCAGCCCATGAGATTGGCCATGGGCTGGGACCATTGGTAATGCATAACCCACTGCAGGACAGAGCTGGACCCTGCTCATCTTTTAGGGTTTGAGACAGTAGCTAGTCAAGTCAAATAGATGGATTAATATTGTACAAGAGGCACACCACAGGTAACAGCCATTAAATTTCATGGGATTCAGTTCCTTGCATCACAGAGGAGAAGAGCGAGCCCAGGTAGATCCCCTCCCTACATAACCTAAAAAAAACAGCAGGAGTTTTCCATTTCACCAGCAATCTATTAGGGCTTCCCTGCAGAGTAGCAGCAGGTTTGGGCTCTGTTCTTCCCCAAAAATGGAGACCATGGAGAGGGCAGTACTGCTTTGAGAGGAGTTTCCCTACTTTTTTTCCAAGGAGGGTCTTGGTGCATGCAGGATTCTATCAGTCCCCAGGAGGGAAGTGAGGCACAAGGCAAACCCAAATGATGCAAAGAAGGAAAAGCAGAACCACAACCCAGAGTTTTCCAGACCCCAGCCTCTTCCCCTTTCTCCTGTTACCAGCCTGCCACGACCTGCACCTCACTCTGGCATGCCACCCACTGCAAGGCAGATACACCAAAGGCCAATGTGCAAGTTACTCTGAAGGCTGTTACCCACAGTGATCTCTTCCTAAACCCCATCACTCCCATCCCGTCAGGCACTTAGGCTCCAGACAGAAGCAAAAAGTTTCCCCTTTTCCTCTCCCTCTCTCTCCACTTCCATCCCGATCTCTTCTTCCATCCCTTGGTTTTAATTCCACTTTGATTTCTGGGTGTTACTCAGGTAAGTTTTCACGAAGAAGTTGGAGAAGAGGGCCAATAAAGTGGTATACAAGCTCATTGAAAAGAGAAGCAGTGGCCAGGTAAATCGGCAGACCTTATCATCCTTCCAGAAGAACATAAAGATGTTCATTATTACATATCCTGTAATCTGCACAATCTGTGAAGTGGTGATTAGCATGGTGATGGAGTGGGGTACCCGGATGCCCATGGCTGCCACAGTGTAGTATAAGTACATTGCAAAATGGATACTGAGGTTTAAGGCTGTGTTCCAACCTGCCCCAGCTGCCATTATCTTATAGCCATACCAGGATAAAATCATTGTGGCAACGTGGTGGTACCAGTGCAGGAAGATGAGCTTCTTTTTCCGGAGAACAATGAACAGAGTGTCACCTGGGGTTGGGGAAGAGGTATATCATTAGTCAGGTGAAAGCACAGCATTTGCACAAGTTTTCACATGAAACAGATGAAGCAAATGTCAATGCTGAAGCCATTATGTGGTTTGATCCCACCAAAGCCTAGGTTCCCATTGAAATCATCTGTATTGAAGAGGACGATTTAGGCACCCTATCTTCTGGCACGTTTGGAATATAAGAGCCCCTTGCACCAGGCTTGCTTTCCCAGATCTACCTGCACAGTATTTCCAACTGGCTCTTCTTTACTTCTTTTTATGAAAGCTGTGTGGAAAGCCCAACCCTCCCTACCTATCTGCTGCCCCCTCGCCATGGTTGTTCCAGTGCAGAATTGCCTAGACCAGGCACCGGCCTGGGGATCAAACTCGAACAGTAGCATCAGGCTGCAAGCCCATGGAGAGCAAGCATATCATCTGAGTCGAGCAATAGGGAGCAAGAAAACAAGTGACACATGCAAAGCTAAGCAACCCTTTTCTCCAAGTAACATTTGGACAGAGACCTGTAAAAGAAAATCTGCTTGTGAAAGCAAAGCAATTATAAACACACAGGATAAGAAGTTTTTGACTCACCCATTTCAACAAGTTTGCTCAGTGCAAATAGATATACCCAAAACTTGGAAACAGGATGGACATAAAATGATTGACTACACACTGATTGCTTAAATCCCTTGGTAAGGAGGAGGAAGGCCATCTGCTTCCATATCCGACAGGCTGCAATGAGACTGCAAGAAAACCAGAGAAGAGCTGAACGCTGTGCCCAGGGCCTCAACATAGCCTCTGACACCTCTGCACCCATGGATATTTAGTTGACTCCATCTTGATGCTCAGGGCAATCTCAGAGACATTTAAACAAACCTTTGTCTTAGACTTCCTAACAAGTTTTAGCAAGGATTTAAAACCTATTCCTGCAAGACAAAGCAGCATGAAGGAGTGCTCCCCTCAGGGAAGCACCCCCTGCTTCCACTGCTTGAAGACGCACTTGAGCAAAAGCTGCCCTACCTGATGAGAAATGGAGGACAATTTTCCTGATGTCCTGCCTTTCAACATGGGCCCAGAGGACTGGGAATACTTATAACCTCCTGTGGCAGGCAACTCCTACAGCTTATGAGAAGAAATAGCACTTTTTCTTTGTTATCAACCCGTTTCATTAGCACAAGTTTGTCTCTGAACAGACCATGAACAGCTATCCCCTGACCTCCCCTCTACCACACCTTATGATTTTACAGACCACTGCCATACTCTGCCCTGACAGAGGACAACCAGCGTCCCTTTGACCTTGTTAAGCCAATTGGAGTTACAGAGGCAGTAGTCTAGTTTTTCTCTGTCCCACCAAAGAGACAGAAAAAGTTATGGAGATGAGGGAAATTTTCTAAAATTTACATATGCTAGTTTAAATACAGAGCACCTGCTGAAACATTTTCATGGCCACTGCAAGAAACCTATTCAATAAGACTGGACAGTTTGAAAGCACATTTTAGTTTAATCTTTTGTGCTTCTGTGAGTGCAGCAGAATTTTCCCCACCACCTACACAACAGCATTAAAGAAATGGGGGAGCAGGGGGTGTGGTTAGGGGAAGAGAAAGAAATCTAAATTTTAAAGAGGAATAGACCTCAAATCAAACTTTCAGTTGGCGGGCACCCTTTGAATGAGGCAAGATGTATGCTCTTGCAGGCTTCATGTTCAAATTTACCCACTAATGATTTTCAAGCACTCTCCCCAGAGATCCTTTTGCAACTCATTCTTGCTGGAGTATTTCTGGTGAGAAATAAATGACTAGTATAAGCAGGTCACTCCCCTAGTTGGAAAGTGCCTTCAAGAGGAAAATATTATGTATTTCCCTAGTGATGTAGTGGATAACCAGAACTTTCCATCAATCCAGTTCTGAGGAAGGGTCTACAGCTGTCTCCAGATTTAACAAAGGCTCTTACCTGAACAAAGACAGGCTGAAAGACCACAGGATCAGTGGTCCACGCAGTTTGAAGGGCCTCCTTTCCTTCATGAAATGTTGGATTCCAAAGATCAGGATCAAATAAATAACAGAAAAAATTAAAGACTTTTGCCTGCAAGTAGAGAAGAGGGAACAGTCAGGAAAAGACCCAAACTGACCTATTTTTAGCCAGACTTCTGTAGCCCCAGGAAAGTACTCTTACCAAGAAACAAAAGATTTCCCATTCTCATGTTAAAGTTGGGTTTGGTCACAAAAAAAAGCCTGCCCTGACAGTGAGCAAGCAAGAACCCTGGGGACTGCACAAAAGAAAGTGAAGTGCTACATCATGGAGATTTCCACAAGACCTTGATGGGAAGAGGCAGATTCTGGTGGCCTGTGAGCAGAATCCAAAGCAAACACATCAATGCATCTTATCCCTTTGCTCATGAGACTTTACAGACAGAGGATGTCTGCACAGGATGTCTAAAAAGGCCAGTTTCATTTAAGCTGGAGCCTCAAGTGCCTTGTGTTATATCCCACACATTCCAAGGCTTTAGTGCAGCATGGCCGGGCTGAGTACCCTGTTAGCCAGTGCAAGGGCTGCAGTGGCCATCCGTGGGTGCCTTTTGCCCTCTTGCCACATTACTATCCCCCTACAAGCTGCAGCCCTACCTGCACCACTGTTTGCTCTGCCACATGCACTGCTGCACCCCATCCTCCACAGCCTCAGGTACGCAACCAGAGACCCCCAGTCTTCTCCTCCTCAGAACTGAAGATCCTCACACTTGTTCTGCTAAAAGCAGCAGGACCCGATAGGACTACCCAGGGTCTGGAATGCACCAGGTCAGCAACCTCCTCTCCTCTCACCAATTCTCCTCCATCCATTTCCTGGCTGCCCGGTGATCAAAGTTCTTCTCGAAGTCATACTCTCCCAGCGGCTGCAACTCCGACGGATCAATGTTCGCTTCCATAGTCAGCATCCCCGGGAGCGACCCAAAGCAAGTCACTCCCGCCCGCCTCACGGTGGATATAGTCCCGGGAATGCGCTCCGCCCCAACATCACACCGCGGCGGGAGGCGGGACCGGGAGCCGCCCGGTCCGACGGAGAACCGGAGCCTCCCACTCCTTGTGCTGGGTAAGAAGGGGGAGGCTCTGGTCACCCAGTCAGGCTGGGCGGGAGGTCTTCCCGTTCCCCATCCAGCCCAGCTCATCCCTCAGCAGATGGGCAAGGTGATTCCAACATTGTCACCAGCAGCAGGCAGAAATTCCATTACCCTGACTGCGGTTAGCTGTTGTGCCTTCTTCACCGTAGACTAAAGCATCTGGCTGCTGCTGGAAGCTAGATGGGTTCTGGATAATCTCCTACTCAAGTTCCTGCAGCTGAAATGGCTCCAGCACAGTCAAAATTCCCTGAATGCAGCATATCTCATTGTATCCTCTGGTCATTCATCTTGGTGTCTCTCCCAAGTGTTATGTCTTTACACAGGTGCAAAGCTGCACCCTGCAAAGCTCACAAACTTGGAAGTGGTTTGCTTCATGCAGGCATCACTGTGCCTGTGCACAAGTCATCTGCTTAACTGCTGCCTCTTCAAACAGGGGAAGATTTGCCTGGATGAGACATTTTATAGGATTGTAGAATGTTTTGGGTTGAAAGGGACTTTAAAGATCATCTAATTACAACCCCTTTGTCATAGGGAGGGACATCTTTCACCATACTAAGCTGCCCAAAGCCTTATCCAGCCAGGCCTTGAACTCTTCTAGGGATTGGGCATCCACAATTTTCTCTGTATTTGACAATGCAGTAGTGTGAGAAAATCTGGAAGGAGTTTGACATGTAAGAATTAAAATCCCCTGGTGATTTTTGCACCACCCCTGACTTACACTCTCAATTTGGCAGAGCACTTGCATGTATCTGTGGAAAGTTCAGCTTACACATGTCAGCAGTGGTTTTACCATACCCCACACAGGGAAAACACTCTGTACATAGCATGAGCTTCCACTGTGCCTTGCACAGCTCTCACTTTAGTGTTTCCAGCACCAAGGATGTCCTTCCCCTTCCAGAGGACTGAAGGTCAGGGACTGTGCAGTCTCCATTCCTGGGTCGCTTGTCTTTCATCTTTCATCACCTACTTTGGGCAGTAGCATTACCAGGAAGATTATTCAGGTACATGCTGGAGGAAACTTTCATCTGTTACAAGGGCTTCTGCACACCACCAAGAACAGGTGCAATCACCAATAAAGCCAAGAGTAAGAGCAGAGAAGAGGCAGCACAGTAACACAAACTTTTTGCACTTCTAATGCGTAAAAGTCAATGTTCAGTCTCATTATTCAGCAGCAAAGCCATGTTGGGAACCTTATAAATTTATCCCTCTCCATGCTCTTGACAATGGTTTCAATGTTGCTGACTTCTTTGCCTGCGTATTGTCTGTGCATTCACTGATGGAGTACAGTTGTTACCTCTTTGAGGCACTACAAGTACAAAATACCTGCTTTTTTGACCTATGCTTTAGTAACCATTAAACAAGGCTCCCTTTATGAAAGACATGATATGAGACGAGAAAAAACCTTTAAATACCTGTTGAGACATGCAAGAATGAGTTGGATTAGCTGAGTAGAAAACATCCTGATATTGACATAATTTCTTATCCCTAATCTAGTTTTAGGTTCAGTAAAGTTTTCATTTTGAAACTGTTTCATGCCACATGATCAAGATCAATGCCTCTCCTAGGGCAGGTCTGTCCATCCATCCCTTAGGTATTGGCATGTACAGTTACAGGAGGAGCTCATGACACTGCAGCTCTTTGGTACCACCTGAGCAGGCAGCTGGCAGCCCTCCCCAAGTGTCTCCATGGCAGATGGGAACAAGAACAACACCTGTAAAGAACAGAAGCAGATAGCAGAGATGAGGCTCTTAGCATCCTCTGGCACATATGTCTTGCTTAATAAGAAAGGCTTTGTCACAGACTGAAAGCTCACCTGCACAATCCAGATGCAGTTGCGACATCCTTGTTATCCTCTTTTATCCCTGCTGTCAATGCATCTGTCTGGCCTCCTGGATCTGGGTGGATTAGGGTGCAGAGAGCTGCCAAGCCCAGTGCCTGGTGACTGGCACTGCTCAGAAACACTGCTGGACTCAGAAGGCTTTAGCAGCTGACATGCTATATAGAAATTAGAGCGACGTGCAAATAAACAGATGAGCTAGTTTTCACACATCACAGTGAATTGCACAGAGCTCAGCTGCTGCAGGTGAGGAAGTGGAGTCCCAGCAAGACTTCACACAGAGCAGGAGTATCAGGGCTGCAGTCCTAATTCAACGGGAGGGGAGCACTTCATTCTTCTGTCCTCCAACTGAGTGGGAAGGAGACAGAGACCCTATGGAACAGAAGCCTCCATGCCTTTATTCTGAGCCCAAAATGGCTAGGTAGGACTTCAAAGAGAAAGGACAATTTTGTGAGGACCATGAAATAACATTGTGGATCCTTATGGAGAGCTGGGTCCCATTAGACTGCGTCTACAGCATTCCAGAAATAATAGTTCTTTGAGGTGGACCTAAATAGATTCAATTCTCACTTAAAGATTAAATTTCTATCTTCAACAAGAGTTTTAGTTTTCTAGTCAAGATTCACTTTTTCATCAATACACGTGGAGAGAGAACTAGTTTCTGATGTGGTGACTGAGCTCCCCTACATCTTATTTGCCCTGTAGTCAAGAGTACCAGAAAATTGATTTTTGCAAAAATATCACATTTTGTATCCCAAGTCTTAAAATTAATTTCCTGTAGCAGAACAGTAAACAACAAATAGATTACTTTGGTGGTAAGTAGCACATTTGCCTCCTGTCAAGACTTGAGAGAATGAAGATATTTGTGAAAGACTGCAGGCACCATTAAGAATGAGTAACAGCATGCCGAATCCTGTTACAGTCCAAAGTGCAGGAAGTGGTTCCTAGAAATAAAGAGTGCATAATCTCTGTTTTAAGAATACTACAAATTAACAAAACCAAAACTTTAGGAAAGATAAAGGACAGCGAGAATTTACAGCTCCCTAGCCTCACAGATCGACCACTTCCATAGCAAGTGACACAAAAAAGATGACACAGAGAAGTCTGTAGGACTTAAACACAGTGGCAGGAGTCAAGAGAGCAGCAACAATAACTAGAATGGGGCAAAACATTATAACTCTGCATGGGCCAGAGGCAATGTGGCCACCAAAGTCTTCAAGTGCCTGTTGGCTAGCTGACTGTCACTGTACTGCCCCCAGCTACCCGCCATATCCACACAGGTGGGGACAGGGAAACAAGGAGGCAGAGCTGTTGATGAAAAAAAAATAAATTAGTTCCAGGTATAATAGGCCAGTTCAGATTGCCCTTAAATATGAGGCCACTGACATTCTGCAGGACAAGAGTACACACAGAGTCAGCCTCACCCAAGCTGACCCTTGCTGGTCTGACTTATACTGCCTCACCAGTGCAGAGGACAGAGAGGTTTTTTTGCCTGGGAGACAAGGCTATTGCACATAACCACCTCCAAATCAGTTTGTTGTACTGTGTGTGATTGTTACTTGTGATTTACACATCAGAGCAATGAAAGCCATGGAGGAATCTCCTTGCACAAGCACTGCAAGATTTCATCAAAGCTTAGGATACAGACCTGATTCCATATGACCCTTTTGACTGCAGAAAATATACTTCATATATGGGCCTTCCCAGGGCAGCTTTTTCAGCAGACTGACCACGCTATGAAAACAGAGAACAATCTTTGTGTTCTTGATCAAAGTATCTTTCAACTCCTTTGACACCAACAGAAGTGGCATGGCAGGTAAGGCATGATTTTACATGTATCACAAATTTGTTTTAATTAGGTTTAATAGGTAAGAAGAAATGGTAAGGATAAGGAATCAAACATTCTCTCCTGATTGATTTCCTAACTTTGGAAAGCAGCCTAGTTTTAACACATATTGCAGCAAAGAGCTTGACATAAAGTGCTGGGGGAGTTATCCTGAGCTGTTAGGCTTACACTCAGCTAACACAAAACTTATGCCCACACAAGTGGTGAAACAGTGGAATGAAGTGTCCAGAGAGATGGTAGATGTCCTGTCTCTCAAAACATTCAAGGCTGAATGGGGCTCTCAGCAAGCTAGTTAAAGATGCATCTACTCATTTCAGGGGGGTTGGGACTGAATGATGTTTGGGTCCCTTCCAAACCAAACCATTCTATGATAACCCCTAGTACAAAAGCTGATGCAAAATGAGATATTATTTACATTTTCTTGCACTTCATATATGGGCAGCTCTGAAAAGCTTTTGTTTAGAAAGTACAACACTGAGTAATGCAGCACAAAAAATAGCATTGCTATTTGAAAACCAAAGCCTCAAGCACATGAACACACACATTTTTGCATAGATAGAGGCCTCATAACAACCAGTCTGCAGAAGATTATTAATAGCTGGCTTGGGTAAAACCCAGGCAGTTGGCATCACTTGTTCCAAGGAGAGGGAAGAGTTGCAGTGCAAGTGTTAGAGGCAAAGAGCTTCAGTCAGGAGGTAGGCAGGAGACAATGACTCAGGGAGGACTAAGACCTCTGCAGATTTACTGATTTGCCTTCACTGCCTTGCTTTGTTAAGTTTAGCTATAACCCTTTCTCTCAGCCACCATGGCACATATGCATTCCTTTGGAGATGTAAGGGAATACAGGGATAAACCCTAGCAATCAGAGCTGCAGGAAAAGCTGTGGGAGACCCCAGTGTTGGGTAATGGTGAGCATGCCTGGACCTGAGGCTTGATGCCTCACAGGTCTAGCAGCACATGGCACCCTCTGCCACCAGTTACCACAGCCAGTGACACCAAGGTCTCCACCAAGGGGCTCTCAGATCTTTGGCCATTAGAGGGGAGCAAACACTGCAAAAGTGCAGGGAGGCATCACCTCCTGAACAGAGACCCAAAAGCAAGGGCAGGCAGGAGGTTTGCTGTGCTTCTCCCTGACTCTCTGGAGGTGTTAGCTATCCTCTCCTGGAGAAACATGCCCTCAGGCTCAGGGTGAAGAGAGGATCCCCTGTTGTTTGCAAGTAGTCCATGTGTCTTCCTTCCACTTCCCCAGCCTCAGATGAGCTTCATTGCCTTGCAAAAATCACCCAAGCAGGCTGGTACAAATAGTTTGGTGTTTAACAACTGCACAGTATCAGAGGAAATAATCCTTCCTTGCAGCCTCCTGCATAATGCTTGACTAGAGGCCATTAAGAGACACAGCTCAGCAATAGCACCTCTTCTTTCTACCCTGGCAAGATACAGCCATAATCAGCAGCCCTTGTATCTATATCAAACCTTCACTGTACAGTGTTTGGGCATGATCCTGCTCTAGGATGTCTGTGATGATCAAGAAATTTGGGCATTTGAGAACAATTTTGCATAGAGCAAGACAAAGTAGTGTCCCTTCATGCAGGCATACATATGTACTTTTAAAGATGCCTTCTGGGGAACACACTAGATGTGTCTGCTTTCCCTGTGCCATGCAAGACAGTGTTTTCCAATCATGAAAAAAAACCCCAAAGTAGATGCACTGAATGAGAATATGAGACCTCTCAGAAGGGACCACTTGGAGTCCTCACTAGTGGCTGAGTTATTTCTTGCTCTCTGACCTAGTTGCTCTAGCCACTTTGAAAGATCTTCATATAAAAAATAACAAAGGGGCTAAGAGTTAAACATCCTAAGCAGTAAACAAAATGGTGGTGACATCAGGAGCTATTAACCCAAAGATGTCATAATCTCCGATGACCCTTCATGAGAATGCTATCAACTCTAAGCTAAGGGTTACAAATCCCATGTAAAACATCCATGAGGCAAATCACCTCTAAGCAGCTCTTTTGTCAAAACCCTATAATTTACAAACCCTTTTGCTCTCTAAAGCCTGTAAGTAGGCCCACTGGTGTTTGGAAACATTGATTAAAACAGGTACTTTGAGTGGGCAGCTGGGCTTTTGCCTGAAGTTATGTCTTCAAGCTTTGTTTGGAAAACAATAGTTGGATACATATACAGAATCCAGAAAACCTGAGATTAGCAGAGAATCTGCTAATTTAATTTGTCGGTGTCAGTTTTCACAATTGAAAATTTAGAGGCAGAGACTAGTTTAACTAACAAGTTCTCGAACTGATGCATGTACAAAAATCCCATTGGATGAGTTCTGATTAAAATCAAAAGTGTTCTTTGAACAACCCAGTCAGCTATGCCTTTATCACAGAAGTCTCAAAGTTCAGGCAGAGTTTAAGAACACCTATAAGCATTCATGCACATACCTGTTTGCATTTTCTGAAGTGTTCATTAGAGAGAGGCTTTGTACAAAAATTCAGTATTTCTCAACTGGAACTGGTCCTCTGCCTTAAATCAGAGTAAAATAAACCACAGCACAATAACATTATTGAATTGACAAAATTGCCAATGTGAGCTGTTGCCTACACCGATCATGGTGTGTAAGAGCTCTCCACCCTGCATTCTCAAAAATAAAAAGCACCTTCTGCTTTGGCTAAAATAAGCAAAATTGTCCTAGGGTCATTCACAGCTGACTTTGCCAATGGCTTTATGTTGGCCCCTCTCCACTTAATCATTCTTGTACTTCAGTAGCCAGTTGAATCATCTGCTGTCATAGTTAGAAGTTACACCAACACCAGACATGCACAAAACATCACCTCTTCCCTCTGGCTGAAGACTATCAAGACTGCACAGTCCAAATAAATTTGCCAATCCTGGATGACACTGAGACCACACAAAACCAAAGCTCAGCCCTTTGCTTTGTAGAATGCCTTGGCTACAGAAGTGAGACTAAAATGCTATTCCTGCAGAAAGTGCTTGTTTCTGCCTTTTAACAACACTAAACTAATAAGCATTCATTCTACTTAGTTCTGCCTTGAGGCTAATTTGATCACCAGTAAAGCTTGGATTGCAACCATCAGTTACTTGCCCCTTTT